>NC_140582.1:1022400744-1022995744 GCF_964204655.1 Triturus cristatus
GTGTTAGGGTTTAGGGTAGTGCAGCAATGTTTCTGTAGTGTAGGGGGTCGTGCTGGGGGTAGTGTTTTAGGGTTAAGGGTAGTGCAGTGGTGTTTGTGTAGTGTAGGTGGTAGAGTTTTAGGGTTTAGGGTAGTGCTGTTGTGTTTGTGAAGTGTAGGGGGTTGTGCTGGGGGTAATGTTTTAGGGTTTGGGGAAGCGCAGTGGTGTTTGTGTAGTGTAAGGGTCATGCTGGAAATAGTGTTTTAGGTTTTAGTGTAGCGCAGTGTTTTTTGGGTAGTGTAGGGGGTTGTGCTGAGGGTAGTGTTTTATGGTAGCACCGTGGTGTTTGGGAAGTGTAGTGGGTCATGCTGGGGGTAGTATTTTTGGGGTTAGGGTAGTGCAGTGGTGTTTGTGTAGTGTAAGGGTAGTTTTTTAGGGTTTAGGGTAGTGCAGTGGTGTTTGGATATTGTAGTGGGTAGTTTTTTAGGGTTTAAGGTAGTGCAGTGGTGTTTGTGTAGTGTAGGGAGTTGTGCTGGGGTAGATTTAGGGTTTAGCCTAGTGCAGGGGTGTTTGTGTAGTGTAGTGGGTCATGCTGGGGGTAGTGTTTTAGGGGTTAGGGTAGTGCAGTGGTGTTTTTGTAGTGTAAGGGGTAGTTTTTTAGGGTTTAGGGTAGTGCAGTGGTGTTTGTGTAGTGTAGGGGGTTGTGCTGGGGTAGATTTAGGGTTTAGCCTAGTGCAGGGGTGTTTGTGTAGTGTTTGGGGGTTCGTGCTGGGGGTAGTGTTTTAGGGTTTAGGGTATTGCAGTGGTGTTTGTGTAGTGTAGGGGCCAGTGTTTTAGGGTTAAGGGTATTGCAGTGGTATTTGTGTAGTATAGGGGGTCATGTTTTAGAGTTTAGGGTAGTGCAGTGGTGTTTGGGTAGTGTAGGGCATCGTGCTGGGGTAGTGTTTTAGGGTTTAGGGTAGGGCAGTGGTGTTTGGGTAGTATATGGGGTTGTGCTGGGGCGGTGTTTTAGGGATTAGGGTAACGCCATATTGTTAGGGTAGTGTAGGGGGTTGTGCTGGGGGTAGTGTTTTAGGGGTTAGGGTAGTGCAGTGGTGTTTTTGTAGTGTAAGGGGTAGTTTTTTAGGGTTTAGGGTAGTGCAGTGGTATTTGTGTAGTGTAGGGGGTTGTGCTGGGGTATATTTAGGGTTTAGCCTAGTGCAGGGGTGTTTGTGTAGTGTTTGGGGGTTCGTGCTGGGGGTAGTGTTTTAGGGTTTAGGGTATTGCAGTGGTGTTTATCTAGTGTAGGGGGCAGTGTTTTAGTGTTTAGGGTAGAGCAGTGGTGTTTTTGTAGTGTAGGGGGTTGTGCTGGGGTAGTGTTTTAGGGTTAAGGGTAGTGCAGTGGTATTTGTGTAGTATAGGGGGTCATGTTTTAGAGTTTAGGGTAGTGCAGTGGTGTTTGGGTAGTGTAGGGCATCGTGCTGGGGTAGTGTTTTAGGGTTTAGGGTAGGGCAGTGGTGTTTGGGTAGTATATGGGGTTGTGCTGGGGCAGTGTTTTAGGGATTAGGGTAGCGCCATATTGTTAGGGTAGTGTATGGGGTTGTGCTGGGGGTAGTGTTTTAGGGTTTGGGGAAGCGCAGTGGTGTTTGTGTAGTGAAGGAGTCGTTCTGGGAATAAGGGGTTGTGCTGGGGGTAGTGTTTTATGGTAGCACCGTGGTGTTTGGGTAGTGTAGTGCGTCATTCTTGGGGTAGTATTTTTGGGTTTAGGGTAGTGCAGTGGTGTTTGTGTAGTGTAGGGGGTAGTTCTGGGGTTGAGTTTTAGAGTTTAGGGTAGTGCAGTGGTGTTTGTGTAGTATAGGGGGTCATGCTTCGGGTAGTGTTTTAGGGTTTAGGGTAGTGCATTGGTGTTTGGCAGTGTAGGGGTCATGCTGGGGGTAGATTTAGGGTTTAGGGTAGTGCAGTGGTATTTGTGTAGTGTAGGGGGTCATGCTGGATGTATTGTTTAGGGTTTAGGGTATTGCAGTTGTGTTTGTGTAGTGTAGGGGGTCATATTGGGGGTAGTGGTTTAGGGTTTAGGGTAGTGCAGTTGTGTTGTGTAGTGTAGGGGCTCGTGTTTTAGAGTTTAGGGTGGTGCTGTGATATTTGGGTAGTGTAGGGTATCGTGCTGGGGTAGTGTTTTAGGGTTTAGGGTAAGCAGTGGTGTTTGTGTAATGTAGGAGGTAGTGCTGCGGTTATTTTTTAGGGTTTATAGTAGTACAGTGGTGTTTGTGTAGTGTAGGAGGTAGTGTTTTAGGGTATAGGGGAAGTGCAGTGGTGTTTGGGTAGTGTAGGGGTAATGCTAGCGGTAGTGTTTTAGGGTTAAGGGTAGTGCACTGGTGTTTGGGTATTGTAGGGGGTCATGCTGGGAGTAGTGTTATAGGGTTTAGGGTAGTGCAGTGGTGTTTGTGTAGTGTAAGGGTCATGCCGTGGGTAGTGTTTTAGGGTTTAGAGTACTGCAGTAGTGTTTGTGTAGTGTAGCGTGTCATGCTGGGGGTAGTGTTTTAGGGTTTCGGGTAGTACAGTAGTGCTTAGGTAGTGTAGGGGGTCATGCTGGGGTAGTGTTTTAGGGTTTAGTATAGTGCAGTGGTGATTGTGTAGTGTTGGGGGTCGTGGTTTAGGGTTTAGGGTAGTGCAGTGGTGTTTGGGTAGTGTATAGAGGTCGTGCTGGGGGTATTGTTTTAGGGTTTAGGCTAGTGCAGTGGTGTTTGGGTAGTGTAGGGAGTCGTGCTGGGGGTAGTGTTTTAGGGTTTAGGGTAGTGCAGTAGTGTTTGGGTAGTGTAGGGTGTCGTGCTGGGGGTAGTGTTTTAGGGTTTAGGGTAGTGCAGTGGTGTTTGGGTAGTTTAGAGGGTCGTGCTGTGGGTAGTGTTTTGGGGTTTAGGGTAATGCAGTGGTGTTTGGGTAGTGTAGAGGGTCGTGCTGGGGTAGTGCTTTAGGGTTTAAGTTGTGCAGTAGCGTTTGCGTAGTGTAGGGGGTCGTGCTGGGTGTAGTGCTTTAGGGTTTAGGGTATTGCAGGGGTGTTTGTGTAGTTTAGTGTGTCGTGCTGGGGTAGATTTAGGGTTTAGGGTAGTGCAGTGGTGTTTGCGTAGTGTAGGGGGTCATGCTGGGGTTAGTGTTTTAGGTTTTAGGTTAGTCCAGTGGTGTTTGTGTAGTGTGGGGGTCGTGCTTGTGGTATTGTTTTAGGGTTTAGGGTAGTGTAGTGGTGTTTGGGTAGTATTGGGGTCATGCTGAGGGTAGTGTTGTAGGGTTTAGGGTAGTGCTGTGGTGTTTGGTAGTGTAGGGGGTCGTGCTGGGGTAGATTTAGGGTTTAGGGTAGTGCAGTGGTGTTTGGGTAGTATAGAGAGTCGTGCTGGGGGTAGTGTTTTAGGGTTTAGGGTAAGCAGTGGTGTTTGTGTAGTGTATGGGTAGTGCTGGGGGTAGTGTTTTAGGGTTTATGGTAGTGGAGTGGTGTTTGTGCAGTGTCGTTGGTCACGCTTGGGGAGTGTGTTAGTGTTTACGGTAGTGCAGCGGTGTTTGGGCGGTGTAGGTGTCATGCTGGGGGTAGTGCTGGTGTAGTGTGTTAGGGTTTATGGTAGTGCAGTGGTGTTTGTGTAGTGTTTCATGCTGGGGTAGTGTTTTAGGGTTTAGTGTAGTGCAGTAGTGTTTGGGTAGTGTAGGGGGTTATGCTGGGGTAGTGTTTTAGGGTTTAGGGTAGTGCAGTAGTGTTTGGGTAGTGTAGGGGGCATGCTGGGGGTAGATATAGGGTTTAGTGTAGTGCAGTGGTGTTTGGGAGGTATAGAGAGTCGTGTTGGGGGTATTTTTTTAGGGTTTAGGGTAGTGAAGTGGTGTTTCGGTAGTGTAGGGGGTCATGCTGGGGGTAGTGTTTTATGGTTTAGGGTAAGCAGTGGTGTTTGTGTAGTGTAGGGGGTAGTGCTGAGGTAGTGTTTTAGGGTTTAGGGTAGTACAGTGGTGTTTGTGTAGTGTAGGGGGTCATGCTTGTAGTAGTGTTTTAGGGTTTAGGGTAGTGCAGTGGTGTTTGGGCAGTTAGGGGGTCATGCTGGGGGTAGATTTAGGGTTTAGCGTAGTGCAGTGGTGTTTGTGTAGTGTAGGGGGTCATGCTGGGTGTATTGTTTAGGGTTTAGGGTAGTGCAGTTGTTTTTGTGTAGTGTAGGGGGTCGTGTTTTAGGGTTTAGGGTAGTGCAGTGGTGTTTTGGTAGTCTAGGGGGTCGTGCTGGGGATAGATTTAGGGTTTAGGGTAATGCAGTTGTGTTTGAGTAGTGTAGGGGGTTGTGCTGGGGGTAGTGTTTTCGGGATTAGGGTAGTGCAGTGTTGTTTGTGTAGTGTAGAGGGTTGTGCTGGGGGTAGTGTTTTAGGGTAGTGCAGTAGTGTTTGGGTAGTGTAGGGGGTCCTGTTGGGTAGTGTTTTAGGGTTTAGGGTAGTGCAGTGGTGTTTGGGTAGTGTAGGGGGTTGTGCTGGGGTAGTGTTTTAGGGTTTAGGGTAGTGCAGTGGTGTTAGTGACAGCGCATGTGCTGTGTAGCTAGGCGCGACCTAATAAGCATTGCATCAAGATGGCTCAGAACACTTCCTGGATTGAAGTGTTGGCAGCCAATTAGAGCCAATCTTGTGCTTGTGTAGTTAGGTCCCGCCCAGATATATAAAGATTGTATTTCTTTAATATAGCAAAAATGACTGAACGGATTTAAACCATTTAAAAAAAAGAACGCTCTCTGAGCCAAGCACTACCTTTTTGGCCTATTTGGGGTAATTCCGTTCAGCAGTTCAGGTTGTAGCCGTGTCTAAAGTTTCCTATGGAAAATAACATGGAGAAAACGTATTTTAGGACTCCCCTTTTATCTTGGCCCCCGCATTGCGAATCAACCCAATAGTTTCAAGACACAAGCTGACCAGAGTGCCCCACTAGTTTTAAAAATGTCGCGATGATTCATCAAACGACGCCAAAGTTATTGGGAAAACAATAAATGCTTTTCCTATGGACAATAGGTCCTAACTATAACTACCTACTGGCGGCCGCCCGCCAGTAATATATATATATATATATATATATATATATATATATATATATATATATATATATATCCAACAACAGAAGCGCCACAGCCCGGGCTGTGGCGCTTCTGTTGTTGGATTGCAATTTACAGGAATCGCTGTCTCCTGTTCAGTCACGGCTGCCCTGCAGGGTCGGGGGCCCCCGACGACAGCATTTTTTGGAGAGGATATATCTATATATCTATATATATATATATATCTATATATATATATATATATATCTATATATATATATATATAGATATATATATATATATATATACATATGTGTGTATAAAGCTTCAACCAATGGGAGTTCTTTACAGCATTTAAAGGTGTGGGTGGAGTAGTGCCGGGATTTCAATGGCATCTGAGGAAGGCGATTACTCGCTGACATGCATCATGCCTGTTGTCCTGTTAAAGACTTCCAAGATATTCCCCGGTATGGCCTCCAACTTCTCTTCAAATCGGAGGGGTTTTGTTTGGATATATATATATATATTATCTACTGGCGGTCGCCAGTAGATAGTTATAGTTAGGACCTATTTTCCATAGGAAATCCGCAATATTCTATTTGGAATAAAGTTGGCGCCGGTTGACAAATCCTCGCGAAATTTTCCAAACTTTTGGCCAGCTCTGCTCCGCTCCTACCCTGAAAGTTTTGTGGTGATCTGTCAAGCGGGGGCAGAGAAAAAAGGGGGGTCCCAAAACACGTTTTCCTCATGCAATTTCCCATAGGATGTGTTGTTGCAGCTACAGCCCCAACCGCTGAACGGAATGACACCAAATTTGGCAAAGAGGTAGTCCTCAGTTCGGACTCGTGCCTTTTGCATATATGGTGTGAATCTGTTCAGTAGTTCCTGAGAAAATTAGGGTAAAAAGTTAGTGATATCTATGGCCGCGGAGGATCCGCAGACCGCACCCGCACCGTAAGCGCACCCTCCCCGAACCGAGCGCACTCCCTCCCGATCGCGCGCTGAATGCTAATTGGCTGTCAAGTGTCTTTCTACATTCGAAACCAGGAACTGTTGGCGCCCATTTTCTACCTCGGTAGAAGCGAGGCTGAAGATGCAAGTGGAATAAGTGTGTAAAACATATAAAGGGGGCAGAGTGGAAATACTCTGACCCTCTAGAGGTGCTTAGGGGGTCCCAGAGGGACCCCCTGGAGCCTCCTTTTTAAAAATAAAAAAACACGGGGAAATGCACGCACGGTGTGCGCATCCTATCGCGTTGGATGCACGGATTCTCTCGCGGTGGGTGCGCGGTTCCACGGCAACGTTTTTTTAAAAACGACAAGAAATCATTGGTTGTATGACAACTTTCTACACTGAAAGGTAGGGTGTATATTTCTGTTTTTTAAAGGTTTGATTGTTATTGGTTAACAAAAACAGATTGTAAGGAACATTATATATGATAAGCTGATATGTTGAAAAGTCAAGCACACTTCCTGTCTTGTGTAGGAACATTGTGTGCTGAACTTGTGACCTGTGAGCTCAATGCAGTGTTCCATGACCTGTTTCTATGGTAACAGGCAGAAGGCAGATTGGGGGAAGGGTTGAAATGTATTTCAGTTGGAAAGGGTTGAAATGTTTAACCAATAGAAATGTGTGTTTGCTTTTGAGTTTATGTGCGAAGGATTGTGATTTGATGTTTACATGTATATGTGTGACTTTTTCATTCTTTGCTTTTGCTGAGAGGTGCACAGTGCAGAGATTCTGTAAAAGAAAATATGGTGAGTGATTGATATGCTTCTTAATCTACAAAAGAACTTGAAAGATGAGTTATTTAATTGTGAGGGGATGTATGTAGACTATTTTGATTTTAATCAGACTAATGTATTTTTCCTGCTAAAGTGTAGGGAGTACTTTTTTTCTCTACAATGTGTGTGCATGTAGAAACCATTCTGTGATAAGCATTTGTGTTTTTCATGTGTTTGTAGACAGATAACTGTGCTGTTTTTATATTTTGGTAGAATTAGAAACCAGTCATTGTTTATGAATTTGTGAAATTAGTTATGTTATCTTTCTATACTAAAATGTTGTACTACTTCTTGATGAAGAAATGTGTTTTGGTATAGTGCAAGGGATAGTGTTGTTTGTCTAGAATCACACAGTGAGTCTGTCTGCATTTGGGAACCACTATGAGAGAAGCATTTGGTAACATCGTGTATTTGCTGACAGATAACTGTTTTAACTTGTCATGTTGTGAAGTTTTAGTAGCATTAGAAGACAGTTATGGCTTATGATTTGATTAAATGAGTCAGGCTTTGACAGAAAAGTGCTGTCCTGATATATGTAGATTGTGTGCAGTTCCCTTACCAGTTGCACTGTAGTGAATGAGTTTTGGTAAACTCCTAAGGATAGTGGTGCATGTCTAGAATCACAGTGTGAGTTAGTGTGTATTTGGGATCAGTGTGAGAGAAGCATTTGGTGATATCATGTATTTGCTCACAGATAACTTTTTTAAAACCTGTCATGTTGTGAAGTTTTAGTAGCATTAGAATCCAGTCTTTGCTTATGCGTTGATTAAATGAGTCATGCTTTGACACTGATGTGCTGTACTTAAATATGTAGATTGTGTTCAGTACCATTAACTCTTCCAGACTAGTGAATGAGTTTTGGTAAACTCCTAGGATAGTGTTGATTGTCTAAAATCACACTGTGAGTCTGTGTGCATTTGGGTAAGGATTGTGAGAGAAGCATTTGGTAACATCGTGTATTTGCTGACAGATAACTGTTTTAAAACCAGTCAGGTTGTCAAGTTTTAGTAGCATTAGAAGACAGTTATGGCTTATGCTTTCATTAAATGAGTCAGGCATTGACAGTAAATTGCAGTCATGAAATATATAGATTGTGTGCAGTTCCCTTACCACTTGCACTGTAGTGAATGAGTTTTGGTAAACTCATAGGGATAGTGGTGCTTGTCTAGAATCACACTGTGAGTTAGTGTGTATTTGGGTTCAGTGTGAGAGAATCATTTGGTAACATCATGTATTTGCTGACAGATAACTGTTTTAAAATCTGTCATGTTGTGAAGTTTTAGTAGCATTAGAATCCAGTCTTTGCTTATATGTTGATTAAATGAGTCATGCTTTGACACTGATGTGCTGTACTTAAATATGTAGATTGTGTGCAGTCCCCTTACCCCTTCCACAGTAGTGAATGATAGTGTTGATTGTCTAAAATCACACTTTGAGTCTGTGTGCATTTGGGTAAGGATTGTGAGAGAAGCATTTGGTAACATCATGTATTTACTGATAGATAACTGTTTTAAAATCTGTCAGGTTGTCAAGTTTTAGTAGCATTAGAAGCCAGTCTTTGCTTATGCGTTGATTAAATTAGTCAGGCATTGACATTAGAGTGTAGTCGTGAAATATGTAGATTGTGTGCAGTTCCTTTACCACTTCCACTGTAGTGAATGAGTTTTGGTAAACTCCTAGGGATAGTGTTGTTTGTCTAGAATGTATTTAATTTTATTTTATTTATAAAGTTTTATATAGCGCAAACAAGATCCCAAGGGATATCAGAGCGCTTTACACTCAAACTAGATCTGGAAGCTAATAAAGTAACAACCATAGGATGAAAACACAAATGAATCGTAAAGTGAATACAAGATCACATATAAGTTATGTTGAACAGAAGACAGTGTACACAGTATGTCAATAACAAAAAAGAAAAAAAAAAAGTATAGTAGTAAATGTAGCAACACTGGAAGTAAGAACAATGTCAATGGGCCAAGGGGTTAGCCCAATTACTGAAGGAGTTTATTCATCAGGAATCTTTTCACTTCCAGTTTGAACACCGCTGTTCTGGTGATTCTGCGTATTTCTGGAGGAAGAGAGTTCCAAATCTTTGGAGCCGCGCCGGAGAAGGCTCTGTTAGACGTTCTCTTTTTGTTCAGGATAGGTGGTTTCAAGAGTAGGGTAGTAGCGCTTCTAGATGCTCTTACACCACAAGATAGTTCAAGTTTTGCGCCAGATACCTGGGCATATTGAAGTGGATAGCTGTGTGCATCATCAATTTTTAGCTGGATTCGAGCTTCATAGGGGAGCCAATTTAGAGTTTTTAGTACTGGCGATATGCGCTCATTGCGTTTGGTGCCTGTAACCAGTCTAGCAGCCGCATTCAGTGAGGCCCTTAGCGGAGCCAGGGTGTATTTGGGCAGGCCACAGAGGGTTGCACATCCATAGTCTAGCCTCGGTAAGACAAGCGCTTGAACCAACTGCTTAAAATCCTTAATTGGAAGGAAAGGTTTGATGTTTCTGAGTGTCCTTATCAAGTGGTTTGCTCCTTTACATGTGTTGCTGATATGATTTTTCATATTCAGGTTCTTGTCCATGGTGACTCCAAGAGATTTGGCTGAGTTTACGATGAGCGGGGTGCCGTTGAAAGCAGTGAGGTGGCTCAGCCAGGGGTCGAGATTAGGGGTGTGATTCTGAGGGGAGACGAGCAAGAATTCAGTTTTTGAGGTGTTGAGCTAGAGATGGTTCTCAGTAGGGGTGGGCGGAATTTGCGTAATCGCGTTACGCAAATCTCCGCGAAACGGTAAAAAATCTCCGCGAACATGCAGAAATTCCACGAACACGCGGAATTCCTTGTTCGCGATACTTTTTTCCTGTTCGCGATCGCTGTTTGCGTGCTCGGGGTGAAATATCTCGCGAACACGCATATTGAGAACGCGAACAAGCAAAAGTTTCGCGAAGTTGCGGAACGTAGATTTTTTTGCAATTTCGCGTTCTCCGCGGAACGCGAAATTACCCAAATTTTGCAAATTCCGCGAACGGAATTTACCGCCCAGGCCTAGTTCTCAGTTAACCAGTTTTGAGTATACGTTAGGATGGTGTTGAGTGATATGAGGTTTTCCGGGGATGAGATTTTCAAGTAGAGTTGCGTGTCGTCGGCATACATGTGGAAATGAATATCCATGGAGTTAAGTGCGTTAGCTAATGGTTCCAAGAAGAGGTTGAAAAGGATTGGAGATAAGGCAGATCCTTGGGGGACCCCCATGAGAACAGGAGAGGGCTGGGAGAGAGAGTGATTTGCCTTGACTCTTTGCGATCTGTGAGGGAGGAAGGACGAGAACCACTGTAGCACCTGATCACCAAACCCCATCCTGTTTTGCAGGATAGCTAAGAGGTTGTCATGATTGACCGTGTCAAAAGCAGAGGAAAGGTCAAGGAGGATCAGGAGGCAGGAACCGTTTTGATCGAGAATCTTTAGGATGTCATCCATAACATGAATGAGGGCCGATTCAGTGCTATGCCCTGTCCGAAAGCCAGATTGATGTTGGTCCAAGAGCTGGTAGTTCTCAATGTGAGCACAGAGTTGGGACTGAACGCATTTTTCAAGGAGTTTCGCAAGGGTGGGTATGTTGGAGATAGGTCGGAAATAATTGAGGTCTGACCTATCAGCGTTAGGTTTTTTTAGTATAGGGGATACTTGGGCTGCTTTTAAGCAATCAGGGATTGTGCCTTGTGACAGAGAAGCATTTACAATCCTTGTCCAGGTAGGGATGAGTGCATTCATGATTTCCTTGAAAATGGATGGGGGTAATGGGTCACTGAAGTGGTTAGAGGGATTGATATTCTGGAGGATCCTTTTGATATCTTGTTCACTGAGCGGGGAAAAGGTGTCCCAGGCCGCATTGTTCTTAGGTATCAGGGGGGTAGAGTTGAGCTTTTCAAAGAGGACAGGTGGAGAGGCTGCCCTGGAGGAGAGGAGTCCGTCATTCTTAGCAGCGAGCTCAGATGATATGAGTTTAGATTTCTCAATGAAGAAAGAAGCAAGATCGCCACATGAGGGTGGACTGCATCCAGGTTCAGATAGGTTTGGGCCTACAATTGATTGCTGTTTGACCAAATCGAACAGTTTCTTGGGGCGGTTTGCCGCTTGATCTAATTGGAGTCTGAAATAGTTAGACTTAGCGTTCCTGATTTGTTTGTAGTAAAGGCTCCTGGCGTCTCTTAGGAGTTTGAGTTGGTGCGAGGAGGGATTCGATCTCCGGGAGTGTTCAATTGCCCTAAGGTTGTGACGTTCCGTGTTTAGGTTTTCATTGTACCACGGTTTAGAAATTTAGTTGAGGCATTTTTATGTTTGAGTGGAGCAATGTCATTCATGATGTTGGAGATGGTCACGTTGTAGGAGTCAGTGAGTAGCTGCACCTCCGTCAGGTCCGCTTGTGAGGAGAGGGTCAATGTACAGAGGGCGGCTAGCTCAACAGGGTTTACTAGTCTGAGGTCCCTTTTCCATATCTTCGATTTCGTTGGTTGGGCCTTCCACAACAGTACCTCTTTGTTGATATAAAAAAGGATGCAGTGATGGTCTGACCAGTCACATGGAGTAATAGAATCCAAGGAGACGCTCTGCCCGTTAGAGATAATGAGGTCAAGAATTTTACCTTTATTGTGGGTTGGTTGGTCACAATGCTGGGTCAGGTCCTGATCAATTAGAAAGGCTTTAAGGCTTGAAACCGCAGGGTCTATGGAGTTAGCCTAGTGCAGATTAAAGTCACCAAGGAAGATTTGGGACAAGGGTGAGTCAACATTGCTATAAATGATCTCAAATAGTTCCTCAATAAAGGGGAGATTGTCTCCTGGGGGGTGGGAGAAGGTGTGAAGTTTGCAGACCGGTAGGTTCTTACTTGAGATGTTGAGACAGAGATATTCACAGGAGGAGGGCACAGAGGACTCAACGGGAGAGATCGAAAGTGTGTTTCTATGAATACAAGCTAAGCCCCCGCCCAATTTCCCAGCTCTGTCTAACCTAATAATATCATGAGTGGGAGGTATTAGGATGTCAAGAATCGGAGTGGAAGCGGGATTTAACCAAGTTTCAGTGAGGATGATAATGTCTAAGTCCAAGTGTTGTATGAGATCGAAGATATCAGTGGCGTGTTTACTGGCTGATCTGCAATTTAGAAGTACACATTTAATTCGTAGTGGGTTTGAGGAGGGAGGAGTCTGGGAGATATTTACGTGAGTGAGGTTGCTCAAATTGCTGCCTCTGGGATTGATAGGCGGTCCTCTATTTGGGTTAGAAAGGATGGACTGTATTTGTCTCAGCGGGCTCCTATTGGGGTTGGGCCAAGAATCACACTGTGAGTCTGTGTGCATTTGGGAACCACTGTGAGAGAAGTGTTTGGTAACATCGTATATTTGCTGACAGATAAGTGTTGTAAAACATGTCATGTTGTCAAGTTTTAGTAGCATTAGAAGACAGTTATGGCTTATGCTTTCATTATATGAGTCAGGCATTGACAGTAAATTGCAGTTGTGAAATATGTAGATTGTGTGCAGTTCCCTTACCACTTGCACTGTAGTGAATGAGTTTTGGTAAACTCATAGGGACAGTGGTGCTTGTCTAGAATCACACTGTGAGTTAGTGTGTATTTGGGATCACTGTGAGAGAAGCATTTGGTAACATCATGTATTTGCTGACAGATAACTGTTTTAAAACCTGTCATGTATTGAAGTTTTAGTAGGATTAGAATCCAGTCTTTGCTTATGCGTTAATTAAATGAGTCATGCTTTGACACTGATGTGGTGTACTTAAATATGTAGATTGTGTGCAGTACCATTAACTCTTCCAGAATAGTGAATGAGTTTTGGTAAACTCCTAGGATAGTGTTGCTTGTCTAAAATCACACTGTGAGTCTGTGTGCATTTGGGTAAGGATTGTGAGAGAAGCATTTGGTAACATTGTGTATTTGCTGACATATACCTGTTTTAAAACCGGTCATGTTGTGAAGTTTTAGTAGCATTAGAAGCCAGTCTTTGCTTATGCTTTGATTATATGAGTCAGGCTTTGACATAAAAGTGCAGTCCTGAAATATGAAGATTGCGTGCAGTTGGCTTACCACTTCCACAGTAGTGAATGATTTTTGGTAAACTCCTAGGTATAGTGGTTGTTGTCTAGAATCACACTGTGAGTCTGTGTGCATTTGAGAACCACTGTGAGAGAAACATTTGGTAACATCGTGTATTTGCTGACAGATAACTAATTTAAAACCTCTCATGTTGTCAAGTTTTAGTAGCATTAGAAGCTAGTCTTTGCTTATGCATTGATAAAATGAGTCAGGGTTTGACTCTAAGGTGCAGTACCATGTACTATTCTGTTCACTGTGGCAGAACTGAAAATTTAAAAGTTTTACCTAAGCACTGTCCTAGAAGTAGTCTGATTATTTAGTCAGTTTCTAATTACCAAATAGACTGCTTCAAATGTCTATGCAGTATGCATGTAGTGTTCTAACATACTATACACTTGTCTTTTACACCTTCAATTCCCTAGTCAGTATCCATACACTTCCAGGAAACATCCTGTCACTTCCTTTGCAGTCCTCTAGAGACCCATTCAACAGCATGTACTAATCCATTCACTGTGCCAAAACCCAAACACTTATAAATTCACCAAGACACTCTCTTTCCAGTACTCTAATGATTCAGTCACTGCCTAAGTATTCATGCACTGAGCCAGGTCTTAGCACATGGACTTCTTCAAACCCCTATCCACTATGCATGCAGTCCTCTAAGCACCTACACACTTGTCTTTCACACCTTCAATTCCCCAGTCAGTATCTGTTCACTTCCAGCAAACACCCTGTCACTCCATTTTCACTCCTCTAGTGACCCATTCAGCATCATGTACTAATCCATTCACTGCGCCAAACCCTAATATATTCACCCAGGCACTCTCCTTGCAGTACTCTAATCATTCAGTCAGTACCCAAGTACTCATCCAGTGACCCAGGCCTTAGTATATGGACTGCTTCAAACCCTTATCCACTATGCATGCAGTCCTCTAACCACCTACACAATTGTCTTTCTCACCTTCGATTCCCTAGTCAGTATCCATACACTTCCAGGAAATACCCTGTCACTCCCTTTGCAGTTCTCTAGTGACCTATTCAGCACCATGTACTAATCCATTTACTGTGCTAAAACCCAAACACTTATACATTCACCAAGATACTATCTTTGCAGTATTCTAATCATTCAGTCAGTGCCTAAGTATTCATACACTGAGCCAGGCCTTAGCACATGGGCTGCTTCAAACCCCTATGCACTATGCATGCAGTCTTCTGACCACCTAGACACTAGTCTTTCACACTTTGAATTTCCTAGTCAGTATCCATACAGTCCAGCACTTGTGACTGCCTTTGAACTCCTCTAGTGACCCATTCAGTACCAAGTACTAATCCATTCCCTGTGCGAAAACCCTAGCACTTATAAATTCACCTAGGCACTCTCCTTGCTGTACTCTAATCATTCAGTCAGCACCCAAGTAGTCATGCAGTGAGCCAGGCCTTAGCACATGGACTGCTTTAAATGCCTATGCAGTATGGATGCAGTAATCTAATCACCTACACAGTTGTGTTTCACACCTTCAATTCCCTAGTTAGTATTCATACTCTTCTAGCAAACACCCTGTCACTCACCCAGTGTGTCTCCTTATAGTACTGTAATCATTTAGTCAGTTAGCATGTAGTCTTTTAGTGAGGTAGGCTTTAGGGCATTAACTGCTTCAAAGTAGTATGCACTATGCATGTAGTGTTTTAACGATCGTCACACTTGTGGTTCAGGGTTATAGTTTCTTAGTCAGTTTATATATAAAATGTGTTTGTACAGTAATGGAATAGTATAAATTCTAAAGTTATTAATATACATTTATTTGTGATTCTTTTTTACAGATACAGAACAGGAGAGTTTCTCATCTGTTGGCACTCTTCTCGTGCAAGATTGTTTGGATGAAGGGTCCTTAGGTGTTTCATCATACTTGCTGTGCCGCACGAGTATTTTTTGTTAGGATCCCCTCGTAACAGAACTCTTTGGCAAATCTTGCGAATGAAGAAGGTGGCATTGGTCTTTGCTTGCCCCTTGGAAAAAGTTAAAAATTCCTTCACCACTGAAGAAAAACGTTGTGGGCGTGGTGCCTTCTGCAAAAAAAAATCCTCAGATTCGGTAAATTTTTTAAAGCGGCAACATTTACAGTTTTTGTAAGTTAAACTTATAAAATTTTGTTAGCTGTATGCATTTTATATATCTGTGATTTGTTTCTTGTGGTATTTTGTTGAGAATACCATGTTGGTTTTTTTTTAACAATCTTTCTAATTTTCTAGGTCTGTCGTCGACATCCGTGGTTCCCACAGGAGTGTTCCGCCTTGTTGTTTTGTATTATTGTTGTTACATTTTGTTTATTCATTTATTGTTTATATTTATGTAAATAAAAAAATAACGTTTGAAAATAGTTTATCGCTTATATATTTATTATTATAAAAAATAAAGTTTGAAAAAAATAATAATAATGTTTTTGGTTGTTCTCTTAACTGCTGTGTGACTCTTTCTTGTTCTTATTACTGTTATTTGATGGAGTCCACCATGGTGTTAAATTTTGGGGCACCTATCGCTGGAATACTGGTGATATCTGCAGTTTGCACCAACTTCTGAATAGTGTGTTAGATTTATCTCAACTTTACCTCCGTTAAAGTGCTGATAATGAAATGCAGAGTAGCCGTTCCCGTGCAGAAAGAAACGAGGTGCACCTTTGCGATTTATTCTAAATACTAAAATCCTGTATTGTATTGCACTGAGGTATTGGCTGCACTTACAGTGTACACACAAAATCTATTAAGAAATCTCATTGTATTTATATTGATTGGGAATAGTGCGTCAGGTGCTGGATCTTGACGAGATACACTGCTCCGTTCGTATATTGTTGTGCACACAAAAAAATCACATCACAACTTTCACACCAATTGCAATGCGAAACAAATTACGGCGATAAGACACGTTAGCACCAGGGATTTTACACCTGCTTTCTGCTGGTGTTAAGCAGGACAACTACCTGCACCATGAAAGGGAACACAGCTAAGAGCCACACCACAACACCCACAGGTGCCATAGAGTCAATTAGCATGATACAGGGATATCCATGAGGGCCAGAAGACTCATCTCATCAACTCCAGGACCGCCAATGCCCCCCAAACCCACTTCTTAGTAAGTATGTCCCTGTGGTCATTGTCTTAGCATGATAGGCACGAGCCCTGCAACATCACAGTGTGCTGTCACCTCAGCGTTGGCAGTGAGCCTGGATGTTTAGCAACGTACGCATCCTCCTGCTTGCACAACTGGCGTGTGCTGGTCTGTCGTTCACAGGTCAGTGCAGGGGTGTGCCTATCCGGCAAGGGGAACGGGGTGTCTCGGACATGTCCATGTACAGGAAGTGCGGTAAGTGTGTCTCTGTGTTCTGGTGTGGCCTGTTACAAGAGCTACAGCAGTCGACATTGGAAAGTGGCATGCACCACCTCCAAATGGCACTGTGATGTTGTAGTTGGAATGTAGCAGGACATGCGCAAATAGGCATTACAATGGCGTGCCGTATGAGTGCACGAGATACAACAGCTCACCGTACAAAAGTGTGGGGGCTCATGGGAGGGAGGAGCAGCCGTTTGGCAACATAACACACAGTGAACTCGACCATGTGCCACATGCTGGGCATCTCATCCATGATGACCACGGTCACAGACATCCCACAACACCAACGACTGGCCTTTGTACACATCCTGTATGAATGCAGCGTGGTTTTCACTTCTATGGTCGTTCAGTGGTGTGATGTTGGCAGGTTGTGTGACTTGTGCTCCTTGTTGGTGTGTTTCATTTTGGCCATTGTTAGTCTATATGTGTGTTGTACTTAATTGTGCATGTGTGCCATTCTGCGCATCTCCCCCCTCCCCCCACTCCCTGCTTCTTCCTCTTCCTAGTGCTGTTGTGTCTATAATTTTGTTGCTGCACACATAAATACATGTAAAGAATAAATTAGAATAGTTCCTTGATTCTTTTAGGTTTCAAAACTTCTCTATTGATTTCTTTTTAACTTTCCATATGAACCGCTTTTTTTTATATTCAACAACACATAGAAGTCAGAAGTGCAACGTATTCTATCAACACACTTTCTAGAACATTCTACAATACGTGCAGGTTAAAAGTTCATCAATTTTTTTAAACTTTACGATATTTTTTTGTAACATTTTCTTTAACATTTAACGACACGTGCAGGTTAAAAGTTGACAATTGTTTTAAGTTCGAACAGTGCCTTCCAAATGCAAGTAGCAGGTGTGGTTGAGCTGAGCAAATTTTATCCTATGATAGGTACTCCACGTTGAAACTGCTTTTTCTTCACCAATCACAAAGATGCTTTTCCACAAAACTAATGTGCACCCTACTTTTAAAAAAGAATGCTTTTCATGATAACTTCAGAGATAAGTTATAGATAGGAATTAGCATTTAAAAAACCTTTGAAATTCACAGAAAAAAACATAGGTTTCATGCACGTTATAGTTAGGAATTGGCATTTAAAAAACCTTTGAAATTCACTGAAAAAAACCAAAGGTTTCAGGGGCGTTATAGTTAGGAATTGGCATTTAAAAAACCTTAGAAATTCAATGAAAAAACTATAGGTTTCAGGGGTGTTATAGTTAGCTGGACATTTCCCTCGTACAAAACCCTAGAAATTCCCCTGTTATAGTTAGTTCAGCTAACTATAACTCGCGCCCCCGGAATGCACTGCTGATGATGTCACATATTACATCACTCATGACATGGTCAGTGACATCACTGATGACATCACTGAGGACATCTCAAATGACATCACTTATGATATCACTGATGACATCATCCATTGAGTATGTGTTTCTGAACAGTTTTATTATGTTTAATATATATAGGGAAAGGCCTGTTGAAAAATAAGTGGGTGTACAAGTGTGTGAATGGATGATTTTCTAGGTGCGTAACTGAGTCTATAAGTGAGTCATTAAATGTATCTTACTGCAGACTAGTGACTAAACTGTGTGAATGTCTGTATGTGTCTGTGTGTTGGTGTATAAGTGGCTGCATGGTTTTGTGAATAGCTATATGAGTGTCTATATGGGTTATTGCTTGGTTGTCTGAGTATCTGTATGGGTGCCTGAGTGTTTGTGTGGGTAGGGTGTGTGTGACTCTGTGACTAGATGTGTGAGTGGGTGATTCAGTGGGTGCATGTTTTTAAGAGTGCATCTGTGATGGACTGTATGGTTGGGTGAGTGTATGTATGGGTGTGTTAGTGATTGAATGTATATCTCAGTTGTACATGTGTCAGTAACTACATATGTGAAACGCAGTGTATATGTGTGTAAGAGTATATAACTATCTATATGTGAGAGTGTGTGATTTTGGGAGTGGCTGTATGCGCCATAGTGCAAGGATATCTGTGTCATGTGCTGTTTGTTTTTCTGCAGGAAGACACAGCATTTGTTAGTATTTTTATGAGTAAATGAACTTGAGTGTTTTTAACTGTATAGGTGAGTAAATTTTACTGTGATTAATTATTTGCATGACTGACTAGATGTGTCAGTACCTCAATGGATGATTGGCGGTGTGTGAGTGTCTATATAGGTGTATAAATGCACAGAGTGACTGTAAGTATGAGTGACTGTACAGGTGAGTGAATGGAGATGTATGTAGACCTAAGAGTCAATGAGTGGGTGAGTAGTTATTGGTATTGGAGTATCTATGGTTGTCAAAATGGCCGTCTGAAATTTTGAGTCGGTGTATCAAAGGGTGTGAGAAGATGCACTAATTTATCACATGGATGACGTCATCAGTGATGTCATCAGTGATGTCATTTGAGATGTCATCAGTGATGTCAAGAGTGATGTCACTGACCATGTCATGAGTGATGTAATATGTGATGTCATCAGCAGTGTATTGCGGGGGCGTGAGTATTAGTTAGCTGAACTAACTATAACAGGGGAATTTCTAGGGTTTTGTACGAGGGAAATGTCCAGCTAACTATAACACCCCTGAAACCTATGGTTTTTTCAGTGAATTTCTAAGGTTTTTTAAATGCCAATTCCTAACTATAACGTGCCTGAAACCTATGGTTTTTTCAGTGAATTTCAAAGGTTTTTTAAATGCCAATTCCTAACTATAACGTGCATGAAACCTATGGTTTTTTCAGTGAATTTCAAAGGTTTTTTAAATGCTAATTCCTAGCTATATCAGGCCTGAAACCTGTGGTTTTTTCAGTGAATTTCAAAGGTTTTTTAAACGCCAATTCCTATCTATAACTTATCTCTGAAGTTATCATGTTTAATGATTTTGATTGGATTTCTATATTTTTCAAATTCAGTGTGTCATTTCATTAATTACATTTTTTTTAAATACTTTTTTATCACCATTTTTAAATGTATTTTTTCAATTAATTCTTTTAAAAATTAAAAAATATTATTTGAACTTAATGGGTTTTTCAAACATATTTTTTTATATTTTTCAAAATATTTTTTTAACTATATGTGCAAAACTTTATTTTATATATATTTTTTCCATGTTTTTGGATCCGCGCACCCTAAGCACACCGTTCTCAATCCCTACGCGATAGCATCCGCGCATGGTATGCGTCAGGTAAGTGGTTAGTGCGCGATTTCAATGCGACTCCCAGCCTATATGCGACACATTCGATGTACGTAACGCAACGTTTACGCACTTCCGCGATGCGTCATCTGCGTCTATGACGCAGTGGGTGCGCGGATCCCGCGAAGTATTTAACATTTAAAAAAACATATCTATGTATTTCATGTGAATATTAATTGAAGACAAACTCTAAACTATTCTTAAAACTAATATATTTTGACAGCTAATCCTATATTTCTTTTTATTCCATTTTCGCGGATGCGCGCTGGGTGCGTGCTGCGTAAGCGCACGGTGCGTGGATCCCATGTGACCTGCAAAAAAAGAGATTTGATTGGTTCATTACACTTCCTGTTCTAACTACTGAAAGACCCCACCCATTTCAATCATTCTTCTTTGAGCTTCTTTGGAGAACCACCTCTTTGGAGAGAAGAAGATTTTTAGACTAAGTGTACACTTAGCTCTAACTTTTTTCAACCAAAAATGGCTTCAGGGCAGCAGGCATCACCTTCATCACCTCATACTTCTGAGGATGAATTTTTGCCGAAGTTACCACGCAAAAAACGTTTCTCTTCAGTGGTATGGAAATGTTTTACTTTTCCCGAGGGGCAGAATAAAACCAATGCCACCTTGGTCACATGCAAGATTTGCAAAAGAGTCCTATCGAGAGGGGATCCTAACAAGATATACTCTTGCGGCACGGCAAGTATGATGAAGCACATGAGGACCCATCATCCAAACAATCTTGCAAAAGAAATGTGCCGACGGATGAGAAACGCTCCTACTCCTGCGCCATCCACCTCATCGCAGCCGAGCACATCAAGAGTGCATCCATCAGACCAAACCTTGGACATCCGTCCTCAATTTCGATTTTTAAAAGTGCTCTGCACTAAGTGCAATAAGACTTTGTGCTATGGCGAGCAGTCGATCGATCTGATCTGCCGCCGCCAAGAAAGTCATATTTGCTAGTTTTTTTTTTGTTTTTTTTTATTGTTCCCTGAAGTTCATTCTTTGGTTTCTCCTATTTTGTTTTTTGGTTTTTTTTTTAAGAAAAACCCAAAAAATCACAAAATTGTTAGAAAAAACAAAAAAAATATAAAAGAAGAAAGAATAAAAAAAAAAGTTCTTGTAAGAACTAACTTTCCTGGTTTAAAAAAAGAGCTACATTTCTTTGTTAGTGTGTGAAAGTTTAGATGAATGTATGTGTAGTACGTAATTGACTGAATGAATGCATTAGTAGCGTATGGTGAATGTATAAGTGCAGAACTATAAGGAAGTGCTGCAGCATCACACAGTAACCTCTTTAACTGCAGTGTGCTGAAGTACTTCCGAAGCACAGGGATGCATCATATGTACATAAATATGTTGCAAATCTATGCTTCTCTCTGCACGGCTGCTTAAACTGCAGCCATGTGGTGACACAGGCACCCTTGCACCATAGTGCAAGGATATCTGTGTCATGTGCTGTTTGTTTTTCTACAGGAAGACACACCTTCCTTTACAAAAACAATGAGAAAATGCATTTTTCTCCTTCAATGTATGCTGAACATTTCAGCATGCAATGAAGATATAAAAATGTGGAGAAATTAAAACAATTCTCTTTGTTGTGCTTTCCTATACCAATCGTAGAATGGTGCACCATTCACACACATATCGAGATTTATGATTTCTGATAAATCTAGACATGTGTCTTGTTCTATGAGTATTAAGTGCAATCATGCACAACAACACTTATAGAACACCCTTTCAACACAAAGTGGTCTAAATGATGAGGTTGTTTTTACATTGAGTATAAAAAGTGCAAAGAGTGCCTTTTCCTCTCTTTGTAAATATAAAAGAGTATCATGCACAATAACTATGTTACAAAAAGTGACATATTTCCGTTTTTAAATTTCCTTGCGAATGATAAAAGTAAGCACAGAGTTTTGTCTGCAAAGATGTTCAAAGAAGAATGATTGAAATGATTGCGGTCCTTCAACAGCTAAAAATGTGAAATATTATGAACCCCTCAAATCTCTTTTTTTGCAGGTCACATGATATCTGATTATGGTCAGAATTCAAAACTACATAAACAGAGTGTTTTTAGAAACGTGTTTCAACTTTGTAGATTCTTGCAAGCCTCTTCATTCTGCATATTCAGACTTAGTTAAACTTACCTTCACAGTAATAGGAATAAAACATGGTATTCATTTTTTGCTGTTTTTCATTCAAATATAAATTGTCAAAATTTGCCTATTTTAAAATTTGGATCTGTGAAAGAAAAAAAAAAATTATAACATATAATAATACATTTTTTACAACACAACATAATTTCCACAAAGTAATTTGTTTGCCTTTTTTGCTGTTCTCAGAATATATTGAATTACACTAGAAATAGTGATTTCAATGGTACTCATCACTTAACAGCGGGCAAAAAAAAAACAATCAGAAAGATTGTTAAAAAAAAAACCAACATACTATTCTAAGTAAAATACCAGAAAATACAAATCATACATATATGAAATGCTTACAGAGTACAAAATGTTATAACTTTAACTTATAAAAACTGTAAATGTTGACGCATTAAAATAATCACCGAATAAATGACAACCAAAAAGTCCATAATTCAAAAATATACCTTTCCTTGAGGTCAAATGGTATTTTTGCACTTCTTCTTTATGTAAATTGTCCAATGGTAGTCCTATTAAATTATAATAATAAATTCCTCAGAGAGTGAATTATCTTCCTAAAACTTTGACTTTAAAAATATTAGGTAGGAATTTGGTAATTCCATAGGCAAACGTTGTTTGAAAACCAACTGGGCATCATTACAAAGTGTCCAGCCTTTGTCACATTTTAGATAGGCAGTGTAATTTCCAGATGTGGTGGAAGGACCATCATGGAAAATTATTGCAATTGCTACAAAAGTCCTTCCTGATATTGATACTTGTGTTGCTACAAACTGCTTTATTAAAGTATCCAATTTTCTTCCATCAGCTGTACAACGTTGCATCATTAAAATTATGTATTTTCCATATTTTGTTAAGAATAATGTGGATAACATTTCTGATTTACATTGCCTACACTCCATGTTTTGAATTGCACCTTTCACTAATTTATTGAAAGACACTGATTTACAGTCTGGTAATGTTAAATACAGAAATCTCTCAGTGTCTACATTGGTGCTACATGTATACCTGCAATTTTCACAATAATGTTCCCATTTGTAAGAAAGGCCAAAAATATTTTCTATTTCTACACCTTCATTTTCAAAAATTTTACATTAAAAATTCCTGAGCATCTTTTTGGATATTTTGTGTAAATTGTGTAGAACCAGAACACACATCCAAAAGATTACGAACATCTGAAACAGATTGTATTTTACTTCTATCTGTTGTCAATTTTAAACAGAATGCAACAGAGAACAAAATCTTTTTTCCCGATTCTGCATAATTTGTGCTTGCAAACCTTCCAGATATAAAACAACATTGACCACTACATTAGCATAGCAGTTGACACCAGAACTATTTTCAAACTGATAACCAACAATCTCTTCAACAGTGTCCAATTTCTTTTTACCTGCAATCGCAACATTATCTTGTTCTTTTCCCTTCTTGACATCTTCAGTACAGATATTCTCTAACCTTCTTTTTTGACCAACCACACGCTTTTCAAATACAGGATATTGACCTAAATTTGGAGCATAAACCCTTCTTAACCTATTATACTCTTTTACACAGTTTGCATCTGCAGTAACCTTTGTCTCATCAAAATCAATCAAAAACAAACCAGATAATGTTCTGTCTCGCGTCAAAGCAACATATGCCATACCCTCTTTAAATACAGTAGATCCAATGTTCACCAATGCACTGTCTACACTTAATCCTTGAGATTTATGAATAGTCACTGCATATGCCAGAGAAAATGGAAATTGTTTCCTACGGACATATAAATCTTTAACAAGCAAAAAACAAACTGAACAACGACCAATTTCTTTAACTTCATCAATCTGATCAAATTTAATTTTTAAAAATTCAATTCCTTCTTTTTTCTGATAATTCACAAAATCCACCACTTTACCCATTGCACCATTAACTAAACCTCTCTCTACATCCAAATTAAGCCTTAAAATTACCCGACAGTTTACACACACATACAGTGTCTTTTCCAAACCAGCAGTTTTAGATATTTTTTTTCTAAACAATCTAGTTTTGATCTCAACTTACCCGTCAAAATAATAGTGATTCCTTCATGTAGTATTTTATCGATGGCTTCCATTTTAACAATTTCTTCATTTTCCAATTTTAATAATTCTTCGTTGAATATTGAACACTCACGCAGTGTCGGCATTAAGCAAATCACTGACTTATTTTTAGCAATTTCCATGTACACTTTTGCAGCAACTGCATTTTCATTTGCAATGACATTGCAAAGTAATCGACTCTCCAAAGCTTCTTTCCCTTTTTTGAAAGAATTCCAATTCTTATATCGTGAAGAATACTTCCATATTCAGCATCATTTGCCTGTCGCATATTTGTTGTCAGTTCTTTGTATTCAAAATTACTCTAAATGTTCACATTACCAACACTGCCAAGAGACTTTCTGGTATCTTCATGGGCAAGTGTTTTAAATGCCGGTTGTCCTTTTACCGCTGTCAGTTGCAGTAGATCTCCAAAAACTATGACGTGTTTTCCTCCGAAGAACACGTCATACTCTGTTTTAAGAATTTGCTGCATTCTTAAATGCACAAAGGCAAGCATCAAGTTTGAAACCATGCTCACCTCATCAATAATGAGAAGTTTCATTTTCTTCAGCACTCTTGAAACTTCACAACAAGCTTCTCCAGATAGCTTGTGGTATTCCAATTTGTTCTCATGCTCTACTGGCAGCATTAGTAAACGATGTAAAGTAATTCCTTTAATGTTATGTGCTGCCAACCCAGTTGGAGCAGTGACAACACAAGACAAATGCGACTCAGTTGTTTTTTGCAGATAACTTGTAATTACTTTAATTAAGAAACTCTTCCCTGTTCCAGCTTAACCACTTACATACATTCGGATAGGTTGAAATGATGTACATGAGCACACTCTCTTTTCATGAAGTAATCCATGGTCAATCTGCTCTTTCACTTGCTGATATATTTGTTTCTGTTCAACATTTAGGTGCCGATTCCGATCCGTTAAAAATAATTTGCGTACGACCCGTATCTGTATTTTTTTACGTACGAGTCGTACAAGTACCGTACAAACTGCCAAGTACGATTCGTCCCTGAAAAATAACTACGAATAGCGTCGGGAAAAGTCTACGAGCGTATGTCGGAAAGTTTTTACGTCCGAATATCGTCGGGAAAAGTGTACGAGAGTGAGCCGGACATTTTTACGTGCAAATCGTAAAACACAAGTCCGAGCGCCCAAGTACGATCCCGACCGTCCGTCCGAATACACAATCGCACGTAAAATGGCCCGTACGGAGCCAACGCAGTAGCACACATGTACACGGGTAAACTTATGCCCGTGTACGAGCCATACAGCACCCCCACCCCCAAATATGTCAGCACCGTACACCACCCTGTCCGCACTGTACCCCAGCCCCGCAACTGTGCTTGCCGTACCCCCCATTTACGCGCCGTACCCCCCCATGTACGCGTCTTACCCCCCCTGTCCGCACTGTACCCCAGCCCCGCACCTGTACGCGCCGTACCCCCAATTGTACGCGCCTTCCCCCCTCATGTATGCGCCTTACCCCCGCATGTACGTGCCGTACTTCCGCATGTACGCGCCGTACCCCAGGGCTGCACCTGTACACACCGTACCCCCACCGCATGTACGCGCCCTGCCCCTCATGTACGCAGCCTCCCCCCATGTACGCGCCTCACCCCCCCCATGTACGCGCCGTACCTCCACATGTATGCGCCATACCCCAGGCCCGCACGTGTACGCACCGTACCCCCACTGCATGTACGCGCCTTACCCCCACATGTATGCGCCGTACCTCCGCATGTACGCGCCGTACCCCAGGGCCGCACGTGTACGCACCGTACCCCCACCGCATGTACGCACCGCACTCCAACACCGTACCCCAGCACCCTCACCCAGCATTGCGTATGTACGGATCGTACCTACGCGAAAAAGACTTCTACAGAACCAGGACACTGTAAAACAGCACAAGGAGGGTCAATTCGACTCGCACAACACCACACAACACATCTACATGACAAAATACATCTCAATGACTGACCTGGCACATCCAAATAAGCAAACAGAGGCCCCAAATCACAACCACCTCTTATAACACACCCACCAAAATTCAAACACAGCCACACCCAAAAATGGACCAATAAAAAGGGCCCACACACACAACCCATGAGCCTTTGCAACAGACCCACTGCTGCCAGACCCCACTCAGAAACAACTCCACATTACCCATACCTTCACTACACCTTCACTCACACACCTTCACACAACCTCCTCCACAAACATCCCCCTCTTCACATTCACACACACACCGTCACATTCACACCCACACACCCACAACCATCCACACCCACACCCACACCCCACACCATGCCCACAGACAAGAATCCAAAGTTCACAACGGCGGAGCTGGACCTCCTTGTCAACGAAGTCATCAGAGTCGAGCCACAACTGTTTGGAACATTGGTCAGACAGACCAGCATAGCTGAAACATCTGCCATGTGGCAGAGGATTGTCGATAAGGTGAATGCTGTTGTGCCCATCTGAAGGACCAGGCATGAATGCCAAGCCAGGTGGTACGATCTGCGCAGGGCGGTCAAGAGGAAAATGAACGAAGAGTATGCCCAGAGTAACATCACTGGAGGTGGTCCGTCCCGCAGACCCGTACACTACCATCGCTGGGAGGAGAAGGTGATGGCCCTGCTACCACCGGTGGGAGTACACGGTGTCGAAGGAGTCGCAGAGCCTGGTGAGTACACAAACAACTTACGTAACATGGGGGCAATGGGGTCCACACCACATATACACCAAATGCACGCAACTTCCCCCAAGTACTCACCGCACACAACCACACTCAAAAACCATGCTCATGCCACTAACGTCTCCATGCACCCTTCACAAATCAAGGCAAGGCCATGTCCAAGGCTACAACAAACACAAGGCTGGATGTCCAGGAGGGTGGGCCCCACACAACACATTGTGAAAATGAGACGCAGACACCAATGCCCTCAGCCCATATGGCATAGGTACATACCCATGCACAATGCACAGGGACTGGCAAAGTACTGACAAGGTAGCTGACTTTTGGCCCTGCTGTTTGCAGCACAAGGCCCTCCTGGGACCACTGTACACTCAAACACCAACTCCACAAGCACAGGTATCTAGCACAGGAACTCACACTCACTGTCATGCCAGCATGCACCATGAGGGGACAGACACATCACCTGGGAGACCCAATGACAACTCACACTACACACAACAGCAGGCCCGGTCACAACCCCCCCCCCCCCTAACACAAGCACACACCCCTGGGGCAGGCAACGGATTTACACACTCCCACAATGGACATGTGACACAACAAGACCAATCCATAGCCAAATAAGCATCATAGCCAACAATCTACAGGTCAAACACTCAGGAGAACATCCCAATCTGTCCCCCGCAACATACCCATCCCCAAGTGGACATTGAGAGGAATGCTAGGCACATCCAACTACCTGGAGGAACTGTGTCAACTTGAATATGTATGAAACATAGATGTCGCATGAAACACCATTAACATTGTCTCTCTCTCACACACAGGGCAACGTCGATGATCTCCCCCCAACACTGGGGGGGAGGAATCACAGTCCCAGGCTCCGCGTGAAGATGATCCCACCGGCAGCGACGACTCTCACCAACCCCGACCAACCTGGACCCTCTGGTGCTCAAGCCCCTGCAGCACCTGCGTCAGGTACATCTGTGCCAACCACCACCCCCATTCCTGCCACATCCCAGGACACACCCAGGAGCCCTGCTCGCACTGAACAACAGAGCCAGTCTGACCAGGAGGGACAAGGTTCTCCGGGCACCCAGGAGGAGGCAGGCAACCCTGCAAATGCCATCCCTCAGGGGTCCAGTAGACCCGATGTGCCCACAAGGGCAGGCCAGGCTCAAGTGGGCAGGGGTGGTGGGAGTGGAGGCAGGCAGAGGCGCGAACCTGACCGGCCAGCTCAGGACAACGGTAGGTCACACATACGCAACATCCTGGACTCATACCAGCGTGACACCAGAGGCATCAACCAGGTTGTGTCCAGACTATCTGAGATGCAGGGGACCCTCGATGAGATAAAGAACCTGCAGGTTGAGCATCATGCCAGTCATCAACAACACCAAGGACGGATGGAGTCAAGACTGGCTGAGCTCCTGGCGGTGCACAGGGACATGAGCCAATCACTCTGTCAGATCGCCCAAAGCATGGGCAACCCTCCCTGTGCCACCAGGCGTAGACCAGCACCAGACACAGGGAGGGAGGAGAAGGAGGAGGATTCGTCTGACGGAGCGTCCCTAGCATCGTCAAGGCCTGCATCTGAGGGTCCCCCGAGGAAGGTGGGTCGTCCACGGAAAAGACGGTGAGAGTCAGCGGACCATCCACATCTCCCAGGTCACCTGGCCTGGCACCTGGCCCTCTGGCGCAACAGCAGCACCTCATCCAATGACATTCTCTGCCACATGGACTTGCTGGTCACAGTCTGACCAATGATGACCAACACTGTGCCCTGGACTCTGATGACTTCCAATGCCAAGGATACCATCTCCCCCTGTGAACTTTGGATTCTATTCCCCCGGTAGAGCACCTAATTGCATCTACCAAAACACGTACCCCACCGCAAATAAATATATCACTTTGGACATGAGACGTTCCTGTCATTTTGCATTATTCAACGACATATGTGTGTGGAAATGTCAAACTATGCCTGAGTGTTGAACTAACTCCAGCCATCCATACCCTGGGATCAGAGTCTGGTACAGGACACACATGGGTCACAAGGTATCATTCAATGTAGGCATGGAGCATAACACTCACCTGTGATGGCCTCTGGCTGCTGAGGGGGTGCTTTCTAAACTGTGCGGAGAGACCTATTTGGGAGATTATCATCAAGGCGTAGAGGTCATGGCTCATGTGGAGGTTCCCGGGGAGGGAGTACCAGGTATGTGTGGCCAGGTGGGAGAATAATGTCCTGTATGCTGGAGTACGGTGGATGTGAAGAACGGTGGCCAGGGCAAGGTTGGATGCACGGAGATGGCCCAACGGGATCTAGGATGACAGACGTACAAGGTTGGTTGGGGTCGGGGTTGTGGACTGCCTCCTGAGTGTGGGTGGGGAGTGTGGAGGTCATCCTGCAGCAGACAGTGATCCATTGCAGCTATCTATGGTGGAGGGTGAGGTGGCTGGGGCGCAGGGTGTTGAAGCTGAGGTGTGCAGATGCCCCCTGGAAGTGGACCAGTTTCCTGGGAGTTTGGATGCACTTGCTCCGTAGAGGGCAGGGCAGTATTTGACACAGATGTTGTCATGGACCTGGGGGATGGTCTGTATTTTCTTGGAGTGGATCTATCTGTGGATCATGTGCATAATGCAGAAGGCGTTGCAGCATGAGGTACAGATGGTGTGGACTAGCATGGCATATGTGAGCGAGCCAAACATGATGCACACCATCTTGTGTGTGTGGCCACTGGGTGCTTGTACGAGGCTCTTGCGGGTGAGACACAGGCACTTGACCCAGCTGGAAGGGGACAATCCTCAGATGATCACCTCAGTCCTGTACAAGTCCAGCCTCAGGTGGCTCGTGTTCAGCCATTCATCAATGGATCTCATGCATACTTGAATGATGGAACTGCCAATGTCTGTGTCTTTGTTGAGGGTGAGGAGCACCTGGCTGTCAATGGCATACGAGCTGATGATGAGGTGCTGTGCGCATGTGATGGTGGAGAGGGGGGTCCTGGACACTCAGTAGATTGACATGCTGAGAGATGATACCTGTGCCATGTCCCAGACGATGACACCATACTACATGCTGAAGCCTTGAGTCCCTCTCCCATGCCCTTGCTGGGCTACAGAGCCTGTGGGGAGCATTAGGGATGTGACCTGGTTGGTGTGACAGGGCCTGGAAGGCGGGGCAGCGCAGTGTAGGCATTTGGAGTTGCACACTCAGCATGCAAAGGTGTCGTGTGTGTGCCCAGGGTATGTCTGACAGCAGGCGTTAGATGTGCGGATGGACATAGCTCGGAGTGTGGCTGATACATCAGACTGTAGTGTGATGTGGGTTATGCAAGGACAGGATGGTGGTGCAATGTGCACCTTGCATGTGCTGATGGTCCAGCCTTTGGCACCGCGTGGCGGCAACAGTGGCATAGACAAGCTGAGGACAGCCAAATGAATGGGTGGAGGGAGGAAGTGAGGAGCATCTTGGAGGTGTGTGTCTTGCCAAATCTGGATACTCTGTGGGCCCTTGCTGCGGGGCCGCAGCAGCAGGCGGCATCTCCTTGCAAAATGACAGAATTTGCACACATAGACTAGGATGTCAGAATGACAACTGCAACAGGCGCGTGTGTAAAGTAAGGAGTGTCCAGTGTCACATGGCACACCCAGAGACAATGCATGCACAAACACCAAAGACGCATGACACCGGATCAGTAAACTGAAGGCCGACCTGCACACTGGAGACACACCCTCAGCAGCTGTTGATGGCCCATTGTGTGGACCAACATGCCAAAAAACATACACAACCATGTACTACATGCCCAATACGGAGCCTAATCCATGAGCAACTGCATGCATGTTGCTAAACTACACATGGACTCCTATGCATAATCTTCCACAACTATGCCAGATATGCCGCATGCAAAGTGGCAAGAGACCTGCATTGACAGAGATGAGGCACCTTGGATTGTGATGAACACCTTTATTACTCAGCCTCACACTAAGGGAAATGCATCAATTGGAACAGACTCACAGGTCATTTGGCTGACCATGTGTGACCTATACTGGACACCCCCTTCAACACACAGATGTGGTGAATCCTACTGAGCTGGCACACAAGTGAAGGGGTTGAGCCTAACACCCCTTGCTGCACATGGAGAGTCTACAATTCCCCATTGAGCCTCATATGGGGATGTCCCACACTATGTCCACCATTAGCATCCCGTATGTTCCTGAGGGACGTTATACACACATTGATGCCTTCATCAGAATCCACAAACCATTACAGATGACTGTCAGGAAGGGTGACTATCAATTCATGGGAGCCATGCAACACGTCATGTGGCCCATGGTGAGTTGACATGTATGCATGGTAACATAACATCATAGGAGCAGTCCCCACATATCACAAACATGTCCCACCCACAAAATGCCTTGCTGCACTCCTTACCCCAAATGACTTTTCACCATGTCTGTGCATGTAACTCTGATCCAGCACACGTTGCAATACTCATGAGGAATAGCAGGAGGGCAATGATGACATGAGCAGACGACAACCGCAAGAACTTGGGGAGGCCAGACACACAACAAGTCAGCGGAGAGCTAGTAATCCTCAGACATGTACATGTACTCTACAGGAATGATGTTGTCACCATGCCCTTAATAAATTTAGTGTTCCAGCTAATATGTGTGGAATGACATCATCACTTGAATGACACATCAGAACACACCTCCAAGTCACTTAGCACACAGTCAGCTTGACACACACATTGCAACACATGCCACACAAGGCTCAAAGTGTGCACACTCAGACACAGGGACTCACCATCATGAGAAGAAGTTGCGGATAAGCTGACTAAGGATGTCCTCATCCTCATCCTCATCCTCATCCTCACTTGCCCCGTGCCCGAGCCCTTCATCCTCCACGGGTGGATGATCCTGCACATCCGGATTAAGGATGAGTGGCACGGCCTTCTCCACTACCATGTTGTGCAGCATGCAGCACACAATGAAGATTTTGCAGACCTTCACCGGGGCATATGGGAGGGCACCACCGGTCTTGTGGAGGCACCGGAATCTGCTCTTCAGGAGTCGAAACGTCCTCTCAATCACACGCCTGCCCATGGGTGCCGTTGTACCGGTGTTCTGCAGCTGTTCTGGGGTTGCGGAGAGGCGTCATCAGCCATGGCATGTTGGGATAGCCAGAGTCCCCTACATGGAAACATCATGTGAAGAAGTGGGTCAGGAGATGCCGTAAGATACAAAGATAGTGCTGAACACAGGACTAACAGAGTATACCCACCAACAAGACATGCTCGTTCCGCGTGCAGCTGCAGCATCATTTCTGGCACCCTGCTACGCCTCATGATGTATGCATCGTGTGCGGACCCTGGAAAACGGGAACAGACATGGGAAATCAGCATGTTAGCAATGGTGCAGGTGTAGTGATGTTGTCCCACTTTGTCATCCACACAGGTATCCCCCTACCACAAGAGGAAGATCTGAAAGGATGCCTTCAAGGCCGTGCAATCGGTGGAGGGTCGCAGTCGGCGCCTGCCACAAGTGAGGAAGAGATGGCAGGACATCCGGTGCTGGACCCGTAGGATCGCCCGGGTCATGCTGAAGGACTCACCTCCCCGCAAGCATGGCGGGCACCGGCGCCTGACCCACCAGATGCGGCGTGTCCTGGCGGTGGTCTTCCCTGACCTGGATAGGCGGAAACAGGAGTTACAGCAGCAGGAAGGGGGTAGGTACATGTGTGTTTGTAGTGTGTCGCCAGCTTTTGGAGCTGCTCAGTCGCCTGGATACACTGCCAGGGTATATATGTGCAGTGCATATCCTGTTCCCCCAAGTCAACCTGTGCTGTTCTTCCTCCCTTCCCCTCCTTGACATGTGTTACCTGGTCTGTGTGTTATCACTATTGCACATGGTCACCTAGGCTGCCAGTTTATCAAGGTGCACACTGCTTTCAGCATCATGTGTGGGGGTGGTCTGCCTGTGCCCTGTCCTGTTCAGTCATTTGGGGTGCATAATTGTTGGCACTGATGCTGAGTGTCAACATAGGAGTGTGAGGGTTCAAATGAACAGACTTGCCGCATACATTACCAATGTTGTGGCCTCAGACATGATGTGCATGAGTGGGATATATGCATAGTGCCGGGACGGTTGGTCCTGTAACAGTCAGCTCATTCCAGGACCATGGAGCAGTCTGCACACTACAGTCCCCTGACACAGCCTGCCCTCCTACTCATGTGTGTCATCCAACACTGTGCACATTCACTGTGGGTTCATCATGGCTCTCCCTCGGTGGCATTGTTCCCTGGCCTAGGTAGTAGTTTTCACATGTGTGATACATTTGCCCACTGGACAGGGCTACACCAGTTTGCTTGTGCATACTTACACTTGGCAGTGCCTGTGTGGCTATCTGTTGATGTTTGTTTGTGACCAATATGTTTTGGCAGCCCTACAAGGTGATGTCGTGTTAATGAAGCTAGTTTTCAAGCATAGTTATTGTAACCCTGAATAAGAGGTGTCACTTCTTGATCGGTATCAGTCACATTGACTCAGGTATGGGTGGGTGTGTGCGGGAGGGGTGTACATGTTCAACCCTGATGTTTCATTGCCAATTCTGACTTGTGTGTGATGATTCGCAGTACAGAAAGTCATTGTGCAGTGCCCCCGTGATGTTGGCCAGTGCTTAATGTTCGTGCTTCATTGCCTGTGTCAGTTTTTGACAATCATGTATCCTGCTTGTACATTTTTGCCACCTGTGTGTGGTTCAGATGCTACACAGTTGTGACTTTGTGTGCTGACATCTGTGGGTACATTCAGGCTTGCCATGAGGGGGAATCCACAGTACAGCTAGGCTTTTTTGCTAAACAATTGCTGGCCCATTAGCTTATGCATTGTCCCGGGTGTGGACATGTGTGCCACTCCAGATGACAGTCAGTAGGTCATATGTGTAGCCAACTGTGTGATGAGGTGACGGATAGCCCTGTGACAAATGACATTATTCAAGTTGTTACTCAGAGAAAATGTCCATTGGCACTCACTACACCTGTCAACATGTCTCAATGTTTCATATGCTTGACCTTGTTGTTTTGTTGTGAAGGACAATGATGTGCCTGCATGACAGATGTCTCCCAAGGAAGTGCACAAGACACCACCTTTACACTTTCCAGGGACACGCTGGCACATTTTAATGTAAGGCACAGTTTGAACAAAACTTGTTTGGAGTTCATACATATACATGTTCCCACAGTGTGCTAGCATTTGGGTTAGTCCTTGGTTGTTGCTGATACCAACTTACGAGTGTCAAGTCATCCAGACCACCCTGGTGCCATGTATATGTACTTACTGATATGCCATTTCTGCCTAACAGTGGCTGATTTGAATGAGTCTGGCAGCTCAGACAATGACTGTGTACATGTAGTTTGGTGTGCACCTCCTTGTGTGACTTCTGCTATACAGACACATGTGTGTTGTGTTCACAGAGTGCCACATTGACACATGCTAGACATGTCCATTGTGTAAAGGGTTGTGATTCTCCAGGAGTCACAATGTATTTCTTTGGAGTGTCAAAAGTACTCACAGGTCTCTGAGTGTGGTGACACCTTCTGCATTGGCATGTGGTATTTGGCCTTGGGTGCGACAATACTGTTTGGTTCACAGTGAACAAGAGGTGGCATGCCTTCATAGTCTTGCTGTGCTCAACTGATCCCACACACTAGCTTCTCATGATCTTGTGATTTCAAATTATTTGCTGTTGTGTCCTAATTTTCATTGTTTCCAAGTGGTATGGTGGGTCAACCAACTGGGGAGTACAGGGCTTACATATGTGGGGAGTATCCTAGATGTCACTCATGATGCCTTTCCTGATATGCACTGTTGCCTATTTTGTTTGGACTCATGTGTCAGATGTATACAGGTGACTGATTTTTTCCTGTCTTTTCACCTTGCCCACAGCATCATCGGAGGACACCGAGGGAGACACCGGCACGGACGTGGAGGAGGGATCGAGCAGTGGTGCCACCACTGCTGAGGAGTCGGTGGAATCTAGTGGCATGGAGGGTGAGGGGAGTGAGGTGGAGGACCTGCCCAGTACCAACACTGACTACGATGCTTACGGGTCTGAGGCTGAGCTCCCAGAGGGGGCGGAGGCTGCTCCCACAGCTGAAAGCAGCAGTACATCTCTTGCCGGCCCCTCCATTCCCATCACCGCCCTCCCACTTGCTCGGGTCCCTTCTGTCCATGCTAGGCCACACCGTGTCTCCTTCGTGGCAGGCACCGCACCCCCTGCCCCTGTCCCCCCTGCTGCCCTCACTGCCGAGTCTGTGGACATTCAGCGGCAGTTGCAAGTTGGGCAGACATCGATCCTGACTGTCCTCCATGGCCACACCAGACTGCTGACCCAGATGGTGTCGTACTTGGAGGGCATGTCATCAGCGATGTCTGACCAATGGATGTTGCTGAGGTCCCTGGACTCGTCACTGACGGCAGTAGTGAGTCACCTGCAGCGCTGCGTCCCCCCCACCCCTGCCCCATTCACAAGTCCCACACCCATGCCTGTCCCAAGCACACCAAGACATCCACACACACGCACCCCACCAGACAGAAGCAGCACACCACCACGTAAGGGCAAGCGCACACCTCCTGACACGCACACTCAGGGGGAAGCAGGCACACCCACTGGGTCTGGGGCACACAGGCAGGCATGCAGCCACAGTCCTCGTCCACATGACTCACTCCCCAGTCCCTCCGATGTCACTCCCCTTGGCTCCCCTGCCCTAGATTCGGAGAAGGAGGCCTACTTTGCTGGGCTGGGCCTCAGCCCCACTAGTTCACCTGGACGCAAACGGTCAAGGCACTCCACGGGTAGGAGAGTTAAGTCCCCCAGCCCGTTCACCACCTCCCCCAGTAGTGATGCAACCCATCCCTCCGACCCCCCCCCCCCCCTCCTTGGGGCCTGTTGTTTCTCCGGGTGCAGGGGAGACGCTTGAAGAACTGGCAGAAGTGTGCAGCGCCGAGCTCGCCTCCACCTTTGGCGCTGCCCCACCCCCTGTGGTGGAGTCGTCCATCCCTGCACCCACCACACCTACCCTTCCCCCTCCTGTCCCTGCGGTGCCTGGTCCTTCCCCACATGATGCCCCCCCCCAGTCGACGACACAGTCTTGTGATGTGCAGGCAAGCTAGGGGAGACGCATGGCCATGTGCCCCCCCCCAAGGACTGATGATATGGACTGGCCATTGGCCTTTGTGAATAGTTTTGTTTACACATTATTGTTTTCATGCTGAATAAAGCATTTTCTTTTTTGTTTGAAAAGTCTTGCATTTCAGGTATTGATGTTGATGCTGATGCTACAGGAGTTGGGGTTGTGGGCATGTGTTATGTTTCAGGGAAATGTTGTAGTCTGCTGCTCATGGGGTGGAACCTGGTATCTGCGTGCCATCACAAGGTCTCTGCAAAGATTCTTTGTCATGTATGCTCTTTGTGTTTGGAGACATTGTCCCAAGGAGTGTTCCTTCCTCTGTGGCACCTGACATCTCCCCTGCAGAGAGTTGCACAATTGTTGTGTTCCCCTGTGTCTACATTTCCTTTGTTGGTGATGGATCCCTTCAACTCTGGCCATGCCTGCTCGGCAATGTCTCCGGCTACATCGTCTGTGCCATCCTTGGTACTCACTGTACTTGTGTATAGAGTATTTTGCCATGCCTTCATGGAGAAATTGTCCCTTTTCCGCACAATGTATGTGTGTAATCCCAGCCTAGTACACATATGGTACATGTTCTGCTGGGTATTTGAACACCTGACTCACAATTGTGGCCATTGTATCTGTGGGAACTCCACCCTATTCCTTCTATGACAGACAAAATCTTGGTGGCTGGCCCAGCACCTGAACATTCCTATCAGTCCTGGGATGTGCGTGACAGTGTATGTTCTCTTTGGCTCTCTTAGTTTATTAGGCAGTGACATGACTATACAGTCTTGTGGCATGATCTCAGTGTGTGTATTGTGCTGCATCTGCCAGGGGTGGGTATGCATGTGTTATTTGTCCTCAAACCCACATGTGGTGTGTCATGCAGTGGGGGAAAGACATCCATCCTCCTGGGAGTGGGACACTGCTGTCAGTGATGTGTTGTTATGGCACTATCATCATTGTCCAAAGTTAGGGATACGTACATTCACCCATGGAGTTGTGGTCATCTGATAATGATGTACAACCCCCCATGTCTCTGTCCACTGCTGGGAGTCCTCTGCACCCACCCCCATGTCTCTGTCCACTGCTGGGAGTGATGGGCACCCACCCCTCACATGTCTCTGTCCACTGCTGGGAGTCCTCTGCACCCACCCCCATGTCTCTGTCCACTGCTGGGAGTCCTCTGCACCCACCCCCATGTCTCTTTCCACTGCTGGGAGTGATGGGCACCCACCCCTCACATGTCTCTGTCCACTGTTGGGAGTCCTCTGCACCCACCCCCATGTCTCTGTCCACTGCTGGGAGTCCTCTGCACCCACCCCATGTCTCTGTCCACTGCTGGGAGTGATGGGCACCCATCCCTCACATGTATCTGTCCACTGCTGGGAGTCCTCTGCACCCACCCCCATGTCTCTGTCCACTGCTGGGAGTGATGGGCGCCCACCCCTCACATGTCTCTGTCCACTGCTGGGAGTCCTCTGCACCCACCTCCATGTTTCTGTCCACTGCTGGGAGTCATCTGCACCCACCCCCATGTCTCTCTCCACTGCTGTAAGTCCTCTGCACCCACCCCCATGTCTCTGTCCACTGCTGGGAGTGATGGGCACCCACCCCTCACATGTCTCTGTCCACTGCTGGGAGTCCTCTGCACCCACCCCCATGTCTCTGTCCACTGCTGGGAGTCCTCTGCACCCACCCCCATGTCTCTGTCCACTGCTGGGAGTGATGGGCACCCACCCCTCACATGTCTCTGTCCACTGCTGGGAGTCCTCTGCACCCACCCCCATGTCTCTGTCCACTGCTGGGAGTCCTCTGCACCCACCCCATGTCTCTGTCCACTGCTGGGAGTCCTCTGCACCCGCCCCCATGTCTCTGTCCACTACTGGAAGTCCTCTGCACCCACCCCCATATGTCTGTCCACTGCTGGGAGTGATATGCACCCACCCCTCACATGTCCCTGTCCACTGCTGGTATTCCTCTGCACCCACCCACCCACTTGCGCCCTTGCTGTGGTACACTGCTGTCCTGGGCATACACCACCCCCAATTTACAGCTTATGTGCTGCACCAAGGCGTACACCTACATCTGTGGCGTGTGTACGCCTTGTATCCATCATGTAATGGGGCTGTAGGGGTACGCGTGGTACAGCCCGTACCCATGCTCTGGGGGCGTGGGTACGGGCCTTACCACCATAGTGGCGGTGACGTAGGGGTACTCCTGGTACGGCCCGTACCCACGCCCCCCAGAGCGTGGGTACGGGCCGTACCACCATTGTGGCGGTGACGTTGGGGTCCGCGTGGTACGGCCCGTACCCATGCTCTGGGGGCGTGGGTACGGGCCGTACCACCATAGTGGCGGTGACGTAGGGGTACGCGTGGTACAGCCCGTACCCACGCCCCCCAGAGCGTGGGTACGGGCCGTACCACCATTGTGGTGGTGACGTAGGGGTACGCGTGGTACGGCCTGTACCCACGCTCTGGGGGGCATGGGTACAGACCGTACACGCGCACCACTACATCACCACTACAATGGTGGTACGGACCGTACCCACGCCCCCCAGAGCGTGGGTACGGGCCATACCACCATTGTGGCGGTGACGTGGGGGTACGTGTGGTACGGCCCGTACCCACGCTCTGGGGGGCGTGGGTACGGTCCGTACCACCATTGTAGTGGTGATGTAGGGGTACGCGTGTACGGACCGTACCCACGCTCTGGGGGTGTGGGTACGGGCCATACACGCGTACCCCTACATCACCACTGCAATGGTGGTACGGACCGTACCCACACGCTGGGGGCATGGTTACGGGCCGTACACGTGTACCCCTACATGTTATGTTATGTTAGTGGTTTCTTAACGAGCGCACAACTCACCCTGGGGCATCTAGGCGCTAACTGGGAGAAGGCAAGACTTAGGGAAAGGAAGATACTAGCTCCTAATGAAAAAAGTTAGAACAGGAAAGTTTTTAATTGCTTCCTAAAGGTAGTCAGTGACGGGATTTTACGAACCTCTATAGGAAGCTTGTTCCAATAGCTCGGGGCTAGATATGAGAAAGCTCTGCCTCTCGTGCGCATGAGACGAAGTCTGGGAACTTGAAGGAGGTCTAAAGTGCTGGATCTGAGTTTCCTGTCTGGAGAATATTTGACTAATTTCTTTTGAAGGTAGAGAGGACCTCTTCCCCTCAAGGCATTATAGGTCAGGCAGCAGATCTTAAAAACGGATCTGTTTCTAATATTTAACCAGTGTAGTTCCCTCAACAGAGGTGTTGACGCTGATCCTGGAGGATGGTTCAAAACAAGCCGTGCTGCTGTGTTCTGAATAACCTGAAGTTTTGCCAGGTGGATTTGACTTACTTCAGCCAGCAAGGCATTCCCATAGTCTAAGCGGCTAACAACCATCGCCTGGACTAGGGTTCTGCGCTGAGACATGGGCAGGTAGGGAAAAAATTTCCTAAGCAACCTTAATCCATAATAGCAGGAGCTGGTTGTTGCTGCTACCTGATCTTTCATGGACAGAGCCTGATCTAATTGGACCCCGAGATTCTTCACAGACTGTTTAGGAATGGGGGGGGTGACCGAGTTGACTAGGCCACCAGTCGTCCGACCAGCTGTTTTTGGCTTTGCCTAAAAGCATAACCTCTGTTTTTCCTGGATTGAGCTGGAGGCAATTGCTTGACATCCAGTCGAAGATGGCAAGCATTCCAGAAGCAAAACGGAGTTTGTCGAGTTCTGGGTAAGGTCCGATGGTAAACATAAGCTGGGTGTCATCCGCATATGATATAATTTCAAAACCCAGATGCTCGACTATTTGAGCCAAAGGAGCCATATATAGATTGAAAACGGAACTCCCCTATCCAACAGCATTTTACGAGAGACATACGGTCCCAACATAACAGTTTGGGTTCTTCCCAATAAGTACTGTTCTAGCCATTTCAGGGATGACCCTTTTATGTCACAGTCCTGGAGTCTCTCCAACAGCTTCGAGTGTGAAATAGTGTCGAAAGCTGCGGAGAGATCAAGGAGGATCAGAATAGCTGAGCCTCCTCTATCGACAGTTAATCTGAGTGAGTCTGTTACGGCCAACACAGCAGTCTCTGTGCTGAAGCCAGGACGGAAACCAGACTGTGAAGGATCCAAAAGGTGGTTTTCCTCTAGATACGAACTTAACTGTCGGTTGATGAAGCTTTCCAGGATTTTACCTAGCAGTGGTAGCAGGGAGATGGGACGATAGTTACCCAAGACCAGAGGGTCTGCCGATAATTTTTTCAATATGGGACGCACAACCGCCTCTTTCAAGGCGGTCGGAATGGTGCCCGAGATGATGGAGTTATTGAATCAGTCTCGGATTACGGGGGCACAACTCGGGGCCAGTGCTGCCATGGTTTTAGGTGGACAAACATCCCATGGTGATCCAGATTTAGTCCCCGAAAGAGCTTTAACCACCTCCTCAACTGTAACTAATTTAAAACAGTTTAGGGAACATATTTCCATGTTATTTTGATTCTAGAGTGATTGGGAAAAGGACGCAGGGGGTGTTGGTAGGGGAGGGAAAATTGGCATAAATATTCAATATTTTTTCACGAAAATAGGAAGCCAAGGAATCACATAGCTCCTGGGATTCCTGGGGCGTCTGTCTACAGGCTTTTGGGGAGACAAAATCCCGGACAATGCTAAATAGTGTTTTCTGGGAGTTACTCGCATTGTCAATTTGGCTAATGATGTTTTGCTGTCTAGCTACTTTTAAATTCAGATGGTATTTAGACAAAGCCTTCTTATACAGTGCTCTGTTTTCCTCTGACTTGTCGGTGCGCCATCTCCTTTCCAAACGCCGACAGGTAGCCCTTTCTAACTTCAATTCACCTGAGAACCAGGGGGTCGAACCTCTCCGAGGCGCAGACTTCATTAATTGTTTTGGAATAACTGCATCAAAACTCCTTCCAACGTAGTATTAAAAGTCTCCAATTGTTTACTGATATCTATAGTATGGTCGGGTTGGTCAAGACTCAAGAGAGAAGATCTCACTGAATGCCACCGGAGAGAGATTGTCCCACCTCCTACGTAGGATTTGGGGTTGTTTGATGGGCCGCGTTACACAGGATTCGGCCAGGCGGGCTATGTGGGTCGTAATCATATAATGGTCAGTCCAAGGGAGAGGGTCCGGAAAGTCACATTGAATCCGGTCAACACTGCAATGGTGGTACGGACCATACCCACGCTCTGGGGGCATGGCTGTGGGCCTTACACGCGTACCCCCTACATCACCACTGCAATGGTGGTACGTACCGTACCCACGCTCTGGGGGCGTGGGTACGGGCCGTACACACGTACCCCTACATCACCACTGCAATGGTGGTACGGATCGTACCCACGCTCTGAGGGGCATGGGTATGTCCCTTACCACCATTGTGGTGGTGACGGGTATGCGTCCACGTCCACTTCCCTTGTGACGGGACATGGGATTGGTGGACACGCCCCCCGAAGTGACCAGACCATGAAGGTAATTAATGTGCAGGATATATTGTGTGGGTTATGTTTCATGCCCCTTGCACCTCCCCCCTTTGCCCCTGGCGGTTGTTCTGACCTTCTGCGGCATCTGCGTCGGTTTCTGAACACGAGGTCGTAGGCTATGAGGGCCGGGATGACGCGTAGGTTGGGGTCCATCGCTGTCCGTCGCGTACCGGTGCTCCTTGTTCGCGTACTTTCGTCGACAGTATTTTCCACACCTATGTCTTTGAAATCGTAAGAGTTGTTGTTTTAAGTTTTTCTCTTCTCTGCTATTTGGAAGAGCACATGTAGCATAATCTTCAATGAAAGACAAAACAGTTTCATCTGAATCTGTTCCAAATTTGGGGGCGTCCTTGACCCATAACAACACATGTATGTGAGGAGCACCTCTTGCTTGATACTCCTTTCTCCAAAAGAAATCCACAACTTCTCCAAGAGGAGGATTCTTTTTATTGCAGATGAAAGACATCATAGCTTCAAATCTATGATTGAAATATCTGCATACATTGACAGGATCCAAAGAGCACAATTCTCCAGGTGTCTTGTATTCAATATTTTTTATATTGGAATTTGCCTCTCGAAGAAATTCAATTAAATCATCCCAAGCATACTCAGCACAGCTTAGTGTAACAAACCATGTAGGAGTTCCCAAGTTCCGTAGCATGCATTTCAGTTCTCCATGTCGACGGTACCAAGATTCATTAGTCCCACGCTGACATGCCATCAGATTAATCAACTGAGATTCTAAATGATAATCTCTCTGATGCACTTTATCCATAAAATCCTTTGCAGTTACATTTTGAAGATGCATTCCAGTTTTTAAAATGTGATTTACTGCATGTGAAAGTCCAGACAAGTCACTTTCAAACAGAAGATGAAACATATAAGGGATACATTGTCGAAATCTTGGATCTTCTGCATATAATCTTGTTGTCCGATATTCAGATGCCGGAATCTGCACAGGACGTTCATCATATCGTCCACCTTTTCCTGTTGGAAACAACTGCGGGAAACAACGAGCTTCCAAGCTCTCTTCCCATACACTCATGGGAATTCCTGTTGCTTTTTTCATTTGAAACAACTCAATTGTATTCCCCATCACCTCTTTGGAATGAAGTGGATGTACACTGTAATGTTCATAGATCTCTTCACATCTGGACATGTCCACTTTTTCAATTTGTCCACTTAATGTTTCACTACCTTCTGCTAAATCTATTTCTTCTTCTCCAACAAACACATTTCTATAGTACTCATTATTTTTTAACAGATACAATGATGCCTTTTGCACTTTTCTAACATCCACTAACTCTTGCCAGATTTTCTTATTCTTAGTAGGAACACCATTAACTAGAATGACTAGTGGCTCATTTTCTGCATGATCTACATAAATAGTTTCAAAATTTTTCCTTAAATCTAATGGTAAATACACAACTCTTCCTTTCAATCCTCTTTGCAACTCTGATGGAGGTAATTTACTTGTTTTGGGCTCCATACGAACAATAGCCTGAAATGGGTGAACACATTGTATCAGAATAGACTCATACGTATTTAAATCAATCAGCTCTGGAGGAATAGCAACCAACTCTAGATTATTATGAACAGCTCTAGCAGGCATTTTATTCTCATCTAATTTATTATAACAATATTTGCAAATACGCTGCTCACATCCCAAATCAAAACAATCCTCTACCAACAAATAAGTTGCAAATTCCATCCACTTATCATTATCTTCTGTTTCACTTTTTAAATACGGATTGACACCCCTAGTCTGATTTTTATAGTGATTTCGCCGACAACAAATACAAGAAACATTTGGTCTTTCACCTGAAATTACCTTAAACTTTGTGATTTCATCCTCAAATTTTTCTGTAATTACAGGTTCTACATTGTCTTCAACATTTTGTTCTACTAATGTGTCAGTTTCTTCACTCTCTTGCTGAGGCCCAAAGTAACAAAACTCAATATCCTCACAGACCTGCTTCACATCTGAAACTGACCCACGTAAAAGAGCACTGTTCAAATCACTTAACTTTAGTGCTGGATTTTTGCATAATACAACCTTCTCACTAACTTCCACATTTGAGTATGATGTACTGCCAGCATTCTGAAATGGTGAAAAACACTTTCACAAACTTTCCTAGAGAGACAAGCCAGAGAATGACCTTGCAAACCAGTATGTTTTCTCACTCTGCAAGGGTCTAGTCCTTGCAACAGCTTAATCTTTTGTTTTACACTTTTTTTAGTATAGACTCGTAAAAAACTACATAATTTTTCAATAGATTCCTGTCGTACACTACAAACACTACTGCAATCCCAAGTATACACAGGATTTTTAGCACGTCTCCCTAAAACTTCATCAGCTATCACTTCTTTTGCATTTCTTTCAACCATTTTCTCTTTCTCCATTGGACAACCATCACTAACCTCATAACCTCTACCACTGGTGTCAACTGCATACAATAATTTTTCACTTAGTGAATGACTCTATTCATTAAAAAAAGGCTCTGAACTAGAACTGTGTTTCCATTCTCCCAAAAAAAATCACAATTTTTTTTTTTATTAATAACTCTTTTCCTCCTACTTTTGGCCTTCATTACATATATTGGTTTATCTAGTGATCGAATTCTGTTTAACAGTAAAATAAACAGTTTCCTTTTTACTTCAAAAGCCTTTTCCACAATGCTTTCAATATGCTTCTTCTTTTTATAAAATAAAGCTCTCTTTTTATATTTCTTCACATCTTTCAGCAAATTATGCACTACTCTCTTGTAAAATATTTTTTTGCGTAATTCCTTATACTGATTTTGTCTTCTTTTACCATACTTTATCTCCTTTGACTGAACATTTGCTTTTTTACTTTTCCTCATATTTTGAATTTTTTTCTTACTTAAAAAATTTTCTGAAGTTGCAGCATTCTCTACATTCTGTTTGCTCCTACAAACATTTTTAATAAATTGCTTCGTGATCTTACCAGAATTTTGTTTACTTTTAGCCACATTATCTTGTTCATTCAATACTTGTGGTTGATTTTTCTTTAAATAATCCTCCTGTCTCTGTTCTTTTCTTTTTCTTTTTTTTTCTGGCATAATTTCTCAATTTTAACGTTGAAAAACAGTATCTGCAAAAAAGAATCACAAATAAATGTATATTAATAACTTTCAAATATACAGTATTCCATTACTGTACAAACACATTTTATATAAAAACAGACTAAGAAACTATAACCCTAAACCACAAGTGTGACGATCATTAAAACACTACATACATAGTGCATACTACTTTGAAGCAGTTCATGCCCTAAAGCCTACCTCACTAAAAGACTACATGCTAAGTGACTGAATGATTACACTACTAAAAGGAGACACACTGGGTGAGTACCAGGGTGTTTGCTAGAAGTATATGAATACTAACTGGGGAATTGAATGTGCGAAAGACAACTGTGTAGCTGATTAGAGAACTGAATGCATACTGGATAGGCATTTAAAGCAGTCCATGTGCTAAGGCCCGGCTCACTGCCTGAGTACTTGGGTACTGACGGAATGATTAGACTACAGCAAGGAGACTGCCTGGATGAATTTATAAGTGGTAGGCTTTTCGCACAGGGAGTAGATTAGTACTTGGTACTGAATGGGTCACTAGAAGAGTGCAAAGGGAGTGACAGGATGTTTGCTGTACTATATGGATACTGACTAGGGAATTGAAAGTGTAAAAGACAAGTCTGTAGGTGGTTAGAAAACTGCATGCATAGTGCATAGGGGTTTGAAGCAGTCCATGTGCTAAGGCCTGGCTCAGTGCATGAATACTTAGATAGTGACTGAATCATTAGAGTACTGTAAAGAGAGTGTCTTAGTGAATTTATAAGTGTTTGGGTTTTGGCACAGTGAATGGATTACTACATGGTGCTGAATTGGTCACTAGAAGACTGCAAAGGGACTGACAGGGTGTTTCCTAGAAGTGTATGGATACTGACTAGGGAATTGAAGGTGTGAAAACAACTGTGTAGGTGGTTGGAGAACTACATGCATACTGCATAGACATTTGAAGCAGTCTATTTGATAATGAATGGTTCACAACATAAGTACTTAGAAACTGACTAAATCATCAGACTACTTCTAGGACAGTGCCTGGGTAAAATTTTTAAATTTTAAGCTCTGGTGCAGTGAAGACAATACTACATGGTACTGCACTTTAGTGTCAAATCATGACTCATTTTATCAATGCATAAGCAAACACTGGCTTCTAATGCTACTAAAACTTGACAACATGACAGGTTTTATAACATTTATCTGTCAGCAAATACACGATGTTACCAAACGCTTCTCTCACAGTGGTTCCCAAATGCACACAGACTCACAGTGTGATTCTAGACAAGCAGCACTATCCCTAGGAGTTTACCAAAACTCATTCACTACACTGGAAGTGGTAAGGGAACTGCACACAATCTACATATTTCACGACTACACTTTACTGTCAATACCTAACTCATTTAATGAAAGCATAAGCCATAACTGTATTCTAATGCTACTAAAACTTCACAACATGACATGTTTTAAAACAGTTATCTGTCAGCAAATACACGACGTTACCAAACGCTTCTATCACAGTGGTTCCCAAATGTACACAGACTCACAGTGTGATTCTAGACAAGCACCACTATCCCTAGGAGTTTACCAAAACTCATTCACTACAGTGGAAGAGATAAGGGAACTGCACACAATCTACATATTTCACGACTGCACTTTACTGTCAATGCCTGACTAATGTAATCAACGCATAAGCAAAGACTGGCTTATAATGCTACTAAAACTTGACAACATGACAGCTTTTAAAACAGTTATCTGTCAGCAAATAAACAATATTACCAAACGCTTCTCTCATAGTGGTTCCCAAATGCACACAGACTCACAGTGTGATTCTAGACAAGCACCACTATCCCTTGGAGTTTACCAAAACTCATTCACTACACTGGAAGTGGTAAGGGAACTGCACACAATCTACATATTTCACGACTACACTTTACTGTCAATACCTAACTCATTTAATGGAAGCATAAGCCATAACTGTCTTCTAATGCTACTAAAACTTGAGAACATGACATGTTTTAAAACAGTTATCTGTCAGCAAATACACGATGTTACCAAACGCTTCTCTCACAGTGGTTCCCAAATGTACACAGACTCACAGTGTGATTCAAGACAAGCACCACTATCCCTAGGAGTTTACCAAAACTCATTCACTACAGTGGAAGAGGTAAGGGAACTGCACACAATCTACATATTTCACGACTGCACTTTAGTATCAATGCCTGACTCATTTAATCAACACATAAGCAAAGACTGGCTTCTAATGCTACTAAAACTTGACAACATGACATGTTTTAAAACAGTTATCTGTCAGCAAATACACAATGTTACCAAACGCTTCTCTCACAGTGGTTCCCAAATGCACACAGACTCACAGTGTGATTCTAGACAAGCACCACTATCCCTAGGAGTTTACCAAAACTCATTCACTACACTGGAAGTGATAAGGGAACTGCACACAATCTACATATTTCACGACTACACTTTACTGTCAATACCTAACTCATTTCATGAAAGCATAAGCCCTAACTGTCTTCTAATGCTACTAAAACGTCACAACATGACATGTTTTAAAACAGTTATCTATCAGCAAATACACGATGTTACCAAACGCTTCTCTCACAGTGGTTCCCAAATGTACACAGACTCACAGTGTGATTCTAGACAAGCACCACTATCCCTAGGAGTTTATAAAAACTCATTCACTACAGTGTGAGAGGTAAGGGAACTGCACACAATCTACATATTTCACGACTGCACTTTAGTGTCAATGCCTGACTCTTTCAATCAACGCATAAGCAAAGACTGGCTTCTAATGCTACTAAAACTTGACAACATGACAGATTTTAAAACAGTTATCTGTCAGCAAATACACAATGTTACCAAACGCTTCTCTCACAGTGGTTCCCAAATGCACACAGACTCACAGTGTGATTCTACACAAGCACCACTATCGCTAGGAGTTTACCAAAACTCATTCACTACAGTGCAAGTGGTAAGGGAACTGCACACAATCTACATATTTCACGACAACACTTTAGTGTCAATGCCTGACTCATTTAATCAATGCATAAGCAATGACTGGCTTCTAATGCTACTAAAACTTGACAACATGACAGGATTTAAAATAGTTATCTGTCAGCAAATAAACAATGTTACCATATGCTTCTCTCACATTGGTTCCTAAATGCACACAGACTCACAGTGTGATTCTAGACAACAACCACTATCCCTACCAGTTTACCAAACCTTATTTACTACTATGGAAGTGGTAAGAGAACTGCACACAATGTGCATATTTCAAAAGTGCACTTCTGTATCATTGCCTGACTCATTTAATCAACGCATAAGCAAACACTGGCTTCTCATGCTACTAAAACTTGACAACATGACAGGTTTTAAAATAGTTATCTGTCAGCAAATACAAGATATTACTAAATGCTTCTCTCACAGTGGTTCCCAAATGCACACAGGCTCTCTGTGTGATTCTAGACAAACAACACTATCCCTTGCACTATACCAAAACACATTTCTTCATCTACAAAGAGTACTACATTTTACTGCAGAAACATAACTCATTTCACAAATTCATAAACAATGACTGGTTTCTAATTCTACCAAAATATAAAAACTGCATAGTTATCTGTCTACAAACACATGAAAAAAACTAATCCTTATCACAAAATGGTTTGTACATGCACACACACTGTCAATAAGATTGTAGAGAAAAAAAAGTACTCCCTACACTTTAGCAGAAGAAATACATTAGTGTGATTAAAATAAAAATAGTCTACATACATCCCCTCACAATTAAATAACTCACCTTTCAAGATGCTTTGTAGATTAAGAAGTATATCAGTCACACACCAGATATCAGTCACACACCAGATTTTCTTATACAGAATCTCTGCACTGTGCACCTGTCAGCAGAACCAAAGAATGGCAAAGTTTCCCTCTCATTTTCCACACATATACATGTAAACATCAAATCACATTCCTTCCCACATAAATTCAAAAGCAAACACACATTTCTATTGGTTAAACATTTCAACCCTTTCAAAATGACATAAACTTCAACCCTTCCCCCAATCTGCCTTCTGCCCGTTACCATAGAAACAGGTCATGGAACACTGTACTGAGCACACAGGTCACAAGTTCAGCACACACAATGTTACTAATCAAAACAGCAAGTGTGCTTGACTTCTCAACATATCAGCTTATCATATATAATGTTCCTTTCACGCACTTTTTGTTAACCAATAAGAATCATGCGTTTAAAAAACAGAAACATGCACCCTACCTTTCAGTGTAGAAGGTTGTTAAACAACCAATAATTTCTTGTCTTTTTTCAAAATTGCATCTTAGCCACCATTTTAGAAACATCTTACTTTCCAAACTGCCATTTCATTTTCAGAGACCATCTGAGTGCATCCAGACCTCCTTACAAGATGCTTACAGTGTGGACTGTGGGACACAGCTACATTTTCTGGAGCCAAAGGTATGCAGAAAACAAAGGCATTCACAAAGACCTAGGTTTTCCAAATGTAGACATTAAATGGATTGGACAGAGAGGCACCAATTGATGCCATTGGTGAAATCCTTCATGCAAATCCAACACCCTGACCTCATAATAGTGCACTGTGGTGGCAATGACCTCGGCACTTTGACTGGGGTAGGTCTGGAAATGCTTATGAAAGACTTCTTTGCACAAGTGATTTCACTTTTCCCTAAAACTGCCTTTGTGTACTCTAACATATGCCAAAGGCAGAAATGGATCTGGTCCGATCATTTTTGTCCACAGATTGAGAAAGCTAGGAAACATGTGAATAAATCTGTTCCTGCTTTTGTCCGAGACTACAGAATGGGGTCCATTTACAATAACAATCTGCGTTTTCATATGCAAGAGATGTATAGGAGAGATGGAGTACACTTTACTGATGAAGGAAACAGAGTCTTCCTCAACAACTTTAGACTCTGTATAGGTACTTACTTATAAGTACCAAAAACTCTCAATGAACACAACAGCTCTTTTTAGAGCCACTCAAGAACAAAACACATAAGCTTAATCTTTATCTCCCAACAATTTCATTTTTTTCCCTTGGATCCGCGAACCCACCGCGGGAGGATCCATGCATCCAACGTAATAGGATGCGCGCACCGTGCGCGCATATCGCTGTTTCTTTTTTTTAAAAAAGGGTGGCCCCAGGGGGTCCTTCTGGGACCCCTAAGCACCTCTAGAGGGTCAGAGTATTTACACTCTGCACCCTTTATATGTTTTACACACTTATTCCCCTTGCATCTTCAGCCTCACTTCTACCGAGGCAGAAAATGGCCGCCAACAGTTCCTGGTTTCGAATGTAGAGAGACACTCGACAGCCAATTAGCATTCAGCGCGCGATCGGGAGGGTGCGCGCTCGGTTCGGGGAGTGTGCGTGCACGGTCCGCGGATCCTCCGCGGCCATAGATATCACTAACTTTTTTACCCTAATTTTCTCAGGAACTACTGAACAGATTCACACCATATATGCAAAAGGCACAAGTCCGAACTTAGGACTACCTCTGCCAAATTTGGTGTCATTCCGTTCAGCGGTTCGGGCTGTAGCTGCAACAACAGATCCCATGGGAAATTGCCTGGGGAAAACGCGTTTTGGGACCCCCCTTTTTTCTCGGCTACCGCTTGACGGATCACCGCAAAACTTTCACGGTAGGAGCGGAGCTGGCCAAAAGTTTGGAAAATTTCGCAAGGATTCGTCAACGTTATTCCAAATAGAATGTTGCGGATTTCCTATGGAAAATAGGTCCTAGCTATAACTACCGCCAGTAGATTATATATATATATATATTATATATATATATATAATATATATATATATTACCTACTGGCAGTCGCCAGTAGGTAGTTATAGTTAGGACCTATTTTCCATAGGAAATCCGCAACATTCTATTTGGAATAACGTTGGCGTCGATTGATGAATCTTCGCAACATTTTCCAAACTTTTGGCCAGCTCTGGTCCGCTCCTATCCTGATTCGTCAAGCGGGGGCCGAGAAAAAAGGGGGGTCCCAAAACACGTTTTCCCCATGCATTTTCCCATAGGACCTGTTGACGCAGCTACAGCCCGAAGTGCTGAACGGAATTACACCAAATTTGGCTAAGAGGTAGTCCTCAGTTCAGACTCGTGCCTTTTGCTTAAATGGTGTAAATCCGTTCAGTAGTTACTGAGAAAATCCAAAGTAAAATCACATATATATCTGGGCGGAGCCTAACCACACATCTCATCGTGAGATCTGATTGGCTGTCAGCACTTCATCCAAGAAGTGTTGGCAGCCATCTTGGGACCAATATACACGATAGCACCTCATTAAAAAGCATTGCTGTTAAAAGAAGGTTTTAAGACTTTAGTTACATTATCAATCATTTGTTGATGCTCCCATACCCATTTTAGGAATTGTGGTGTGTTCTAAGGTGATTTTACCATGTGAAAAAGCCTTCTGCTGTGATATCATGAATCATGTTTGAGAGAAAACTATTTTCTCATGCTTTTCCCACAGAGGTTTGGAAGGTGATCTATAAGCTAAACTGAGAGCATATTTTCTGTAAATTCCCATTATCTTTCTCAGTCATGTGAGAATGAAGTCTGACATTCTCAGTAAAACATGTACATCCAACAAAGGCAGAGACTGTCAGTTGATTCCTTTGGGTTCTACTGCAGCTTCCCAGAGTGTTCTAAAGAACAACTAGAGCGCTAACAGTCCTACTTATGACAAACGTATGGCACACCTGAAGCCATCTTGGTTGGAATAAAGTGGTAACTCTTAAAACATTTAATTTAAAAAGGAACAAAATGAGGGGGTTCATTTTGCCATAGAAAGTATGATTAGTGCTGCAGAAAGAAAAATTAGGGCACATTTTGAGTGACTTCTCAAATCCTCTTCTATTTCATTAAAACATTCTGACATGCAGACTGAGACATGCACTTTCAATACCAGCAGCAGACTTCCCTAGTGAGCAGTAGCTTTACTACAGTGATCTACTAAGCAACTAGAGTGCCAAAATTCTGAATTTATGGCAAATGTGTGACACATCTGAATGCCTTCTTGATGGAATCAAAGTAAAAAACTGAAAGTATTTCCTACTGAGGAGACTGTAGTAAATGAGGAAATTAGGAAACATAATAACAAATAAGTCTCCCAAAATGGCCACCTGAGACAAAAGAGCCCAAATGTAGCCCAAATATCACCCAGATGTAGCCCAAGTGTAGCCCAATGACAGAATGTCCCAGAGTGTTCTAACGAACAACTAGAGCGCTAACAGTCTTATTTATGACAAAAGTATGGCACACCTGAAGCCATCTTGATTGGAATAAAGGGGTAACACTTAAAACATTTAATTTACAAAGGAACAAAATGAGGGGGTTCATTTTGCCATAGAAATTATGATTAGTTCTGCAGAAAGAAAAATTAGGGCACATTTTGACTTCTCAAATCCTCTTCTATTTCATAAAAAAAATTCTGACATGCAGACTGAAACATGCACTTTGAATACCAGCAGCAGACTTCCCTGGTGAGCAGTAGTTGTACTACAGTGATCTAATGAGCAACTAGAGTGCTAACATTCATAATTTATGGCAAATGTGTGACACATCTGAATGCCTTCTTGATGGAACCAAAAAAAAAAACTGAAAGTATTCCCACTGAGGAGACTGCAGTAAATGAGGAAATTGGGAAACTGCATAACAAAAAAATCTCCCAAGATGGCCACCAGAGACAAAAGAGCCCAAATGTAGCCCAAATATCACCCAGATGTAGCCTAAGAATAGCCCAATGACAGAAGTGTGCAAAACACTTATTTTTTGTGTATTTGAAGGTTTATGTAGTGCAGACTTGTCAGGTATTGGAGTGCTTTACATGAGCATTGGTTACATCACAGAAGCTCAAATTCATTTTGGTTGTAGACATGGGGAGATTAAGTGATTTGACCAGAATCACAGAATGTTGAGCTGAAGCAGAAACTCCAACCTGGTTCCCCAGTTGCAAAGTCTGCAGCTCTGGAAGTAACACCACATTCTTTCCCCTAGGTAACATTTATTCAAGTGGTCAACTGGATAACAAAACATAAAGATTACAAATAATTTAAAAGATCTTTGTTGCTATTTGAAACCTCAGAAAATATGTCCTCATTTTAGTTTTTTAGAGCACTAACCATAATTTTGATGCAAATAAGACCCTCTCATATATGTAATTTCTAAGGAAATAATCTAGGTATTACAGTTTTGATTACATCAAGATGACGTCAGGCGTTCCACACTTTTGTAATAAATATAGAATGTTAGCAATCTAGTTGTTCATTGGGATACTGTTGAGAGGCAGAGGCCAGGGGCACGGACTCTGAAAATTGAAGGCAGGTAGGAGAGTGCAGATGCAACAATTTGACCACACTGGGCAGGCAGGAAGGGCAGTGGCAGCACAACAGACTATGGAGGGCATTGGAAAGGGGAGCAGGGGCAACAAATCAACAATACAGGACTGGCAAGAGAGGCTGTTGCAATATAATAGACCATTGTGGGCAGAAGGAAGAGGCAGTGGCAGTACAACCATACATTCCAACAGACCAGTTTCAGCCAGGAAACGTCCAATGTTTTTAAGCTCAAATGGGCTTTATTTGATCTGTCTCCTATCTACAATCTCCTCTTTTTCAATGTAACTCAAAGGGGAAAATCAATACCCCAGTTTTTTTTTTCAAAATCTCCCTCTTACCAAGTTCAAACTGTTCGCAAGTATGGTACATTGGATCATGGTAGGCAGGAGGAATTGGGGTAGGGACATGAACTCGGATAACAGAGGACAGGAGGGACATGGAGAGGTGCACCAAACTGACCCTACAGGGCAGGCATCAGGGTTTGCAGCAGCACAATACAGCGCATGCAGGACAGGAGTGCAGCACAACAATCCATAGAAAGCAATAGGGAGGGGACAGGACCATGCACATGGACAACAGAGAACAGAGGGGAAAGAGGCAATGGTAGCTAGCTGACCATAATGGACAGACAGGAATGAAAGCTGCAGCATAACAGACCATAAAGGGCAGGAGGGACGGATCAGGGGCATTACAATGGAGCAGACAAGCCAGGAGGGAGGGAATAGGGGTCTGCACACGGAAACAGAGGGCTGGGGGCAAGGGGGCAGGGCAGGAGCAGCAAGATGACCATGGAGGTCAGGCAGGATAGGTACTAGAAACAAGACACACCATGGAGAGCAACAATGAGACTATGATGGCATACACACAGACCATGGAGGGAAGTTGGGAGGGGTTCAGGGGCAGCTAGCTGACTACACAGGGAAGGTGGGAGGGGCCATGGCAGCATAGAAGACCATGCATGGCAAGCGGGAGGGTTAGTGGCAGCACAATGGCTATGATGGGCAAGAAGGAGGGTGCAGGGGCATGCACAAAGAACCATGCAGGATAGAAAGGAGGGTCAGGACCTGGGCACAGACAAGAGAGTTCAGGGGAAGGGGCCTCACAACAGACCGCGCGGGGCAGGCAGGAGGAGCAGTTGCAGCACAACAGACCAGGGAGGGCAGAAGGGTGTGGCAGTAAAATGGACCATGGAGGACAGGAGGAAGGGGATAGGGGCATGGCATGTGGACAGGCAGTGTGGAGGTGGCAGGGATGGTTACAGTCATCTGACAATGCTAGGCAGGTGGGAGGGGAGTGGCAGCTCAACAGAACACTCAGAGTAGATAGGAGTGGCAGGTCCATGGAACATGGTGGGCAAAAAGGATGGAGCAGGGGCATGCACAAAGACATCGGAGGGCAGGGGGAAGGAGAATAGGGGCAGCAAGCTAAGCACAGAGTTTAAGCAGGAGGTCAATGATGGGACGTAGAATTGGGCAATGGAGGGCAGGAGGGGTGGACTGGTACATCATACTAAATTGAGGGCAGTGGCAGCACATCAGACCATGCATGGCAGGAGGGAGGAGGCTAGTCCATGGATTCACACAACAGAGGATAGGGAGGAGGGGGATGGGGGCAGCAAGCTAACTGTTCAGAGAAGGCGGGTATTAGGAACTTTATTGTTTTTAAAACGTGTGTCTGTGCGAACTACTTGAAATATGAACAAGTATGCAGCATATTCTAACTTTTATTCAGGAAGAAGAGGACGTTTGTGACTGTGACTCCGGGCTCACTTGGCAGAAACACCCCCTGACCCTCCACCCCCTATCGCAAAATGTAATGCCCGTGAAAAGGGTAGGTGAACACAGTGTTATATAGAACATAGTCCTGAGAGCACGATTGAAAATGAAAACTAGATATACTGTATGGTATAAACTATGCACCAAAAAGTGTGATATAAGATGAACCGGGCGTGAAATATAATATGCAATACATTGTGCGCAATGACAGATTCATTGGAGAGCACGAGATAGCACAGGCACTAGAGCGTGCTATGCGATATGCGCCTTGGAGTGTAATATGCACAGGGCAGTGTTGTGTAACCTAACTAGTCTCTATAGTTGTAATATAAAATATGTGCTGGGGAGTGTAACATTGCATATGCACTGTGAAAAGATATGGATCCCAGATTGTAATATGTATGGCATAGCACTGTGCGTTATAACATAGGCATCGAGGAAGGCACGTTAGATGGGGCAATATAACCCGTGCGAAGACAAGTGTGGCATGACATATTCACGGGGTGGTGTTACAGTGCACATGGGCTAGAGAGTGTCATAGCATATGCACTAGCTAGTGGAATACAACACAGAGGTGTGTGGCACTCAGCAGGCAATGGTGGGTGTAACACAGCATTGGGCTCTGCCAGGAGCGCACTGTGACTCTCAAGTGATGTTCGTCCCCTTTCCAGAGAGTAAAATAAAAAGTATTACACATCCAGCAGTGGATGTGTGTTTTATTAATCGTGAGGGGGGTTTCTTGCATAGTTTTGGTCGAATTTTTGTCGAATCCCCTTTGAATGGCTTGGTGTGCATGTGTATTAAATGTGCCCGTCAATAGCTACCCATGTTTGTATAAATAAACGACAAGGGTATCTACCGGGATTAGGCACGGTAGGGCATCAGACATGTCAGAGCTTCACTAGTGGTGTAAATACATTCCACGTGGATTCATTGTATGCATAGTCGCCTTTTAATGAATATCACGCAAATCGTCATGGTGATAGGTACGTACGGTTTGTCCAGCATGTCCTAGGTGTGTCTATAAATATATATTTTTTTAAAATAATAAAAAACAGTGGCCGGCCCTGGGGATTGGGGTCATAAAAATATAATTAGGAGACAGGCCCTGGGGGATGGGGTCATCAGGGCCAATAAATTAGAATAAGAAGGGGAACCACACAGCCCCCTAATAAAAGACTGGCATCGTGCCGGAGGCGACGCCCCCTCCTTGCAGATTAAGGGGGGGTTCCCTTAGGACCCCCCATCTGCCCCTGGAGTCAGGGTGTGCCCACGTAGCCCTCTTATTTATTTTATTACATTCATTTTTAGGACACAGGGACCATGTCCCGGAGTCTTGAAATTGCTGCTACAACATATGGGTTTCATGCTGATAATCAAGCGGGTGGCATGAAAAAGTGGGTCCTACAACATTGATTTGCCATGATTTCTTCCATAGGAAGCCTTAGTCTGCCAGTAGGCCCAGAGGTAGTCAGCCTCAAATCTTTGGTGCGTTATTTTAATTTATAGTTTGTGTTGTCTTGTCTGTTGATTTTTTTTTTTTACACCATGGATGGGTTTGGATTTTATTGCAAAAGGTGTTTTTTTGGGGTGGAATAGCATTTTTTGGGTGTGTGTTAAATAAATAGGGCTTTTTCGCCAGTAGGTAACCCTAGGGACACAGGCACTACAACTTCCTGTTCCTGTCCTTTGTAATCACTTTTTGGTTATTTGTGGTGGGTGGCCTGAGCATGTGTGTGGTGGCCATTTTAGGAATGCAGGCATTGTGCTTTTGCCATAGGCGTACATTGACTGTCTTCCATTTCTTGTTGTTGTTGGTGTGTGGCGGCCATTTTGTGGAGCCATCCAAGCAGTGTGCTTGCTTTTGCCATTCTGTTCCAAGCTTGTGGCCTAGTCTGCCAGTAGGCCCAGAGGTAGTTATCCTCAAATCTTGGGTGCGTTATTTAAATTTACAGTTTGTGTTGTCTTGTCTGTTGATGTTTTTTTTTTTTACACCATGGATGGGTTTGGATTTTATTGCAAAAGGTGTTTTTTTGGGGTGGAATAGCATTTTTTGGGTGTGTGTTATATAAATAGGGCTTTTTCTCCAGTAGGTAAGCCTAGGGACACAGACACTACAACTTCCTGTTCCTGTCCTTTGTAATCACTTTTTGGTTATTTGTGGTGGGTGGCCTGAGCAAGTGTGTGGTGGCCATTTTAGGAAGGCAGGCATTGTGCTTGTGCCATAGGCGTACATTGACTGTCTTCCATTTCTTGTTGTTGTGGGTGTGTGGTGGCCATTTTGTGGAGCCATCCAAGCAGTGTGCTTGCTTTTGCCATTCCGTTCCAAGCTTGTGGCCTAGTCTGCCAGTAGGCCCAGAGGTAGTTATCCTCAAATCTTGGGTGCGTTATTTAAATTTACAGTTTGTGTTGTCTGTTGATTTTTATTTTTTTACACCATGGATGGCTTTGAATTTTATTGCAAAAGGTGTTTTTTTGGGGTGGAATAGCATTTTTTGGGTGTGTGTTAAATAAATAGGGCTTTTTAGCCAGTAGGTAACCCTAGGGATTCAGCTCGCGTACTTTTGGTAACTCTGCACAGCGCGACAACGCGGACTTACAGTTTTCGTCATGTTCGCGCTCTCAATATGCGTGTTCGCGCTCGCGATAAAGCCTTTTTGTACAGTTCGCGATCCCGAACACGCAGCATTTGCAATCTGGCAAACAATATCTTGCGAGCAACATAAATCCTTCTCGAAAACGCTTTTTTGTGCATTTTGCTAAAAAAACTCCTCAGGTTGTCATTCAGCTGTAGGTTTGGAGCACGGAGAAGCTTTTATTTTTTTGAAAATATTTTTATGAGAGGAAATAAGTTCCACAGACACTACAACTTCCTGTTCCTGTCCTTTGTAATCACTTTTTGGTTATTTGTGGTGGGTGGCCGGCATTGTGCTTTTTGCATAGGCCTCCAAGCTTGTGGCCTAGTCGTACAGTAGGCCCAGGGGTACTACTCATCAATCATCACGGGTGCATGGAATTTAAAAAACAGTTTTTGTGTTGTGCGTTAAATTTCAACATCATGTATGGCTTTGGATTGAATTGTAAAATGTGGCCTTTACTTTTTTACGGGGTTAGATTTCACTTTTTGGGTGTTGTAAATAAATGCTTTTAGTTTTTGTGTATATGTTTGTTGTTGTTGCTCCCTGATGCTGCATCCATCCCATAAGACGCACAAATTTTTATTTAAGGCAAACAGGCTAGACTACATTTATGTTTTTGTTCTTTGCTATTCTTCTTCCTGAGTGTAAACAGTACAAATACAACTGGAATCCCTGGCCTTGTCAGTCTCTTAATGGCTGGCTATACTGTTGTTGTTCACTGACTTCATAAAATTTAATAATTGTGACCACCCACCAGACACTAATAAGTTATATATTATATTATGGATCTTTTGACTGATGTTCTTCTGGCTTTTTTCCTTTTAGGTGCACAAAAGACAGAGGAGGTGTGTCATCATCATCCACCGTTGTGGTGCCAGACCGACGTCCTGCTGCTGTACACAACATGACGTGTCAGTGACCTGACCAGGCATCTTTGCAACTTGTGCAACTGAGTTCTGTTTTGACATCTGTTGAAGATGCCCCCAAAGAAAGCAGGTAGCAGGTCCTCCGGTACCAAGAAAGTTGCCATGGAGAAGAAGGAACAGAAGAAGAAGGAAGTGTTACTTAAGTCTGGTGTGCCTCCCAAAACCTTTTTTGGTACACCAAAAATGACGCCTGCAGCAGCGGTGTCGGGGGGCCAAGCTGGGGGCAGCACCTCCACATCAGTGGGCCCAACCCACCAACCCAGGCCCAAGCAGATGAGTGTGGAAGAGGTAGCCACCCTTATGGTGGAAAGCAGTGATGCTGAGCCTGAACTAAACTTATCGCTATCTCAAAGTAGTACACACTCAACGCAGGATGGAACACAGCAGATAAGTGGTCAACAGCCGCAGCCACCGCCCGCAATAATAGCTGTTGTTCCTCCCGAAGTAGGGGCAGTTCAGGCAAGTGAGCCTCATGCAGAGGAAGAAGAGGAAGCAACTCCTTTAGAAGTTCCATTGGCTTCCAAATCCCCAGCAAGGAAAAGGAGGGTTAGTATATCAAGTTCTTCACCAAGCCCCCCTTCTGATGATCTAGATGCCACTTGGAAGCCACAAACTGAGTCTGAGAGGGAAACACATCACAAGAGCAGGCATGGGAAAAGGAAGGTTCCAGAAAGCCTTACACTTATGGATGTTGATGTAGAAGAGCAGGATGATGATGATGAGCCAGTCATCACAAACATCACTCCTGGGCCTGAGGAGATGGAGACCAACATTTTTACACTATCCAAAATGGCTGCGAGGGATGTAGCATGCATACCTCCAACACAGGTAACACCAACACGACCTCCAGCTGCCATATTTACATTAGCAAAGGGCCGGCAGCGTCCTACATCCAGCACAAGCACCACCTCAGCAGAAGTAGGTAGTGGTACTGCACAGAGTCAAATTCAACACACACCCTCCAGTTCATCCGGCATTGGAAGTGGGAGTGGCACCTCCAGCAGGAGACAAAAGTTAAGCTCCCCAGTGTGGGACTTCTTTACGGTTAGCGGAAAGGAGGAGAACATTGCTATATGCTCCGTTTGTCATACCTCTGTTAGTCGTGGTAAGCTTGGTACAAACTTTGGTACCGGAGGCCAAATGACCCATCTGAAAAAACACCACGAAATCCAGTGGGAGGAGCACCTTAGTCTTATCAAAAGTGTAACCATTGCTGTTCGGCATAAACGAGTAGAAAGTCCGCTCACGGTGGAACAGGAAGAAGAGGGAGACATTCTCTGTGGTAGTGGTACACAAAGTAGCCCTGTCCCAAGCACTGCAGTGGTAACACCCACATCCTCAGCCACATCTCATTGGCACAAGAGTAAGAGTCAGCCTGAGACACCAAGGAGTACTGCTGGCCAAAAAAGTGCGACGTTGACCACAGGAAAGAATACCATGCAGCCTACCATTCTTAGCATGTTTAGTAGGCCAGAGGGGCAGTACGAACGCAACCACCCAATAGCACGTTTGTACAATGCAAAGCTGGCTAAAATGTTAGCACTGGACCTTCTCCCCTTTTCTTTTGTTGAAGGGGTGGGTTTTCTTGAATTTGTGACCACCATCTGCCCAAAATGGAAAGTTCCCAGCCGCTACTATTTCGCAAGAGTTGCTGTTCCAGCACTACATCACGACGTGCTGGAATTGCTTGGAAAAGCCTTAAAACAGAGTGCTGTTCAGAGTATACACCTGACAACAGACATGTGGACCAGTTGCCAAGCCACTGATTACATGTGCATCACTGCAAACTGGGTCTCTTTTTCGGGTGTTAAAGATAAGATATCTGATGGTGTTGTTGACACCGCTGAGATTTTTAAAGACACTCGCAAACATGCAACTGTAGCCATGTTTGCTATGGAGAAATCTCATACTGCTGCAAACATTTTGGATGAGTTTAACAGCAAGGTGTTTGAGTGGCTGTGACCAAGAGGGCTTACCATTGGTTTTGTTGCCACGGACAATGGCAGTAATGTAATTAGGGCCATGAAAGATGGTGGCTATTTCAGGGTGCCATGTTTGGCACACTGCATTAACATTGTTGTTCAGGACTTTCTGAAAAATGAAAGCAAAGTCAGCAGCTTACTGACCACCTGCAGAAGAATATGCACCCATTTCAACCATTCTTTTAAAGCCCGGAAGCAGCTGAGGGTCATTCAACGTGAGCATAAAATGTCAGTCAAAGCACTCATCCAGGAGGTGCCAACACGTTGGAACTCAACGTATTACATGCTTGAGCGTCTGTTTGAGTAGTACATACCACTTAATGCTTATGTCATGAAAAGGTCAGGGGATCCTACTGTGAAAGGCATGAGAGTTGAAATGGCCCAATGGGACCTCGTCAAATGCCTGACAGAGATGCTACTTCCTTTTGAGGTCTTCACACGTGAAGTGAGCAGGGAGGACTGTACTATGGGCCAAGCTATCCCATTGTTGTACATGCTAGAGCAAGAGCTGAAGGAGGTGTTAGAAATGTACGCAGGTGTGGATGACAAAGTAGACGCATATTATTTGGCAGATACCTTAGTCGCTCGCTTATCTGACAATACAAGGATTCAAAATAACATTGTGTCACATCCACATTACATTACTGCCTCAATTTTGGATCCACGTTACAAACTATTGCTGCAGTAATTCCTTTTTCAGAAGTGGATGTTGCCAAGTACAAAACTTTGATAGCTGAGGAAGCCACTGACTTTGAAAACGAAAGGATCTTAATTAGAGGCCCGTCCCCCCAGGGCAGAAAAAGTACTGCAGGGCACCCACAGTCAAGTTCTACTTCAGAGTCCAAGAGCAGTGCGTTTGCCTCCCAGCAGTCAACAACACTCCCAGCAATAACATCAACAGCACCAACAGGATCATCAGGCACATTTAAAAAAACGGCAGGTGATTGGTTTCTATGGAAAGGGTATTGTATGTCCATGACTGATGCAAAGGCAAAAGAGGCCCAGGAAATCGGAGCACCCCTGAACATTGAGCGGATGGTTCAGGCCAATCTAGATGACACAACAGAGGTCTTCATGGAGCAAAGCCCATTGGTGTATTGGTATGGGAAAAGAAGCCAATGGGCAGTGCTCAGCAGGCTGGCGATAAAGTATGTGGCTTGCCCTGTTGCAAGTGTCTCTTCAGAGCGTGTTTTCAGTGCTGCTGGTGCCATTGTTACTGTCAAAAGGACCAGTCTCTCGCCCAAAAGCGTTGAGGGGTTAACCATGATCAAAATGAATCAACACTTTATACCACCGGAGTACAAAATACGTGAATCACAGCAGGAAGAGGAGAGCGACTTCGATGACATAAGTAGTGGGTTGTTAGACGTACTTCTGTCCGAACCACCAGAGTTTGAGGACGAGCTCCTCTTCCCTGACAACTAGGCTTTCAAATTGTTCTCCCTTCCTTTATTTGTGTGTGACTGTGTATCTGTTTTTCTGGTTCAAAATCTAATCACAACAAATCCATCAACAGTCTCCTCTTTTTATTTCCCTATTGGAGTTGCACGTCTGTGCATAACTGTCCACTCCACTCCTCAGGGTCCTGCTCCATCTTCCTTACTCTCCCTAAGTACATTTCAAGCAAGCCAGACATTGGATGGAGATGGAGAATAGTACAATACATGTTGCCTCTAACAGTCCCTCCATAAGAAGTGAAATGTGACTCCAGCAATATTCCATTTTGTTTCCAAGCCAAAAGAAACTCATTACTGACTGCCAGAAGGCTAGGCAGGCATCAGATCAGACAGCCAAAGCGAACACCAAGACAGGTAATGAGTGATTATTGTGAATGACGGTGGCATGCATTGGGTGTGGTGACAGTTAATGTTTCCTTGTTGTTTAATAATAACCACATTGTACTCCTACCACTGCAGGTGCCGGCCAATATCCATTGCAATTTTGTAATATGGAATATATTATAAACTTAATCAGCTGAGTTGGTGTTGGAGAATACGTACCACACGGTCATCATCATGATGCTGCTGAGCATACTATCTTTGCACACAGTCAGTTGGATTGGAGAAAATTGATGGAATAACTGTGTTTCATGGCCTGACTTAAAAGGTAAACAGTTTGAACAAGAACCACAGCAGACCTAGGCTAGATGTGCGTGTAGTGGTTTGGACTGGAGTAGAGTGTAGTGGTATGAAGGACAGTGGTGCATTGATTTAGTCACTTCATTTGGAAAATGCTAGGTTGCTGCAGTGCATATGACATTTCTCTGGCTCGGTCAAAATGTAAGTAAGGGGTAGGGTGCCTGGCCTGTGCCGCGGTTCTCCTGTTCTGTGGCTGTGCTGACTCCTGAGTCCTGTCCCGTTGTGGTTGTACCTTAATGCTGAAGAGTAGAGACTATGTATCCTATCCAAGCTGCCTCAGTCTGAAAGTGTTCTCTCCAGAGTGTTGTCTTCTCGTCTTGCACTCCACTGTAATTGAGCTTATTGCTTTAAATGCAGTAATTTTTCAATACCCTGTTTGTTTTTCCGTCTACACTTACAGGCCGGCCTTTAACCTGTGCTATAGTGGGATAAACGACTCACACTTACCTTACCAATCCGCATCAGGCAGGCAGTGGTACCCAAGGTTGATGTGCGGAGTGTCCATGGAAGGGAGGACCAAGAGGAATGACGAGAATGATGCAACTCCACATTTGGACCAGGATAATACAGTAACTTTAGTATCATTCATCATTCGTCTTTAAATTTATTTGATTGCTTTTTTCTCTTCAATCATTACGACTGTGTGTTGTGGTTTGTTTGGTAATTGATCCCTACAACTATTTTTTTATTTCCTTTGCTAGCTTGAAAAATAAAAGTAAGCCCGGTACAGCATGTAATTGGGTTCGGTCTGAGCTCTGAGGGCGGCAGACAGGCAAGGCAAATTTCAATTTCTTCCCTGACTGTACTGTCTCATTGGGTAATAGTAGTTATTGTAAGTACAACTCATTATCATTAACCATCAAGTTCTCTTCCTCAGCATGCATGCATTTGCTTTTGCTCACTTTATACTTTGATTTATTTGATAATGGATCATGTTCGTCTTACAAGATTGTGTTTTACTTTTGTTGTGTCCATGCATACTGTCTGTTTTTCTTTCTCAAACCTTTCCCAAAACCCCACTTCCCATCCATTCATCAATCCCTAACCCTCTTCCCCCGGGCTGTGTGATTTATATTGAGGTGTGATGTCATGCTAAATGTACACCAATTGATCACAAGCTTGCTGGGGCAGATGTGGTGAAAGCAACACTAATTGAATTTCAACTAAGGCAGGGCAAGGATCTTCTTCTGCTTGCCCACCCATGCTGTAGTTTACTTTGTGTTCTGTTCTACTACTCCTCCCACAGTCTCTCAGTCAAGTGACTTTCTATTTCTTTTTTCGGATGCTATTGCCAGTGTCTACTACTACCACCCCAATAATGGCATCTTGTCCGTTAATTTGGGAAACCAACCATGCAGAGATCAGTGTGCTGAACTTCATCATCATTCACAGGTAAGATAAGTTTGGTGGGAGGTATGGACTAGGAGTAGAGACTGACAGTACTATTATGACAATTAAAAATAAGTCAGTGAGGGGTACTGCATCTATCGGTTTGTGTGTTACAAAATCGGCAGATCTTTTAAATCAAACACTGGCTGTGGGCATGCAGCAGCACGGAAACAAAGTAACAAACCATGTAACTTAGATTGAATTCTGAAAACTGTAACCCACCACAAAACATTAACATCGTATAAGTAAATAGAATAAAATGTAATCTCCCCTAACAAAAATAAACTATCCCACTCTGACCTAACCCACCCCCCTCCCTTACCCCAACCAATGTCCAAAACGAAACGAAACCGAAAGTTGAAGAGTCCCAAATGTCCGAAAGAATCCCCAACGCCCAAAAACCCACCCACCAACAAAAGGAATTAAAAAACGGGGAAATGACGAGGTCCTCTATTGTCGGCGGGCCTTAAGGTGTTTGTCGACCAGGATCTTTACCCGCTCCTCCATGTTCTCCTCTAAGCGGGCCATCCGGCGGAGCAGCTGGCGGCGAAATGCCCTGCAGTTACATGCAGGGTGGGGGGCAGCAGTGCTTGAGATCGAGGCGCGGCGGCGGGCGGATGCCGGACCACGGTACCGTGAAAGTGGAGGCAGGGCCTGCCTGGGGCCCGGGGCATTGGAAGAGGCTGCAGCTGCAGCCGCCTCCTCCTCCTCCTCCGCCTGAGCCACCAGCCGGCGATAATGTTCGCAGATAGCCTCCAGTTTCCGGCGCCGGGCCCTAGCGGCCAACTCCTTCCTTGATGGTTTAGTGGATGTGGAAGGAGTATCTATATCAAGAAAGAAAAAGAACATGTTGTAGCCAATACTCTTAGCAAAACAGAAACACTAAAATCATTCAACACATAGTGTCACAGTATCACTAGCAAGCACAGTTCATAACATTTGTGATTTGGTGGTAAGTATCTCTACTCCTACTTCCTTGGACTCTAACATTTGTGGGAGTTTCCGACATTATAAATATAATCGTACTATGTACTCCGGTACACCAGTCGTGTTGTTCTTATCTGTAGTTTAGCCCAATTACATAACCTTGTTGTAGCCGGCATGCCAGCTCAGTCAGCTAAGCTTGCACCCAAGAGAAACAGATATGAGCTACATGATGCAGACTTACGTTAGTTTTATTTACTACTACTGTCTGCAGGTGGGGAAGCTCATATTTTTGTATGCCGCCTTACGGCCGTTGGCACTGGCCATACTCTGTTACATGAGGGCAAATGGCATGCACAATTTCACTTACACCCTGCCATGGGTACTACAAAAAGGCTGATTATTTATCTGATCCAATGATCATTGCTATATATTCAGATTATAGATGCTAATACGATGCAACATCAGGTCAGTAGCGGTCGGTGGTGGGAGTGCTGCCGGGCGGTGAGTCGGTGACGTGGGAAGGTGCAGGGTGGGGATAGTAAACTATGGATTAAGGACAATCACAGGTAATTAAACAATACATTAAAAAAAAGAATTGTTGCACGCACTGCATCGCATTCGGCGGTGCAGTGCGCACATTGACAATAATTTTCTTTATTTTTATGTTGATTATTACCTGTATTTGGCCGTAATACACAGTTTACTCGCCAGTGCCACCCACCAGTCCCCTCCCCATGTCACCGCCCGCCAACACTCCCACCACCAACCTCTACTGCAGAGGGTACTTTGCTTTCATTGATTGTGTAACCAATAACCATAAACAACAGATAGCCCACCCTTTGCAGGCTGGCTGCCCCAATCGAACATACATTAATTATAATAGGTAGGGAGTGGTCCCCAGAGTGGAAGGAAGGGGCTTCTGCTTGATAATAGATATATATATATATATATATAAATATATATGACGTGCTTGCAAACTACTGCAAGTGTACTGTATTCTGATAAATACTACCTATATATTCCCCTAGGCTTTGCTACTGTCGCGCAGTTTCTTTTACATTTTCTTCAAAGTAAGAATCTCCAGTGACACTTTCCACCTATACTGTCTATATTGATGATAGTACATCCAGGCATACATCCATTAAAGTAAACGTTTATCCTTATTTTTTATATCTCTCATACTTAGTTGGTTTCACCAACCACCCATGCTTCCGCTCCTTCCTTGCTTGCCTTGGCTTTGAATTTGAACCAAACAACGCTGATTTTTGCTGTCTAGCACTATCCACCCATACTGTGTCGGCCACCCAGGCAAGCATTCTTTCACCTTCCACCCATCCTTCAACAACCCATGCATCTGATCTGATTACTATCAGCCACCTATGCATGCTTCCAACAACATATCCTTCTCTGCCAGTCAGTCATATTATTTATCTCGCCCGTCCTTCCATCCTTAGTTCTTTTCCTCTTTGTTCAACACATCCATCAAGGTCATCTGATCTGAGTTTGTCTTCTCCATAAAACCTTCACAGCTGATTTTGGAGTCAAATAGAAGAGGCCATTGGTTACTCTACTCACGCTGCTAATGCTAAGTAAAGGGTGTCTTCTTGAACCGTTGTATAATAATAAGTCGCACAGTACAGTGAAATAGTGAACACACTTCCATCCAGTAGTAATGTCAAGAAGTAATGAATATAACTTACCGCCGCCGGCCACTGCTGCTGGATCCCCCCTGTCTCTCCTGCAGGTGCCGCCAGTTCGCCTGCCCCCTCCGGAATGGCTGCATCGCTGGCCCCGATGGCACTGGTGGATGGTAGTGTGCCTAGAAAAAAACATCACACATTTTTAGATGCCTGGAAACCTCCCCCTATTTTAAGTGTTCACTTGGAACATTAAAAAAAAAGTTAATACAACATACATCAGCAATAGACAGTAAGTACAGTAGTGATATGGTTCCACTTCCTAGGGTCATCTAGTCCTACTCTACTCTTTTGAAAGTTAGCCTGAGCCATGTGTAACCCTTTTAGATTCATCATGTCGACTACTACTCTTTTTGCGCATATTTAATTATACCTGCCAGCTTATTGACATGTGCAGTAGATGCCTTTGAGGCCACTTGACTGTTGCGTACAAGTGAAGAGGTCAGAAAAAAAACCACTTCTTGAGTTTGTTTAGTTCATATTGCTTAGCCATCACATACATGTTACACTTTTTGCTATGACTGCAAAATGCTAGCATTCACCAGTATACTATCTAACGGCTAACTCGCAGCATTTTTCTCATATAATAGGCCGAAGATTCCCTTCTACAAACCAGAGATTTACAGAACATGTTATGATGCAAGATGATGTAACCAGTATTTCTACGTTCTATGGTGAGGGGTCTTCCAGAATTCTAAAGATCTTGGCTCTTGTTCTTGTTGTCATGCACTTGTAAATGTTTACTGTTTTAATCTTTGGCTTTTTGCTGGCTTATTGACTATGGCTGTAGTAAATTAAATTTCATATTAACGATGTACAGAGTTTGATACTTGTTTCAAATAAACCTTTTGAACTTACACATAGACTCTGTGGTATTTGGTGTGGTGGGGTGGACTTACACAAGTGAGTGAGCAAAATGGTGTTATTATGTTCTGGGTTGTCTGTCTCAGTCATCATCAACATTGTGTATCTTCTTCGTGGGGTGGGTCGGGAGTGGGACCCTAATGTGAGACACTCACACTATAGCTAGTCGGTCAGGGGATCCTGAGTTCTTCGGACTGAGGTGTGATCAGTAAGGTCCAACCTCCCATCAGCAACATCCTATTTTGTTGTGCATAGTTCTGTATGTGGCTCTGCAGAATCACTAGACAAGAGTAGTATCATGTACTATCGGATCAAAAATACTAGTCAAATATCTGGTTGGCCATTTTGTTTGTGGTAATTGTCAAAGCCTCAACATTGAGAAGACTTGAAGAGGACAACCCAAAGGACAGGACACAGTGGCTAGAGCTATTGGTCAATCAGAGTTTTATTATTCCAAAGAAAACCTTCTATAAAGAGTGGGCAACTGTGCAAGCTTCGCTACAGACAGAGTAATATAATAGTAGTAGTAGTAGTAGTAGTAGTAATAGTAGTACAGAGAGTCATAGCAGAGGCAGTTAGAAGCAACTTAGTTAGAGGCAGGGATAAAGAAGTAAGCTTTTGTAAAAAATAGAATTAGAAAGTGGAACCATAATTTATAGTTCGGAAAAAAAAGATGCAGTAAAAGTTAGGGAAATATAAATGTCAATATAACCACTGGAGGACTTACTGGGGCCAGCAGCAGGAGCCTCGGTAGAGGAGCGGTCCTCTGGTTACCCCGCCAACTTCGACCCCGTCTTATTGCCCCTGGGTGGTGCTGATGATCATGTAAAATATAATAAAGAAAGAGACAAAAATTAAGGAGTGCTGTGAAAGAAATAATAATAATAAATCATTTGGAAAAATAAGTCAAACAACATTTTAGGAAACAACAATTGCAATAAAATTGACCTCTCTAATCAGATGGATCGACTACTGGCTTCTTCCTGCATTCACGGATCGTCTACTTATTTAGGAACACTCCTGTGTTCCATAATCATTCTGATTACAAATACTAACGAAGCCTAGTAAGTACCACCTGACCTACACCACCTATTCCAGACGGGCTATTTGTTCACTAAGTCTGCATTTCCTTTTTTATTTCAGCCATCAAATGCATAGATGAGATGGAAGACACATGCATACATTAGTGCATACATACATGCAACAAATTGTGGGTTGGTTGCATGACTCTGATCTAGTTCTGCTACTGACTGACCATGCTGCTAAGCCTACCACTCACTAAACAAAGTACAAAAGGTTCGACGGAGGACTGGGGTAAGCAGCACTCAGTGACAGAGGAGGCGTCACGCAGACCACATAAAACAATTATTAACTAATACTAACAAACTAAACCTAGTATCCAATATCCATCCACCACTATTTCACAGTAGGACAATGGAAGGACTCATCAGCACAAACTAGCGCAAACTAAGTTGCAAACAAGTAAGAGTACCACTGAGCACCTGGGTCCTAGTTAAATCAAAGAACATTTTGCTTTTTGGAACTTAATTTACCAGCAACGATTGGCACGCAGCAGTAATCTTGTTCATCAAATTTAATAATAATATACACAATAAGTTACTCACCAAGCCCGACAACCTCGACACCTAGCAGGTCCAACAGGTCCTGCTCCCGGTCCAGGATGTCGGACCACCGGTGGGCTAGTTGATTGTGGGTGTGCCGGACCCCAGAGCACCGGAACACGGCCCGGCGCACCTTCGCCCACCGTCGGTGCCGCTCCTGGGTAGCGTACACGGAGCCGGGCCTGCCGCCTGCTGCCAAGGTCAAGGGGAGGTGGCGCTGGATGAAAAAAACAAGGGCGGCCACCTCCTCCTCCCCAAACAGTTGTTGGGCCTGCACCCCTGCAGGACGCATTCTGCCGCAAGGCAGGCGGCCCTTCACTGCTCCTGCAGGTCCCTTGCCCTTGCCACTCGGTCTGCCCTTGGCCATGGTTCTGGGGTGGGTGGGAGGCGGAAAAGAAAAGTTAGAAGAGGAAAAAAAAGTTAGGGGGTAGACGATAGAAAGAACTTTATAAAAGTAACAAAAACACAGTAAAAGTAGAAATAAAATGCAAAATATAAACTTAGGCAAAGAGAGAGATAGATAATAACTAAAAAAAGTCAGAATAAATGTTTTAAAGGACAAAGGATTGAACAGATAAAGGGAGGATACAAAAGTAGGCCCAGAACCATAGAATAGAGTGAAATCAAGATGGCCGCGCCCATTCGCGACCGCGTGGGTAAGTTCGCGCGATATTTCTCGCGAACATGTACTATTCATCGCGAACAAGTAAAATGAGCTCCCGAACACGTCAATGCACATCGTGAACACGTTATCCGCGACCCGGAACAGGAAATAAGGCATCGCGAGCGGGCGGGACAATAGAAAAACAAGATGGCCGCGCCCGTTGGCGACGGCATGGGTAAGATCGCGAGATATATCCCCCGAGCATGCAAACAGCTCCCCGAACACACTCACCGCACTCCCGAACAAGAAAAAGCCATCGCGAACGGGCGCACCAAGCAACTACGCAAGCTCGCCAAGCTACGCGAAGGTCGCGTAGTGCAAGTACATCTTCGCGAAGCTTCGCGAAGCTTCGCGAAGCGCGGCTACGCAATCTACGCCCAGGGTTAGTATAAATGCAACACATATTTATTTTGCAAATTACATTTTTACCCATTTTCTTCCCCAGAATCATCACTCTTTTCTAAATCTTTAAGAAAATCTACTAAATGATCCCATGTGCAAACTATTTAAATTAATCCTCTTCTTTTCCTCATATCACTATACAATACTGCACTCTCATAACGTACCTAACTAGCCAACTCCACTTTTATTTGCTACCCTAGGGGCACTGGTGCCTTCCAGTTAATAGTTATTTCACGTCTTGCAAGCACCAAAGATAAATCAATAGATTCTGTAGTATATTTACACTTTGCAGGTCTTGGAAATCCCCACAGCAGACAGACCATAGGAGTACACTCAATTGATCTCTTTGTTGCCTTATTTATACAGAATATTACTTCCCTCCAGTACTCCACTAATAATGCGCATGACCATACCATGTGCAACATTTCTGCACCATGTTCTCTACATCTCGGGCATGGCACATTTGTCTGATAAATTTGAGCTATTTTTCCTGAAATTAGATTCAATGGGCCCGATTCACAGAATTAACTTAAGACAAAATCCTAAACTTACTACTTTTGGTATTCACAGAATGAACTTACTACTTTTGGTATTCACAGAATGGATTTACGACTACTAACTTTACGTCCACACTCGGGCCGGAAATTCCGGCCCGGGGGTGGAGCTTCCAGCTTGGAGGCGGAGCTTCCGGCCCAGAGGTGGAGCTTCCAGCTTGGAGGCGGAGCTTCTGGCCCAGAGGCGGAGCTTCCGGCTTGGAGGCGGAGCTTCCGACCCGGAGGTGGGGATTCTGGCCAGTGGCGGAGATTTAGCCATGGCCAAAATCTCCACCTCCAGGCCGGAAGCTCCGCCTCTGGCCCAGAAGCCCCGCCTCCGGGCCAGAAGCTCATCCTCTGGGCCAGAAGCTCCGCCTCCGGGCCGGAATTTCCATCCCGAGTGCGGACGTAAAGTTAGTAGTCGTAAATCCATTCTGTGAATACCAAAAGTAGTAAGTGCATTCTGTGAATACCAAAAGTAGTAAGTGCATTCTGTGAATACGAAAAGTAGTAAGTTTAGGATTTTGTCTTAAGTTAATTCTGTGAATCGGGCCCTTTCTTTGTAAGTAGAAAATCTCACATTCCTAGATGCAATGCATGACTTTCCAAGAATTTTAGACCATTCCAACTCTGGTATTGGATGTGCCAAATCCTCCTCCCTCTTTTCTCTTAGACCAACAAGAGGTGTTATCATATAACTTCTTATTGCCTGATAAAGGCATGTCACTGCCTTCATACGACCCATTGTGGAGCACCATATTTGACAAGCTCTACGTACTTGTGGTTATACTAAACCCATTCCCCAATGATTGCGCAAACTAGTGATCACCGCTCGATGCAACAAAAATTGCCGTCTCTGGATCTTGATAAAGTGGTAGGAAATTACTCAAATGATAATATCACCCAGTCACTATACAAAACTCCTAATGTATGCACCCCATGGTTTGCCCACTCCCCTAAGCCCCACAATCTTCCCCCCTTGAAATGATTTGTTCCAAACTTCTCAATGGAATGCCCGGGGCATAGGGCCCCTGAGTATGAATTTGTTGAAGTGCATGATGCCAACAGTGCCACACAACCTTTCACGAAATAGGCATTCCACGCACCGGTCCTCTGGCACATCCAAATCTGTTTTTTACTCTAAATTCACCTCTCCTCAAAATCTTTGTGAATGAATCCATTGTGTAAATCATTGCAACTGTGCTGCTAGGTAATAGCTTCCATATCTGGGGCAGCTAGTACTCCCTGAAAAGTGGGCCATTGCAACTTTGCCAATGCCACTCTTTGCCTACATGTTCCCCATATTAGAGAAACCAGCAAAGAATCAATTTCCCTAAATACACTTCATGGTATCACCATTGGCAATGTTGTGAAGATGTAAAGTAATCGGGGCAACAGCATCATTTTTGCTACTGCTATTTATCCTTAAATTGAAAGTGGCAGCGTTCTCCAAAAATCTCCAATTTTCTGTAAACATCTTACCACCACACCAATATTTCCCTCCAATAAATCAATGGGAGAGTGGTATAATCTTACCCCTTGATATTTTAGATACTTTCCCTCCCAATTAAGCCCCCTCAAATCCACAGGCTTCAGCACATCCTTCTGTAATGTTAACAAATTTGATTTATTCCAGTTGATGCATAAACTTGAGGCTTGCCCAAACCGATCTAAGAGGTTCATGGCAGGCAGCAAATCAACATTAGCATGTTTGAGAAACTACAACATATCATCTGCATATTATGCTGACACCCTTGTCGTGCCCCTCTTCCCACTGCATATTTTTTCAAAATATGCCTACTCGTTTTGACAAGAGCAGTAGGTACCATATACAGGAGCCTAACCCATGCAATAAATTGGTTTCCCAATCCCATTTTATTAAGCACTTCATAAAGGAAATCCACCGTAATCTATCAAATGCCTTTTCATTGTCAATTGCTGCAATCACCCCTTTTTCCTTCTCTGCAAAATCAGATTACATGATCTCCAATACCGTCCCAATATTATGGGCCGTATTCCTTCCCGGAATGAACCCAGACTGGTCTATATGTATTAACTTAGACATTAATGGAGATGAGTGACTTGCCAACCCTCTACTCAATATCTTGTAATCCAGATTTAGCATTGAAAGTGGGCGATAAGACTGTACATTCTCAGATGTACTTCCTGGCTTTAAAAGTGGGATCATTATTGTTTCTGTAGTTGTGTGGGGCAATCGCAATGCCTTACAGGCTGCCAAGTAAAGAATAACTAGTCTTGGTGCCAATCTTTCATTTATGTCAAATGAAATTCCACAGGCAACCCATCCATTCCAGGTACTTTCCCTCTTGCCACATGCTATAAGGCAACCTTCACTTCTTGAATTGTTACTTCCACACCCAGGTATTTTTTCTCCTCCAATATAATCTTAAGCAATTCTACTGGCTGTACAAGCTCATTAATAAAACGTGGTGGAAGCTCCAACGGCATAGCAGATAAACCTGCATAAAATTTACTAAATCTTCTATTGATGGCTTCCTATGTATAGATGTGTGTACCCTCCTCAGAATCTGTTTCCAATTTCTGTGCACCCTTACTGTGGCCAGGCCAACAAAGTAACCACCTTGTCACGTTATACATGCATTCTTTTCAAATACTCTCTATAATCAAAACTACGCAATTTCTCTATATCTACCGCTACCTGTTACCTGGTATCTAAAAGCTGTTGTTTCAACTCTGGTTTACTTAGTCTTGCCAACTCTAGCTCTTGTAGCTCTTTCACATGTTTATCAATCTCTTTCACAAGGGTACGTCTAACTTCCACTATATGTGCAATACAGCACCCAAGTATAACAACCTTAAACGTATCTGTCAGAGGGGACACAGTAGTAGCCTCAATTTCCTTAAAATATTTTACCACTGCCTTTGTTTCCAATGACATCACAGAACACTGGATCTTCCAACGCCTCCACGTGCAAACGCCGGTCTGGTATTAATGTTCGTTCCCCTATTCCATCCCACTGATAGTAAAACAGGATTATGTTCAGAGATTGTTCTGCATGAATACTCCACATTTCCAACTTCACTATGCACTGCATGATGATACAAAAATCATCGAATCGCACATGCAGTTCATGCAGCCCTGAAAAGTACGAGTAATCTCTCTTTTCTGGGGGCATACAAATCCACTAGTCCATTAACCCCATCTTTGTTGCCAATTTCTAACTTGCCTAGCCATCCGATGCACTGATGAATCCATCAGGGCTAGGTGTGATCTATCTCGGTCTGGGTCAGCAATACAATGCAAATCTCCTCCTATGAGGATATTCTGTGTCATGTATGGCGCCAATATCCTCGACAATCCCTGAAGAAAGCCATCCTGAACTGAGTTAGTAGCATAGACCTCCACTATAGTCAAGTCTCGCCCAGCCAAGCGCCCCAACACCACTACATCTGGATCAATTAATTCACCTGTTTTCTGAAAAAGCACACCATGCTGAGCCGATATCAAAACCCTCATTGAGAAAGCAGAGTATGCTGTGGCATACAACTGGCCTGACATCTCCTATGTGATACTTCCCTTTCAGAGAGATGGGTTTCCTGCAGTATTGCAACATGTGCTCCCTGTCTTTTTAAATATGCATGGACTTTATAGCACTTAGTCAAGTTGTTCATTCCCCGCACATTCCAACTGATGAAATTGTACAACACATCAGATTACATGTCTTTTTCCCCTCTTTTGTATAATGGACTATTGAACTTCCTAACCTACCTACTTCAAACCAAACTCCTCAAATCCCCAAGGACAAGAAGGAACTCAATTTATATCCAAACTAAAAAATGTCCACTTTCCATACTACGTATAGGGTTAAGTGCATACACCTGACTCCCTGCCACCATTCACACCATCCACCTAACATTCAGAAAATAGTTGCCCACCCCGTCCAACAATATGATACTTATATTTTGGCAGTCTCCAAATAAAGATACTAACTCCTCCTACAGCTTAGGGGTGGGCGGAGTTTGCAGAGTCCCACTATGCAGAATTCTGTGAAATCGCGAAAAAACTATGCCGTGCTATGCAAAGTTCCGCGTTTGGGAGGAGGTCACCGGAATGCCCGTTCACATTACATTGGGAATGCGGAGTGCAAACCGCACTACGCAGTCCTGAAGTGTGTTGCATTCAAGCATGAACAGCACCACGTGGTCCGCATGGTCATGGCCATCTTGTTTTTCTGCTCTCTGTTATGTGCTGGGCCTAATTTTTAATCTCTCGTTAATCTTTGTCATTCTCCTTTATTACTTTTCCACTTCTAATTTTTACTTTTTACAAAAGTGTGCATCTTTGTGTTTGTGTATTTTACATTTTTGTTTACATTTTTGCGTGTTTTTGTGAGATTTGACTTTGTTTATTTCTCCCTACTTCTTTCCCTATTTCTTTCTTCTTTACTTTCCCTTCTTTTCTCGTCTTACTTTATTTCCCCACCCAGCACCATGTCAGAGGGGTGGCTTCCATGCGGGCGGAACCACCGCCCAGGTGTGCAGCCCCGAGTGATCTTTGAAGTGGAGGCAGGGGCAGCACTAGTTTATTTTGTTCCAAGCGACCTCCGCTCTATGCTGGCAGCAGGTGGCCGGCCCGGTAGTGGCTACTCCCTGCGGGAGCACCAGTGTCACTGGGGGACGGTTCACCAGTGCGTGCAGATCCACAGCGAGGTTCGTCACACTGCCCAGCAGCTGATGCACCTCTGGGCCGACATTCTGAACAGGGAGCAGGACCTGCTCGACCTGCTATGGGTCGAGATTCCGAGGCTCAGTGAGTATTATTATTTGTTTTGTTTACGTTCTACAATGATAAAAATTAGAATAGAATGCTGCTCACACTCAGAGGGTAAGGTATGTGTTTTGTAAAGTTTACGCTGGTATATTATTGTGTGATCCAGTTTCTAGGTTCTGCTATGCAGGTGCCGCAACCTAATTACATTCATCAGGCACTCGCTTTGGCTGATTAATCAAGAAGCCTTTGCAGACTGTTTCTTCTGTCACTATAGTGAATCACTGAGTGGAGAGTTCTCTTTGTGACGATGTTTTGTATCTCATAAAGTTCCAGGTTATTTAATTGAATTCACAGTGATGTGAAGTATGTATCTATGCATTACAAAAAAAGGATACTGAGTTGGCTCAACAAGGGTGTTGAGAAATGAAAATAGAATAAAATCAAAGATCTTTAACTGCAATATTTAGTTTTAGCTAAGGAGATTTGGAATATGGATTTGATGACAGTTGATAGACTTGAGTCGCAAGAAACTAGTAGTACTATAGGTGATCTGTTTTAGTGACTGTGTTTGCTTTTCATAAAACATTTCATAGAGGTTATTATAAGAATCACTATTCCATTTTTATTTATCTTCATAGTTTCTTTCATAAGCACCTAAGCGGAAGAAGAGGGACGATTCCGAGGGTCTGGGGCAAGCTGGTCAGCCAGCACCGACCACCAGCGCCAGTGCTGAGGGCTCTGTAGATCCCAGTGAGTCATTTTATGATTTTTGTGAACTTCTTAGGGAAGAACCATAGAATCTTGGAGTATTTTGTCTATTGGAGTGTTGGTGCTATCTATCGTGATGCATGAAGATTCAGGGTCCGATTCACAGAACTAATCAGAGACAAAATCCAAAACTTACTACTTTTGATATTCACAGAAGGCACTTACTACTTTTGGTTAAGCTTACTACTTTTGGTTAAACTTACTACTGTTGGTATTCACAGAAGGCATTTAGTAGTAGTAAAGTTAGTTTACTACTACTAAATAAGTTTAACCAAAAGTAGTAAGTTAAACCAAAAGTAGTAAGTGCATTCTGTGAATACCAAAAGTAGTAAGTTTAGGATTTTGTCTCGGATTAGTTCTGTGAATCGGGCCCTCAGATGGCACGCCCAAGTAAGCTAGTATTTTAAGTTAAAAAAAATCACCATGCATGTTTGTTCAGAAGGTTTTCCTTTTTCTGTTTATGCCTAGCTTCAACACAGTTCATGAGACAGTGGCCATGGTCATCATGACCCACCCACCCCAGTGTAGTGTGCTGCAGACCCATTCCTTTTATTGTTACAGTATACCACCAGTTTCCAATGACAATGCAGCAAGGCTGGAAATAAAAGCATGAAGTCCCACTCGCTTTGCATTTGTCACCCATCCCCATAGGTTTTTCATTGAGGGTAATTCCACGCCTGGCTCGTCTAACTTTGTGAACCAACCAATCAAATGCCCAGAAGGATATTTGTATGATACGTTCTAACTGAGCTGTAGTGCTGCATTGCTGTTGTATTTGGGGTTGTGTATCTTGGATCTAAATTATGTGTAATGTTTTATATTCTAGCAACACAGATCATCGGTGATGCTGGCTCCAGTGCAGCTGCAGGGGGAGATGGCAACAGCTCAGTTGCAGGGGAAAAAGCAGCAGCAGGAACTGGCACAGGTAAGTCAAATATCTCTTGCAATTAGTATGCTCACTAGCTATTGCCATGGCGTCGCTTGTCATTGTCATAAAAAATTACTATGAGGTGAAACCCCCTGCACCAACTTTACCAGCCACAGTGGTGGTTTAGTTATTAAGGACTCTTCTATCTGCAATGCAGCAAAATCTCACAAAATGCACTTTGATAGTTTGAGTAAGACATTAAAGAGCAGAAGGAAACCTAAAAGAAAGGAAATTGTAAATGAGCGAACAGGTCGGTGGGCCATTTTTTGCATGTGCCACATGTATTCATGCACTACCCATGTGAAGTGATTCCAGAACATATATCATGGTTTCCCATAACAGATTAATTTACACTTGTTCAGATTTTCCCTTGTGAATTGAACCATGACTGAGTAAGCTAGAGATGATAAATCGATGATTAGTATAGTGACCCCTCTAAAATATATAAGAAAAGCTCTACCCTACCTGTATAATCCCTCTACCTCACTCCTTGATGTAGAGGATATCAAGTTTCCTTTCCTTGGTTCTTGCTCAGCAAATGAATTTCTTGGAAAACTAGGTGGCGGGCGGGGCCACAGAGTAAAGTGGGAATAAGTGCATGATTTGAAATCAAGTTTGGTATATGGGATACAGATTGACGAATGTGCCAGATAAAATCTTTATAATCTGTTCCTTTGCCTGTAGTGCAGTCCATTAGATTAATTTTTCCCAACATCTACTTACGGCAGACAGGATAATATATTAATATCCGCATTTCATACATGAGGGGTGTGACTGACGTAGTATTTTATTTATTATTCGTCAGCCCGTTTGGAGACAGGGTAGAAAGAGAAATGCATGTGGTGAAGAGCAGGGCCATTGGAATTAGATAATTGTCAACTAGAGCTTCAGCCAGTAAGCAAACTAGCAGAGGTGCTGGCTAGCAATGAGCATAGCTTCATTATTTTAGCACCACACACAACTTGTATTCCATATTAGTGAATAATGCGATACTAATCAATGAGAAGTAATTTATTTTTCAACTTTGAGTTATTTTTCATATCAAAGTGTCTGACTCTGTTTATAGTTACTTGAAAAGCCTTTTGAAGAAAAAAAAATCCAATCAATTTTTTAATCCTGTGATGTTATTCTCTGCCAATCTACCTGTTACTTTTCTGCCACACAGTCACTGCTTTTTTATATTTGGCAACATGTGTGGGTAAAAGAAAATATCAAATTGTCCTTGTTATTCTCCTAATTATAATCATCATATCAAATAAATTCCAATGGCCCTAGGGGACCAGCAATGTACTGTCTGTGCCATGCTGTTATTTAAAACAATTGTTTGCAAAGAGCATTATTTACAATTTGTGTTTTTTGTTTTTCTAAAAATAGCTGCTCCTGCTGGTCCAACCGGACCACCTAACAGGCAGGAGAGAGCAGCCCATTTGTGGCAGCAGAGGCTGCAGCGTATCCAGCTTCAATACTGGTGGCTGATGGTCGTGGAAGAGGAGGAGGAGGGAATCAATGCACAGCTCTCGGGCCCCAGTGCAGGTGGTTCCCCTCAGCCTACAGCCTCCGGGCCAGCCCTTCGCTTGCGTCTGAACACTATCGAGGGCTGGCTCACCTCGATGAAGCCGAGCATGGACCAGCTCCAGACCGACGTCCATAATGCCCTCTTCTAACCCATTTTATTATGGTGGGAGGCATATATTGTTTGTTGGGGCTGGGTGGAGAGGGTAGGAAGGGAGTTGGGAGTGTGACTCTATAGACTTTCATGAACATTTTGAGTTTTTTGAGGCTTTGCTTGGGTCAGTTTTGTTTGGGAGAGGGGTGGGCATGTTGTTTGGGTGGAGTCTGTGGGTTGCTTTGCAAATAAATAAAGGGGGAAACAATTTTTTATAATCTAAATTTTAGCTTGAAGTAGTTTATCTCACTTTTACTTTGCACTGATGCCTTCAAGTAGTTTTACGCAGCCTGTTTATGTGCTTGTAACTTAAGACTAGAGATATCGTAGCACTTGGTTATAGAGTCCAGGCTTATACTTATCTAACTATCTTGACTATTAAGGGGACTGCTGCCATGATGAGATGACCAAGGCTATATTGTGTCGAGGGTCTGAACAAACTAGATAAAAAACAGTAGCAGTTGATTTATTTCTTACTAAGTTAAATTACATCCATACTAGTTGAACCTGAACATATGGGGAGGCATCACAACTTCGTAAGTGAGGTCCCACTTTCAGTTCCATACAGGTGAGATCCAATTTTAAGATTGTTCTGAATGATTAATTGATTATTAAAGATTTACAAACAATTGACACCACCTGAGCATTACTTGATGATGATGACACAATGAGAATGCCTGATTGTGCTAAAAGAAATAGCAATACTAGTAAGTTTCGGCTAATGTGGAGCTAGCAGTATTATTTGTGAAATCTATAAGTTATTAACAATGAGTCTGGAGATGACAGGCTTAGGTTAGGCATTACAGTTAGGCAACACAAGGTCTTAATGATGATGATGCCGATGTCTGTTGTTCTTCATTCTGTATCTGTAAAACTATGGATCATTTTTAATGCTTGGGTTGGTAATGGGCTGGTGTGGGCTACTGCTTCAAAGATTCTAAGTAAGTTGGTGTTACTTTCACCACCTCCGCACCACCAAAGTGTGTGATCCATTGATGGTGAAATTTAATCCACAGCTCAATAAATCACACAGTTTGGGGGAAGAGGGTGAATGGGTAGTGGGATTTGAGGAAAGGTTTGACAAAGACAAACACTACAACACAAGGCCAACATTCATCTGGGCAATAAGCAGCAGCACATCATTCGCCATCCATCTGTTGTTAGAAGAAAACAAAGGAATGAGTATGGCGGTGTACAGATGCATGCATTAAATAAACAAAGAAGGGGGTATCCTTAAATGAGAGAAGGTAAAGACCTTCTGTCTGTTAGAGAGTTCTCAGAGAAGTAAAAAGAGAAAATATTTCTTTTTTATGAAACCCCTCACTCACCAACCTGGTTGGTGACATGCTTCATCATCGGGGTCCACCCGAGCAGTCGAATACCACTCGGGTGTGCTTCCACGCCTGATTACAGCGGAGCAGGTTTGTTATTATATCAGTACGTGTAAGTGACGTGTGTGAGTGAGTGAAATAAAGTTAAAAGTAATCCTACTGTACTCCCTAACAAATTTAATATGGAGCAGCAGGGTCACGATTAAAAAAGTGGTGAAGTGTAATACTAATGTAGGTTTAATTTGACCTAAAGTATTATCCAAATATTGACGGTCTACATGTTTCAACCTTAGAGTATAATCACAGGTTTTCGTCAGGACCTATCGACACACCGGGCGGTCTACACGCACTAAGGTGCATCCAACCCTGGAGCGTCTGTGTGCCACCTACATATACTTGCGAAGGTGGTAAAAAGGGTTCAAGGAGTCCTCTGTGTACAGATGAACTCGCGATTCTTACTCGAATCGTGTCATGGGCTCATAAGGGAGACAGACGGTGCTGCATTACTCAGCTCACCGACTGCCTGCCACAAACCTGCTGTGCTTCCCCCAGGCGCCCGGATGTTGCATGCATTGTCAACAGTCCTTGTTCCCACGAGACCCAATTTACCATATATCTAAATGTGCTATCTTCTGGGTTAGGGAATGAACCCACCACCCACTTCTCTTAGTTAATATGATTGGTAAAAGAAAAATGATACTGTATTGCAAAAATGAGTGGTGCATCTGTATTTTCCTTGGGAATGTCCACTTTTTGTGGCCTCTCTGCACTGGTCCGGTAGGTAAGCAGGAGTGTTGCTGAGCTAAGCTAGCTTTCACCTTTTGTTCATGAAGGTGACCAGAAGAAAGCCTGCCGATTGTAAAAGAGAAAATATTTTAGAGTCAAGAAGAAGGACAGAAGAAAGGTAAGCTTCATGAGGTGTGTATCAAGATAAGAAGACTCAGAGGCAGAGCAAAAAACAACCAGGGGGGCCTCAGAGTTTTACTTCTGCCACTAGTCCAACGTATACACACACACACACACACACACACACACACACACAACCACACACACACACACAGTGCAGCATTTCACAAACATACCTCTCTCTATTCCAAATAGCTGGGTAGTACTAGACCTCAGACTCTTAGTTTACCTTTGAACTAAAGCCGATACTCAATAACTTGTTGCTTCTTGCTGTTGATGAGAAAGTCGTGCAGCTCCCAGTCCAGCCCTGAGTTCTTCCATGATACTCCTCTAGTCCTGAGTGACTCTGAGTAACCCTGTACCAGACCAGTCATTGTCATCATGAATCCTGAGGACCCGGGCAAGATAGACGTGAAGTGCAGTGCACTGCTGTTGAAGATCAAGTTTGAAAATGAAACAGAATTGCAATATGTTGCATAGGGATTTGTTTTATAAGAAAAAAGGATAATACGCCTGTGTGAATAGGCTGATCATCACCTACAGGGAAAAAAATAGGTACCCTTCACTCAGCCCCAAACAATGAAAATCAATAATCATCTAACCATCTAAAAAGTTTTCTATATTACAGTTCAACATACACCTCCCAGAGTGTCTGCCACCACAAGAATCATCAATCAACTTAAATCATCACTCAAGCAATCAGTCACTCACTGTTGCAATAGTTCAAGTTACCTCATCCAATCCAAGGAATGCACGGGTATTCAATCATCTTTGATGCAGGCAACACCTTGGAATTTGGTATTGGCAGGTAGTTCTGTACATAATAAATTATTTTATGGGGCAGCCATTCTAGTACTAAGTGATGCAACAAGGAATCGGCATTAGGCACTAGTCATGCAAGGGCATGGCATTGTCCCCAATGTCATGAAGGAATTGTGGAGGCTTCTTCAATGCACACTGGTCTAACTGCAATACTGGCATACTTAGTCTGTGAAATAGAGTTTGTCCTCAAACTCAGGTGGTTCGCCCAAAAGTCAGTCAGCTAACACATTTGATTCAATTTTAGGCCAATCACCCTCTTCCTCCTCCTGTGCTACTGTTTCAGGAGCGGTGTGATTGTGTGGTATAAAATGTTGGCTCATTTTGATCATAGTCAATCTCTCCACATTTTGAGGTGAGGGACTGGTCCTTCTCACTGTGACAACCGCACCAGCTGCACTGAACACATGTTCAGCAGACACACTGGTGACAGGACAATCCAGATACTTTATTGCCATCCTGCTGAGCTCTCGTCATTGGCGCATCTTCCCATACCAATACATCAATGGATTTTTATTCATATAGACCTCTTTTGCATCATTTAGATACTCCTGGAACATCCTGCAAATGATCATTGGTGCTGCTAGTTGCTCTACCTGTTTTGCCATTTCCACTGTACTGGACTTCAGCCCTGCCAATTGAAACCAGTGCAATGCAGAGGTTGGGTCTGGTCCTTCTTTTGCTGTTGTTGCCGGTGTCCTGGTTGATGGTGTTGTTGGCTGCTCTGAGACAAGACTGCCTTCTCTGGAAGTTGAAGGGGGCACGTCAGAACTACGGGGTAGGACTCATAGTTCCAGCCATTCTTCTTTCAAATTTCGGGCTTTCTCTACAATCCAGCTCTTGTATTTTAAAACATCCACTTCAGAAAAAGGGATGAAAGTGGGCAGAATGTGTTGTACCGTGGATCAAGTAGTGTGGCACATATGTACACTTTGGACTCAATGATGTCATGATGCAACTTTATATAGATGCCAATCTCAGGACTAAGCTACAAAGTCATGAGCTTTTGTGTTTTTATTCACACCTGCAGGGATGAACCTTTCAGACATCTTCTTTACATGGTCTTGTAGGAGATGCAGCAATGGGTCAGCTTGGCCTATCGTACCGTCCTCCTTGCTACCTTCCCGCATGAAAACCTCATAAGGGAGTAGCATCTGTGTCAGGGATTTGACTAGGCCTCATTTGTCTGCGTTCATGGTATAGCTTTCCCAAATGCATTCCCTCTATTTGAATGACATAGCCATTGATCTGTTTTTTCTGCTCAAATAGACGTTGCATCAAGTAAGAGGTGGAGTTTCAATGTGTTGGCACCTCCTGTATCAGGGCTTTAACTGGTGATCTATTATTATGCTCAATAATCCACAGCTACTTCCGGGCTTTAAAAGAATGGCTGAAGTAGGTGCAGATTCTTTTGCAGATGGTCAATATATTGCTGACTATGTCTTCCTTTTTGAGGAAGTATTGCACTAACAGGCTGATGCATTGGGCCAAATACAGGACCCTGAAATAGCCTCCATCTGATATGGCCTTGACTATGTTACTGACATTGTCTGTGGCAAACAAATCCAATTATAAGACCTCTGGGTCACAGCCATTAATACTAGGGGTGGGCGGAATTTGCGGAAGCGACTTTCGCAAATTATCGCGAAAATGTTAAAAATCTCCGCAAACAAGCGGAAATATCGCGAAGATGCAGAAGTTTTTTTCCGGCATGTTCGCGAGATTTTCTGCATGGTTGCGGGTCGCCAACTTACCCATGTGGTTGCTTGCGAGCGCGGCCATCTTGTTTTCAGTTGTCTCGCGGTGCATGATCGCGAGAAAAAAGATGTGATCGCGCGACGCATGACGTCACTGCGGACGCGAACTGTCGCGAGACAGCGCAAACGGCTAAAACAATACAACATCTCATGGAGAACGCGACCGGATCGGGAAAACTTGTCGGCGAACGCGGGGATTCAGGTAAGGCGATCGCGCGCGCGCGAGAATGTATTATTTTACAGCGCGAGCAAGAACCAAATTATCGCAAAGCTGCGGAATGCGGTAATTTGGACATTTCCGCGCTCTCCGCGGAACGCGGAAATGCCAAATTATCGCAAATTCAGCGATTGGAACGGAAATTGTGCCCAGGCCTAATTAACACACCGTGGTGTTAAATTCATCTAAGATATTTACAGCTGTGTTTGACTTCTCCATGGTGAACATGGCCACTGTTGAATACCGCAGAATTCTCTTAAAACTTTTTTTCAGGGCCACAACCTGAACATATCTTTTGCTTTACTGCTGCAAAAGAGATCCAGTGTGCAGTGATGCACATGTAAACAGTTGCCTGCAATTGGTCCACTTTGCTGCAACACTTGTCCATCCAACTGCAGCACATCGTAATGCAGTGCTGGAACTGACACTCCGGCAAAATAGGTCCTACTTGGCACCTTCCATTTTGGGCAGATGGCTGGCACAAATTCTAAAAATACCACTCCGTCCACAAATGAAAAGGGAGGAGGTCCAGCGCTAACATTTTTGCCAGCTTCCTATTGTACAAACATGCAGTGGTTTCGCTCGTAGGGCCGTTGCTGCCTAAACATGCCCTTAATAGAAGCCTGGATTTTTCTTTTCTTGGGGCACTGACACAGGCATCTTTTGAGAAGTAGATGCTAGTGGTAAACTAAATGTGCCTCATGGTGGTTGGACAGTCACTGTATGCTGTGTGTCTCCATCATCTCCCTCTGAGTCTTCTTGTGGCATTGTGATGTCACTGAAGTGGGGGATTCTGCTGGTGCACTGCTGGGGACAAGGCTAATTTGCGTGAACATGTCGGCCTTTTCTTCCTCATCATCACCTTCCACCATGACTGGACTTGTAGCTGATGTTCCCCGGCTCTCCCCTTCACCTCCCACTTGATTGTGTGGTGTTTTTCCATATGGGGCGTCTGGCCTCCAGTACCATAATGTGTTCCAGACTTACCTTGATTAACATTCCTGTGGCAATGTGCTCCCCCTCTTTGCTAACTGGAAGAAAATTCCCAATCTGGGGAGGAGTATATTTTTGCCTCGCCACTGCCATTGCCTGAAGATGAGCAGGAGGTAGGTGGGCATGTTGTTAATTGCCTCTCTCCTGAGTTATGTTAAACTAGCCTTGATTGTGACAGTCTCCAACTAAAAAATACTGGGCCATATTATCACGGAACGGCGATAACATTATCGCCGCTTTAGCGGCAGAAAACTGCAGCTAAAGCGGCGATAATGGGCTTGATAATATGCCCTTGTGAATTCCCATAGAAGCCCAGGTTCTGGTGTGAACCTGGGCTTCTATGGGAATTCACAAGGGCATATTATCAAGCCCATTATCGCCGCTTTAGCGGCAGTTTCCTGCCACTAAAGCGGCGATAATGTTATCGCCGTTCCTTGATAATATGGGCCATTGACACCTCCTGCAGTTGCTGCCTCCCATCTCCTGTAGCTGCCGTCGGATGCTGCCACTCACCACTCCCATTACAGCTTTGCAGCAATTATAGCGCCCACCATTTTATAATGCTGCCATCAAGGTTCTTCACAAATGAAGGGGGTCAGCAATGACAATTATGGCACTGTTGCTCCTCTCCTCAGGTGACTACAAGAACACATTTATTGCAATATTCTCATTTCAGGATTTAAACATGGCACCATGGAAGTTAAGCTGTCTGCTTTCACTAATGATATTATAATATATATGTTCAATCCCCTTACTTCCCTGAACCAGTTTTTAAAAGATAACTCCTTATATTCAAGTAATTCTGATTACAAACTTAATCTTGATCAAACTAAAATCCGTCAAAAATCAAATACCTTTGCACTTGGCTTTCCTCCATTGCCGAGACACGTTCGGCCATATCTTCACTATGCTGAAATCAAAATTACAAATCTCACTTTCCTCCTGGTTCCCGTGATTCTTTTCATGGCGGAAAGACTCAACACTATTCAAATGATGATTGTCGCACACTTTTGTATGCTACTTCCATGTTACTATTCAAGATTCCTAAGTATTATTTTATGCAGCTGGATTCTATTTGCACTAAATTTCTTTGGAATAACAAATTCTGTCGAATAGCACTTTTTCAACTAAAACTTTCAAAATCTGAGGTTGGTGTTCGATTCCCATATTTCAGAATATATCATTCCTCTTTTCTAATCAAACAAATATAAGCCTTAACCCATGATTTTTCAAATCAACCTATAGCAATCTGGATCAATTTTGAGTGTTCTTTACTGAATAAGTTTTCCTTTAGAGATATTATTTCTATGTTGTTGCAGGGATTCTGCTCATGCACAGAACTATGTGCAGGCAACCAGGACCTCAGTGAATTGTGGTGTGCCAAAAACTCACCTTAGTACCCAGAACCCCTATTCGACCAGCATCAGTGTCCCATTCGTTATCCGTATTATCTTGGAGGTCCCAATGTATAGACAACCCAGAACAAGCGACTTAGAGTATTCTCAGGAATGGTGGGAATCAGAAATACCTGTTCGCTATTATTCATATATCAATTCACAACAAAGTAATCAGAGACACAGTAAAGTTTAAAAGGTTTATTTTATAAACTACGTGTCCTAAGATGCAGTACTTTGGCTAACATAAGCAGACAAATGATTATAATTAAAACCATCAGCATTGTTACAATACCATAGAAAATGAAAGGAGAAATCATAGTATAAATGACAGTGGAATACAGCCACCTACCTTTCCCTAGTAAACTAATATTATTAGACTAGTAGAAGGTCTCTAGGCTTGAATGGGGAACCCCATACTGTAAAGATCAGCTTTATGTGGATCACATCACAGGATCAGCTTTGCTCTGCGCCTGGAAATGTTCATCTCCAGAATGCGTTTCCAACGCATGCAAACTGTAATATTAAAGGCTCTCGACATTCAGGTATTTGCAGCTGTGTGCATATTATGACTTGAGAGTGGGCCGATCAACCTGGATTCAAGAACATACATTGTCTCGCGGCTCAGAGTGTTTTGCACATTATGTTCAGACCAAGGTCGCAGTGCACGTCTAGGGAGGTGAACAACAGACAGTTCCCATGTGAAGAAAAGGCAAGCAAGCAGTTCACAAATAATAACATGTCTCTGCAGTGTCGTGTGCAAAAGCAGCAAAAGTGGCAAGATGGCTTTCTAAAAGCTAACACGCTTATGCTAACATAGCAATGTATGTATCTAAATCGCTACCTTCACTACACCCCCCCCCCTTGATCGGACCATGAACAAATAGGGATACAAAAAGGAACGCAAAGTTCAAGTTCGACAGAGCAGAACTGTTAGACCTGGCATCATTGGCATGAGTCTCTCCTCCATTTTTTTCTGTTTGCCTCCTCTGTTTACGATGTTTTTGCTGGATTATTGCTTTGGGCACTGTGCCACTGCTGATCAGTGCCACAGTGCAAGTGCTCCCTATGTTAAATTGTTACATTGATTGGTGTTACCATGATTGGCTTGGTTGACTTACTGTTCAGACCCTAGTCTAGTGCACTGCGTATGCCAAGGGCGTGGAAGTTAACTGCTGCTGGTGGGCTTGCAGCACTGGTTGTGCCACCCACAGAAGCAGTGTGTAAAATGTGTCTCAGGCCTGCCACCGCGGCGCCTGCGTGCAGTCCCTGACTGCCATGTCGACTTGGTAAGGAAACCTACTTACCAGTCTCTAAACCTTAACTTTGCCACATTTCAGACACCTCTATGGTAGGCCCTAGGGCAAGGTGCATTGTTGGTAAAAGGTAGATCATGCCCTGCTGTGTGTGGCATGACCTAATAGTGAATTACAGCCATTTTCGTGTTTCACTATTGAAGGGCTACCTGCCTCCAATAGGCCAGACTGGGCAGACTGATTATTAACTCCCTTATAATCTATCTGACTCAGGGAGCATGGTAGCATGTCGAGTTTAGTATCCCTGAACTCAGAATTTAATAACACACCCTTTAGGATGGATGGTTTTTAAATTCTATGTTTGAAAATAGCACTTTTAGAAAGTGGCTATTTTCTTGTCCAACTATCTACCGGTCTCTGCTGGTTTGGTGTGTGTGTCAGGGGCTGGGTGGCTCCAGAGGTCTGAATGAGTCAGTGTGGGGTGAATGGGGCGTTTACACATAGAGTGAGGGAAGAGTAGCCTGCCCTGCCTGACACAATACTGGCTCCGCCTCCTGCTGGGCGACTGATAGCCCTGCTCCTGCCAGTGACAATACTGGCTCCGCCTCCTGCTGGGCGGCTGAGGACTCTGCCCTGCTCAGTGAATAGGCCAGGTGCCTCTGCCTGGCAACACCCACAACAAACCTGAGCTGGTGGGAATCTCCCTGCTTGGACAAAGGGAACAAAGGGAAAAGGGGTATAAGAGAAGGACCCCTGAACCAAGATCTCAGATCACTTCTGACAAGGAAACCTGTACCAAGGACAAGAAGCCTGCTGATCTAAGGACTTGCCTCCCCTTTCTGCCAGAGTGCTGTTTTGCTGTGGAGGAACCTGAAAGCTGCTTCTTTATTTTTGCCAAGGAACAAGGAGAGAGGAACTTGGTGTGTACTCTCTGAACACTTGCTAGGAAATCTCCAAGGGCTGGAAGAGTGCCAGTCTCCTGCTGAAGTCACAGGGCCAAAGGACTTCACCATTTGCTGAATTGCTGGAAAGTGTTGTTTCCAGTACACAAGGGAAAATCTGCAGTCTCGACGCCAGCAGCAACGCCAGTGAGCAGTGGGTATCGGCCCCGGCTCCAAGTGACCCCGTCTCGACGCCGGTATCGACGCCAGTGAGGAGTGAGTATTGGCTCTACCTCCAAGCGACCCCGTCCCGACGCCGCTGCTGATCGCATCGACTCGACGCCCTTCTCGACGCCGTGAGCGCTGCTCCGGCCCGACATCCCTCGACACCGCTGCGGATTGACCCGACTCCGAGGCACGATCGACGCCGACCTCGACGCCGACATCTCGACGCCGTGGATCCTCGTTTTCTTCGTTTCTCAAGGTACTGTACTTGGGGGGTCTGTTGCGACTCCAGGCTCGACGTAGCGCTCCTCGCGGTCGACGCCGAACCTTGGGAATCTTGTAGACTCGACGTCGTGTGACTCCTGTAGGGGTTACATTGTTGCCAAAGAACTGTGCTCAGAAGAATACTTTGCTAAAGAACTATTTGCCAAGAAGAAACCTTACTTGAACTATTATTTTCCTTCCAAAGAGTATTTATTAAGACTGTGGTATATTTTTGTCGTTATTTGGTCTTGTGCTAAACCTTATATAAAAATCCTATTTTTATAATAACTTCTGTGTCGTGTCCATCTGTAGTGTATTCACTTTATTACTGTATGTGGTCATAAATGCTTAACACACTGCCTCTGAGATAAGCCTGTCTGCTCTGCCAAGCTACCAAGGGGGTAGCAGGGGTTATCTGAGTGTGTAATCCCCTTGCCCTGACTAGAGTTGGTTTGTCCCTATTTGTCAGAAGTGTATACCTCTGCCAACTAGAGACCGCCGGTTCTAACAAGAACCAAGTGCATGTATTGGAAATCCAAAAAGAGCAGTGAAAGTTCGAAAAAAACGTTTAAAAAAAACAAAATGGAGGGGGGAAAAATGGGAAGTCAATACATCATGCAAAAGCTCAATGTAGGAACACACAAAAAAAATTTGTGGTTTGTACAAGGGAATCTGGACGATAATGAATTTAATCCATAAGTGTGTAAGCACAGTACGTAGCAACAGCTTCCAAAAGGAAGTCATTGGAACGAGTTGCAAAAGTGTCCGCCATCCAGTCTAACAAGGTAAATGAACATACATGTTCTTAGACAACTGGAGCCTCTAGCACTTTCAGAGGACAACTGGCGTGTTCTTCTAAATAACTTCGTGCCAAGAAGTCATACGCTGCCGTTCCTATGTCACAGTTCCCAAGGACTCAATGTGCCGCTCCACAGGCCATAATCCTAACACCAGAACAGTCCAACTCATGAGCCACTAATGGACTCATTAGTCGATCATAATCCGGGGCAGGAGACACCGAGTTTGACAAGCACAAATCCAGAGCCCATTCGAAAGGACAATCTAGGCAATGAAAAACAGGTTGTACGCATGTAAAGTAGGCAAACTGGTAGTATAATCCATACGCTATGCTCAGGGTTTCCAGTGGTAAAGTTCCATAGTATTCAAGCATCCAGTTACGAAGATGGAGCAGCCGGGACAGGCTGTTGCGTGACACACAGTGTGCAGCCATTGCGTAGTATGCAGACCAACAGCAGCACGCCAGCCATGAGGGCGAGAATCAATGGGAGCCCTCCAAAGACGCTGGAAAAAATAGAATGAAAAAAGGCCGGTATCACACCAAAAATAGTTTGGAAGGAGGTCACGAGGCCGGAGCCCACAATTTTGAAAAAATGCACCAAGCCAGTTGTTGATGAGGCGTTAAAGATAGTTTGAATCAGGGCACCAAAATGAAGTGGGAGATCAGTATTCAAAAGTGCCTGCACCTCGGTACGGGTGTTAGCTACGTGAAGGACAAATGTTTCACGGAACGAAGTCAGAGCGACCTCTTTTTGAGACAATAGAGCCCTTATTCTGCTCATCTTGTTGAACTCTGCCTTCAAGGTTGAAATGGAAGGCCAGATGGATACATCCAGCTGCCCATGCGGGGGTGGGAAAAGGATATTTTTACAGCAGACTACTCTCTGTGATACAGTCACAATGTAGGGAATTCCCACTAGCATTCCGCAGCAAGCCTCATTATTCAAAAGCAAATAACCACCGTTAGCTAGAAACGTAAAAGAAGGTGTAATAGCTGGCACTGTAATCCCTTTCAGGACACATGCTAAATTAGGCGCTTGCACATTGCACGCGCCTAATGATCAGGTGTGGAAGAACATTCCTCACCTTTCAAATAAACTTCTTTACCTTCTCTCATACACCTGTATGTAAATGGGAGTGACCATACTTCATGCAGGAAAGCAGAACCCAATGGTTCATATCTGCCTAGGGCATAATGTTTCATGCATGAACTGAATTTAAACAATGGAAATGGCAATGTGATTAACCCGTGGATAAGCCACACAGCTGAGTTCAATTCGGCCACTGAGAAAGGCAAAGGTTCTAACTTTTCAATATGCAGTAATGAGTATGTTGCATCTTTCATGGACATGAATTGTTGTTTCGCAGTTAGATTAAAGGGAAGGAATATTGATGAAATATTCACATAGTCCCAGGGGACTTTCCCAGCCTTTAACATTTGCAATGTCCACGCAAACTGCATTATAGAACGCAATTGATTCTGACCATGATATAAAACAGACACATCATCCTGCACGATATCAACAACAGATGAAACAATATTATCTAATGTGTAAATTCTGGAAGAAAGGGTGTTACTGCTATTATCTATAACCGCTAGCACTTTTTCCATGTTGGCTTGATCAATAGCCCTCAATCTGGAAGCAGCTTCAATTTGTGATAACTTCCAAACCTCGTTATAAATAGCATACACCCATCTCTTGGACCTGCCACCCACAGGACCCTTAACAAAATCATTCAAATCTATTTTGTCATGTAATTTAGATAAATGAACTTTAAAAGATGCCAAGGTGGAGTGTTGCAGCCAAGACTGGCATAACTTTCCAACGGAGTAGGTAGTAACAGAATGAGAAGATTCAAAGCGGGGGTCTACATGATCCTGCGTATACCCAGGCTTCAGACCAAAGAAACGATGTTGACAGGAATCTGAACTCGTCTGCCAAGTCAACCATCCTTCAGAGTTGAACTTAGACATATTGAAGGATGAATTAGTAATGTACGACTGCAACGCATCAAGGGACAGCTCTGTATGATTATCCCAATTTGGGTAAGCACCCAGATCTGGAATAGACGGGGAATTCAGTTTTTTAGAAGTAGCCAATCCAAAGCAGGTGGTCTGAAAAATAGTCGAATTCAAAAACAACATGTGGTTTGGGATGAGGCAGGCACGATGCAAAGCTTCTGTTCCTTGTACCTGCCATGGTTTAGAACCCCAGACAGACTTAAGATCAATAGTATCTTTCCACAGATCATAACCCCTGATCGCTAAATCATCCATAAAGGATTTGGAATATAATAATTTAGTGTGTGCCAGCCTAACCTTCGAGGCAGACTCCGCTGCCATTTTAAAATAAAAGGCGGCAGGTGTGGAAACACTGAAATCTGTAAAATAGGCAAATTTGTTCACCAATGTGCTTGAGCTGCCTAACATTGGCGTTGGACAATGTTCCCATTGTGTATAATTTACAAAATTACGAAACGTATTGGCTTTATGTAAGAAATGATTGCCATAATGCTGATAGCAAAAAAACTCTCCGTAATTAGCAGTGTCTAAATACAAATCTTTAGCATCAAAAGTGGCATAATATTTCAAATCAGAAAACAGTGCTTCTATGGCCTGAACGTTCCAATCATCAGAGCGGATGTTTTGTTTGATCACATCTCCCATAGAAACATGAAATACATTTGGTACATTGATAACCTCAGTCGGACCATGAATCTGAAATTTAACAGCATCCCACGCAATCCCATCTAACACAGGCCAGGCAGTAATGTTTACAAAAGTCTGGTCTCTTTTCATGATGTGTGATGAGGAGTGAGGGGCCAAAGTTCCATCAATTAGTCTAATTGTAGATCTTTCTTTTAGGTAGTGTCCGTTCACAAGACGAAAAAATACCACCACAAATCCGATGGACATAAATTAAAAGATACATATGAGCATCAGCCAAATGTAAGTCCACGGGGGAATAAAAAAATGTCTTTTAAACCAAACAGCAAAAATAGAAACTTTTGATGGGGCTCTGGAAGTCATAGAGTTAGTATCAAAGGAGAAACGTGACTGTGTAACTGCGGTCGATTGTAAAACAGGTAATGTTACATCTGCAGGATAAGCATACTCAGTATCTTCAGGTAGACCACCAGCCGGTGGTAGCAATAACTGTATGCATCTCGATGGCAACATCAGGCATGGTGTTAGGAGCCGGAGTCAAAACAGAATTTCTCAGCATCGCAGGGCAAGAAACCGCTGGAGTATTACTAAGAAGAATCGGCCACTCGCTGTACTTTGACATTGTCAATGGAGATGTACCTGTTATCCTTGCGACCAGGAAGTGGAGGTCAAATAACTGTTCTTGTACCTTGCACACCAAGCACTGGAACCAGGGCACGATAAGAGGGGCCAAACTCCTTCTTGTTCTCCACCTTCTCACGGACCAGGTCACCAACTCGAGGTAGCCAGCCGACTACCGGAATCTGAAGTGCAGCATCAGATGTGGAGGGCATGTGTTCCTTCTCGAGACTATCTCTAGCCTCTTGTGGAGTCTGTAACACAGCACAGTGATCATCTACGTCAAAGGGTGCGGCAGACGCCGCCATGTCTAGACCATCAAGGTCTGGGACAAACATTTTTATGCCAAAGAGCATCATGTATGGGGTCCGCCCACCCAGAGACCTTCTAGGGAGATTATTAAGTGCACGTTGGACATTATACAAATGGGATAGCCAGTTCCGACCAGTGCCTAAAACCCTAGCTGTCAAGGACTGCTTTAAGTCACGGTTCATCCGCTCCACTACACTATTACCCTCAGGTCGGTAAGGAGACGAAAATTTGACTTGGACCCCCAAATTTTTCATGGCTTCTTTGTACGCCTTAGAGGTGAACGCAGGGCCCTGATCAGAATGAAAGGTACCACACGCAAAACTTCCCACAAAGACACGCAAATCCCTGATGACAGAACGGGCATCAGCACTCCTTTGTGGCCATACCCACAGAAAACGTGTGCATGAAACCACTGCAACTAAGATATACTTGTACGCAGTATCAGAGGAGAAAGGACCACAGTGATCCAGATAAACACACCCAAGTGGTTTATTGGATATGTACAACTAAGTTTGTGGTGGACGCGCAGCAATTGAAGGTTCAATCTGCTGGTAAATGTCACAATCAAGAACATATGTGCGAGCTTCTTTATATAATCCGCGCCACCAGTAACGTTGTTGTAACAGAGAAACAGTTGCTGCAACGCAGGCCTGGGCAGACGCCATACCCTCGTGAACCGCTGATATCAGAGATGGTCTGCAGTCCGCGTTGGGAATCAATCTGTCACCAACATCGTTAATTCTCACTAATGGGACTTTATATCAGGACTTAAGTGATAATAGTAACGAGAAGGGAAACCTCTCGGGTAATTACTTCCCTTCTCTGTAGCAGCAATAGCTGCCAAGATGTCATCATTGATCTTACTTTTCGATCTTGTAACTGCTGCTACTAAATATGTCGCCACTGCTGTTTTCGCTGCTTCGTCAGCTAAACTATTTCCGAAAGCGTGGACACCAACTCGCTGGTGCCCAAGAGTGTGAATTACATTCACGAGAGGCAGATGTTCTTTAAGTTCTGCCACTCTAACCCATCAGCACTCCTTTGTGGCCATACCCACAGAAAACGTGTGCATGAAACCACTGCAACTAAGATATACTTGTACGCAGTATCAGAGGAGAAAGGACCGCAGTGATCCAGATAAACACACCCAAGTGGTTTATTGGATATGTACAACTAAGTTTGTGGTGGACGCGCAGCACTTGAAGGTTTAATCTGCTGGCAAATGTCACAATCAAGAACATACGTGCGAGCTTCTTTATATAATCCGCGCCACCAGTAACGTTGTTGTAACAGAGAAACAGTTGCTGCAACGCCGGCATGGGCAGACGCCATACCCTCGTGAACCGCTGATATCAGAGATGGTCTGCAGTCCGCGTTGGGAATCAATCTGTCACCAACATCGTTAATTCTCACTAATGGGACTTTATATCAGGACTTAAGTGATAATAGTAACGAGAAGGCAAACCTCTCGGGTAATTACTTCCCTTCTCTGTAGCAGCAATAGCTGCCAAGATGTCATCATCGATCTTACTTTTCGATCTTGTAACTGCTGCTACTAAATATGTCGCCACTGCTGTTTTCGCTGCTTCGTCAGCTAAACTATTTCCGAAAGCGTGGACACCAACTCGCTGGTGCCCAAGAGTGTGAATTACATTCACGAGAGGCAGATGTTCTTTAAGTTCTGCCACTCTAACCCAAAGCCTTTTATGCTTAATTGGGCTACCTTTGGAATCAGGATATTCATTTTGAGACAAAAATAATAGATTGTCGTTAAATAACTGAACACAGTAAAACGAGTCACTTACTATAAGAGTAGTGACTCGAGGATCAGCAAACTCCAGTTCAAGCACCAGAGCACGTAGCTCTGCCAATTGTGAGGTAAAATCACCCAATGACTGCGTATGCACGACATCAGATTGGAATTCACCATTTACGAAAGTACCTGCCACAATTGCGCAAGCTGCTGAATAGGCGTTCTTCGATTCCGTCGCCGGTTGCGCCGAGCCATCAGTATAAATGACACAATGGTAATCTTCGAGCGGGCGCAAAGGCAGACGAGCCGGATGAATGAATTCATATTGCAAGTACTCCTGCATCTGTAATGAGGCATCAAAGATGTAAGTGACATCTGTCGATGTCAGAGAAGTGGCCCATTGTATCCAACGTGGATGCAAAGCTTTTGAATTGGGTACACTGGCTTTCGTAACTGCCTCTAGGGCAGGATACGGTGTGACCACCAACATGCGTTTTCCTTGCAACAGCGCTCGTTCTTTAAGAATCGCCGTCTGCACAGCAGTCAAAACTTTTTCAACAGAGGAAAAGCGCAGTTCAGCCGAAGTGTACAGGTGTGATTTGTATGCAATGGGGACGGTGTTGCCCTCATTGAACGTTAAGTAAGTAAAACCCACTGCGCCTGGCACAATTCTTATTACCAGGTTTGTGTGGTTATCACGCGTCAGTAGGTATTTTGAAGCAAGAAGATCAGCCTGTAATGATTGCAAAATGGCTGAATGACCTGGCAGCCAGCTCGATTTGGAAAAAGTAGGTTGTACCAAGGCATATAGCGGCTTGATACGCTGGGCATAATCAGGAATGTATGTACGACCGAAATTCAGAAAGCCCAGTAAAGACTGTAATTTTTTCAATGTTGTAGGAGCATGCCCCTCGGCCCTCATTGTTGAGCTCGTAGCCCAAACACAACACTGTATACTCTGCAATGTGAGACTTCGCAAAGTTGAATTTGTAACCGAAGTCTGCAAACATGACAATAATGCGATCAAGGCGACACAGATGCGGCCACAACTCGTCGTCCGTGAGATAGATATCATCAACATACGAGTACGCATCCGGGTCAATGCTCTCTAACAGAGAGACTACATGTGCGGCAAAGACGCCAGGGCTATTTTTATCGCCCATGGCCAATCTTTTAAATTGTTTTTGCTTGCCGCCCGATGTAAATGCTGTCCCCTGACTACTAATAGAGGACAGGTTATGGCTGTAAAAGCCATTTGATATGTCAAGTGTGGTTTTAAACCTTTTACGCACAAGACTATCAACTAGGGCAGAACTGTGGATATTCTGTACCGCGCACGTCCGGCAATGAGAGTTTAGGTGCCGGTAATCCAAAACTAGGCGGTATGACCCATCAGGCTTCGCTACAGTGAATAAAGGATTATTCATTGGTGACACACATGTTTCAATAACACCCTGATATTCCAATTGATCAAGAATTTCTGCAACGTGAGATCTAGCTTGGCGCATGGGATATTGGGGTTGTGGTTGAGGCATAGACCATAAGGGAATCTCATGGCTGGGGGACAATTTATCCCAGCCTACCTGAGTACGATACAAAGCCGGTACAAGCACCTGAGCCCACTCCTCGGCAAACCTTTCAGCATGCTCCTTCGGCACAGTATGCGAAAAGGACGTGAGGATTACCTCCTCCCCTCTAGGAGCATCTAAAATGAAAGTCGGGGGCCAGTCCGCCTCTGCCAAGAGAATGTCATAGGAAGAGGTCAGATTATCCCAAAAAATCCCTTGTATTGTATGTTGTATGTCACCTTCGATTAAGAGGACTATATCATATAGTCTGTCAGGGGGAGTCACTCTAGTGTCCGCAGTTTCTACAGTAACAAACGTGTCAGTTGCTGTCGCGTCCAGATATGGACGTACTGCTTGCCGCACTACTGTAACCTCCGCTGCACTGTCGAGCAGCGTTATCGCCCATGTCAGGTTCCGAAGCTTCGTCCGTACTATCGGTGTCACACCTCGCTGTTAGCGCAGCAACCTTCTTCTTTTGAAATGGGGGACATTGACGTGCAAACTCGTCTTGCTTGCCTCTACCTTCAGCCTGACGGGGTTGCTCACGACCTTGCTGGGCACCCCGACCTTTGCCACGTTCTCCTCCACCGGACTGCGAGGCCAATGTTTCCTGTGAAGAACGAGGAAAACGTTCAGTAACCTGAAATCTATCAGGTGACTTAATACTAGAGCGATCGCGCAAATTGTATGTGCGCTCACTAGTTTGCTGTGTGGGAGACGCAGGACGAGACCCCTGTTTCTGCTGCTGCTTTCCCTCTTTCTTTTGTCACCAATTTTGCTTCGTCTTTAACAGACGAGCTCACCTTAGTCTGTTGTATCAGGTCAGGAATGACTATAGTTGGTTTAACCCCTAAACTACTGCGGCCAATAGTTCTATATGCCTCCGCAATAATTTTAGGCAACTCTTTTGGCTTATCGAGTTCATCAACGCGGGCTAAGCCATTAGCCACTTGGAATTGTACCGCATCTCCCTTGAGGTTACCAAGGACGAGAGAGGCAACTATGTCGAACACTCCGACAAGTCGCATTCTCAACTCAACCGCCGCCTCCGGACCGTGGTTATCTTGAACACGTTTAATAACGAAGGGGAGCACGGCCATAGACGGAGTGCCAAAGCACTTCGAGTAGACCGTGGCAAAAACCTTACCCCAGGTGTCACAATCGGACACTTCTGGGACCAAGTCTTTCGGCAAACTTGAGGATTCTGTGTTTTTCCACCATCATAGAGTGTGGAAACACTGCTTTCAGTTGGTCAAATTTCTCGGCAAGCCGATAAGGCAAATCGTCCTTATTCTGAGGGCGCTTGCCCATCACCGAATAAACTATGACTGGGCTAATAACAACCGCAGGATGACCAGCTGGTAGACCCGCAACAGCAGGTGCCCCCACATGCACATTGCGCAAAATGTATTGCACCAAAGCCCTATATACTGTAATGAGGGCTGTGTGGAGTGTACGTAATTCATCCACCGCAATAGTCAAATAGCGGGGTTGAGGCGTAAATCCGGCCAGCACCGGCCATGTGGCCCCTGGAATCGACAAAGGGCCGAGTCCAGCCAGTGCAACCGCATGGGGAAGGGCGCCATTAAACCAAATGCTATGCTGCCAGGCTGATAGTGGAATCTCCAGCATCCTGTATGGCGTATAATTTGCTGGGACCCGTGTGTGAGTATACAAGTGAAACATATTATCATCCGCATTCACTGTCCGCAGCATCACCCAAGAGTAAAATAACTCGTAAGGGTGTGACGCGTCCGCACTCACCACAAAAATTACGGCCATCCCATTGTCCGGTACCCCATACTGCGTCAAAAGACGCCGCAAAGGCGTACGACTATGTGCTGCAATTTCGACCGCCATAAGGACACAGAGAAGAACAACAATGGATTTTACAGTAGCACTAGGGTTCAGAAACATAAAACACCTTTTTAATTTACAAGCTTGTATGAACCTATTAGGTTACTAACAGGTAGGTGAAATCCGTCACTCCCGTTATCCGGAAACAAGAGTGAGGGTGTTGTGGACTAAAATAAGCACTACTAAGGCGTTTCAAATGAAAAGACCAAACGTTAGGTGCGCCATGTTGCAGGGATTCTGCTCATGCACAGAACTATGCGCAGGCAACCAGGACCTCAGTGAATTGTGGTGTACCAAAAACTCACCTCAGTACCCAGAACCCCTATCCGTTCAGTATCCTATTCGTTATCCGTATTATCTCGGAGGTCCCAATGTATAGACAACCCAGAACAAGCGACTTAGAGTATTTTCAGGAATAGTGGGAATCAGAAATACCTGTTCGCTATTATTCATATATCAATCCACAACAAAGTAATCAGAGACACAGTAAAGTTTAAAAGGTTTATTTTATAAACTACGTGTCCTAAGATGCAGTACTTTGGCTAACATAAGCAGACAAATGATTATAATTAAAACCATCAGCAGTGTTACAATACCATAGAAAATGAAAGGAGAAATCATAGTATAAATGACAGTGGAATACAGCCACCTTCCTTTCGCTTGTAAACTAATATTATTAGACTAGTAGAAGGTCTCTAGGCTTGAATGGGGAACCCCATACCGTAAAGATCAGCTTTATGTGGATCACATCACAGGATCAGCTTTGCTCTGCGCCTGGAAATTTTCTTCTCCAGAATGTGTTTCAAACGCATGCAAACTGTAATATTAAAGGTTCTCGACATTCAGGTATTTACAGCTGTGTGCATATTATGACTAGAGAGTGGGCCGATCAACCTGAATTCATGAAAACATACATTGTCTAGCGGCTCAGAGTGTTTTGCACATTATGTTCAGACCAAGGTCGCAGCGCACGTCTAGGGAGGTGAAAAACAAACAGTTCTCATGTGAAGAAACGGCAAGCAAGCAGTTCACAAATAATAACATGTCTCTGCAGTGTCGTGTGCAAAAGCAGCAAAAGTGGCAAGATGGCTTTCTAAAAGCTAACGCGCTTATGCTAACATAGCAATGTATGTATCTAAATCGCTACCTTCACTACAATGTCTATTTGAACCGTTATATCTAAAAATTCTATTTGAAAATATTCTCACTAATTATTCAACAGTAGTGTACTTTTCAACAATGTTTTTTACATTCCTCCATCTGGTATACCAAATATCTTAGGCTTTGTAATAGATGTTTCTATGTTAAACATTGGAAAGAAAAGGGTATAACGTATGTACATCAACTGATGAATGATAATTCTATTGCTACATTTGATTACATAACAACACAATAACACTTACCTCCTTCCTTTATAGAAGAGTACAAATTTAATTACAAGTTCTCACTAATGTTTCTCCAAATACCACACAAACTCTAAACCATTAATACCGGTATGAGATGTTTTTATTGATTTCTTTGAGCATGAAGTAGTTCCCAAACCTGCATTCATTTTTAGAAACCTCCTTTCTCAAAATTCGATTAAAAGTTCTTCAGAATTACAATGGGAAGCTGATTTTTTCAATACCTTCACACCCCAATTTTGGGATAAGATATGGCTTAGATTATTTACAACCTCCAAAGCTGTTCACATCACACAGTCCTTTTTCACACCAGAAGGAATGGCTACATTTGATGCTTCTGACTTGCCTTTATGCTGGTCTTGCTCTAAAGAAAATAGTTAATTATTATACATTATACAATTGTTGCCATGTAAATGCTTTTTAGATATCAGTCTGGTCTAAAGGCTTTATAATCTTTTAATGTAGCATCCCATTTACATTTGAAAATGTTTTCTTCGGTTCTTTATCTTCTCATGTTGAATATCTATCTCCTTGACAAAAATTGTTTTTGCACTCGCATATAAAGTTATACACTCCTTTTGAAAGGATTTTTTTCTAAATTGTTTATGCTTACATGGTGGAATTTTTAAAGTGATGAACATAGACCCCATACTGTTTCTTTTACTACTCTGCATCAAAAGATTAATTCTGACTTATACTGTTTACCTTGCACTAATTTACTTTCTCTGCACTCATCATCTTCCTAGTCTTCATATATTCTCTTTCTTCTCCTTCCATCTTTTCCCTCTTTCCTTTCCCTTCGTATATAAAATCAAAAATCTCTCTTCTTACTCACTTATGTACTTCTTAATATTGCAATTCTTTTTCATATGTACTCACTTATGTTGATATAATTCTGTATTTTGATTGCCTTGTATCTTTACAATAAAAATGTAATTAACAAAAAATACACCATCTTTATCCATGTGAGAATAAAATGTATTATTTTGAGTAAAACATACTTACAACAGCAGCAGAAGTCAGCCAGTTGATTCCCCAGTGTTCCACTTCAGCTTCCTACATTGTTATAATGAAGAGCTACGGTGCAAAATTTCTGTATTGATGACAAAGTGTGGCAAACCTGAAAGCCATCTCGATGGAATCAAAGCTGTAAAACTGAAAGCATTTTCTTTAGAAATGAAGGAAATGAGGGGGTTCACTTTATCATAGCAATGTTGGCTAGTGCTTTAGAAAGCTAAAACCAGGAACATTTTCTCTGAGTTCTTAAATACCATTCCCATTCATGTCAGTGAACATTCTGACATAAAGACTGAAACATGTACTTTCAACAGCAGCATCAATCTGATCCTCCAGTGCTCTAATACAGCTCCACAGTCTTCTAATGAACAACTATAGTGCTAACATTCTGTATTTAGGACAAAGTATTGCATTCCTCAATGGCAATCTGATGGAATCAAACGTAAATCTGATAGCATTTCCTACAGAGTAAAATGCAGTAAACAAAACGAAGAGGTCTTTTAGTCATAGAAATTTTGGTTAGCGCTCTAGAAAGCTCAAATGAAGACACATTTTCAGTGATTTCTGAAAACATTTTCCTCATTCATTTCAGTAAAGCATTTTGACATACTTCCAATACAGCAGACGTCCTTCACTTACCTCCGTAGTAATCAAGTACAATTCAACCAGAGGGTTCCAATGAACTACTAAGCTCTAACATATTGAGTTCAAGACAAAAGTGAGGCACCATTGACCACTATTTTCTTGAAACAGGAACTGTTGAATGTAAAGCTTTTCCTGAAGATCAGGCTGAAGTCAATGTGCATTTGAGATATTAATGCAGGTGAGAAACCAATTGGTTAAAAATGTGGGGAGAGGTATGGTATTTTAGCAATTGGAGGCCTAATGTACGTTTAAAGTGGCAACAATAAAAAAAAAGTTCTGCATACTCTCAGTCGCTCAACAGCTTCCTGTTAATATAGTAACATTTTGGTATATATTGCAGTAAGCTCTTGAACAGTTTATTGGCACAAAAACAGATGCGTTTTGACACCTCTTGGGGTTTTGGTCACATGACCAGTTTACCATTCAGGATGTTAAATAAATGGTACGTTGTGCCCGACACAGCGTACCCTATAGTTATGGTAAAAAGACTGTACTTGATTTCATATGTATTATTTAACACAAATGTTCAAAACAAAATATTTGAAACAATTCATTTATTGTTTGTAATGTACTTCATTACTACCACATTTCTCTTTAAAGGCACGTTCAGTATTTACAGCAAACATACTGTTGCGGTTGTATCTTTTAGTAACAAGTGCATTGGTGTAATCATAAGCATGGCTGGGCATTTAGTACTAGGACACTGATGTGGAATAATTCATATTACTTTTTGTGTTTAGAAGTGCAGGGTATAATTCTCTTCGTTCTGACTACTCACTTAGAGATGGCCATATACACTCAGTAAACAGTGCAGGTGTAGTACCTAAGCTTAGCAATTCATTGTCTCTGTGACTAGAAAATAGAGAGAGTGATGACTCGGATCAGAGAACTGAGCTCCGCCTCACGTGCTTTTAACAGTAAGGGTAGCTATTCCTCAGTTCGGTTAGTGTCCCCGGAGTTCTGTCAAAATATGAGAAACATATAGAGAAAGAAATACATTAGTATTCACATATAGTATGTTAATACATATAAATGCTAAAAGTGAGCCTAGGTACACATCATGTGCTCCAGCACATCCTTCTTTCCCCTTAATGATTATTCACATTACATAGTACTAGTTCGCTGTGTTCACCTGTATTATGAATAACACATTCATGGTATCAACGCAAGGAAATGAAAGGTAAATAACAGAAGCAACCGGGTAATACTCGTACAGTCTATTCTAACTAATGAGTTGAACCTGTTAAAACTAGGGATTGCTAAGAAAATCCTGAACTCTTCTCGAGTTAGGGCCGGGTATAGTCAGACGCATTTAAGTTGTGAATGCAATTCTTCATTATTATTCATCACCATAGGAAATATGCTGCCTGCTTGTAAGATGAAACGTGACTCGAGTCTACGTAATGCTTGTACTCGGTTACCCCCTCTTGGGTGTTTAGGTACTGTGTCAAGCTTAAAGTACTTTCCTAACATCCTATCGCTATTGTGGACATCAAAAAGGTGTTTTGCTGTGCTATAACTGAGAACTAGATTAGTTATAGCTCTCGAGTGCCTCAAAATGCACTTTTTAACTGGGAAGGTGGTGGATCCAATGTACCACTTGTTACATGGACAGGTCATTTGTTCCACAATTAATAGCACAAGGTATTTTTCAGAGATTCCCTGTCCTCTCTAATCTGACTTCCGTGACATCATCACTATGACTGCATGCTTTACACTATATGCATTTGTGAAAACCTCCACCCGATCTAACCAATTCGTTTTGCGTGGTTTGAGATGGTTTTTCTGTCTGAGACCGATGGTGTACCCCCTAGTTTTGTTTTCAGAAGTGGTTTCTGGGTAAGGATATCCCACCTCCTTCTCAGGATCTGTTTGGGGCTAACTGCTTGAGTCTTAAATGTGGTTATGAACCTTATAGGAGTTGTATTAATGTCTGTTCCTTTCTTGGTTTTGGATGATTGGAAAAGGGCCTCATCTCTCTCAATACTATCAGCCTTGGTAGTCCCCTTACATAACATCATCATGGAGTACCCCTTCTCTTTGAATCTCTCTAGCATGTATTTCTTGGTCCTTAAGTAGGAAGCCTCATAGCTACAATTACGTTTCGCTCTAAGTAGTTCCCCACATGGGATACTCCATCTGAAATTGGGGGGGTGGCAACTGGCCCCATGGAGTATGGAATTTCCTGCGGTCTCTTTTTTATGGAGGTCAGTGGATAGATTTTCTCCCTTAACTGTCAGTTTGAGGTCAAGGAAGTCAATTGTCTCATGGCTATGCTGCATGGTGAACTTTAGGTTCATGTTGTTGCTATTCAGCTTGGCTACAGAGTTCAAAAGATCACATTTTTTGCCCTCCCATACAAAGAATATATCATCTATGCAGCGTAACCAAATATTTACATTCTTTGTCAATGATTGCATGTCATCGTTCCATAGCACCTGCTTTTCCCACCAGCCTACCGTCAGATTGGCATAGCTGGGGCAAAGCAGGTGCCCATGGAAGTGCCCTGTATTTGTTTATACCACATGCTATTAAGCATAAATACATTTTCTGTGAGACACAACTCAAATCATTTGGAGAAGCATGAGTGTATGACCCAAAAAGAGTATGTTGCGGGTCTTTAGAAAATTCTGACATACCCTAAGCCTGTCTGTGTGTCGTATGCTTGTATATAGGCCCTCTACGTCAAGGCATACCATCCAGTGTTCTTTCCCCCAGTATAAATTCTAGATTTTTTGTAAAAAATCCTTCATGTTTCTTACGTATGAGTTCAAATCTTTGACATATTTTATTTATTTTTATTTCATTTGAGAGTTTTATACAGCGCGAACTAGACCCTTGCGGGTATCAGAGCGCTTTACAAGGTAGAGTCTTAGTTACATAAAAACACGGTAAATAGCATAAAGTTTTGCTGATAGACAATGGTAGTGTAATCAACCAATATAAGATACATAACAAAGCGTTCACTGTATATCAAGCATAATATAGATACAATATCTAGGATAGCTGGCTGGGCAGTGAACATTATAGAGTTTAACGTGGAGGATACGTAGGTCGCCAATGATACTAGCCCCTGCTCAGACTAAATTAGCCATGAGGAGCGATTTCACTCCTTTTTTTAAAAGTGCAAAAGATGGATTAAGTCTGGTTTCTGGTGGAAGAGCATTCCAAATTCTGGGCGCCATCCCTGAAAATGTTCGGTTATAAGTTTTTTTCTTCTTGAATCTTTGAGGTTTCAGTATAAGGTTGTTAGCACTTCTTAAGGATCTAGCCCCACACGAGGGCACCAGTTTCTGTGCCAGATAGCTGGGTGTATTGTTATGGAGTGGCTTTATGAGTCATACATGCTATTTTCAAATGAATTCTGGCTTCAAAAGGAAGAAAATTAAGGGATTTTAGGTCAGGGGATATGTGGGAACTTCTTTTGGAGCCAGTAATAAGCCTCGCTGCGGCATTGATTGAGGCTCTTAGAGGGGCCGTTACCGCTCTGGGCAGGCCGCAGAGAGACACACTACCGTAATCCAGTTTAAAGTCCTTATCTGGCAGGAAAGTTTTCAGTGCATCAGATTATCACTTGGATGATGTCATAAGTGATGTCATCAGTGATGTCATTTGAGATGTCATCAGTGATGTCACTGACCATGTCATGAGTGATGTAATATGTGACATCATCAGGAGTGCATTGCAGGCGCTCGAGTTATAGTTAGCTCAACTAACTATTACAGGCGAATTTCTCTGGTTTTATATGAGTCAAATGTCCAACTAACTATAACGTCCCTGAAACCTATGTTTTTTTTTAGTGAATTTCAAAGGTTTTTTAAAAGCTAATTCCTAACTATAACATCTGTAAAACCTATGGTTTTTTCAGTGAATTTCGAAGGTTGTTTAAATGTTAATTTCATATTTTAATGTTTATAAAACCTATATTTTTTCTATTTTTTAGTAATATTTTGCAACTCTATTATACTTTTTTTTTACTTTAAAAATTAAATAATGTTTTACATCTTCCCCCAAAAATATGTATATCTTTTTTTTGTGAGAAAACTGCACTCCCATACCGGTAGTGTACCAAGCTCCATCACCAGGTGAATCCTATCCGCCATATTGCTAAACTCCTAAAGGATGCGCATTTCGTATACGACGTATTCGTGGCACCACGTCCCGCATAACATCATATACGTATGAGTTCGCGCCAGCTGCGTATGCGACGAGTGCACGCTGCCAGGCCCTGTATTACATCATAGACATATGGTGTCACGTCGGGTACGCCATTCCCTCGTTTTTTTTTATGTCTCAAAACTATATCTAAATATCTTTAAACTGTATATGAGAGCCAGCGATAATCTAAAATATTTTAAACATTTAGATATTTCTAACTGTAATAAACTTATATTATGATAAATATATTTTCTCAAACTCTTGGGTGCGGCCTCCTTGCGCCCTAGAACCGCGATTGCCATGTCACCTTAAAAAAAAAGCATTTGATTAGTTCCTAACATTTCCCATTGTAACAGTTGGAGGACCCCACCCATTTTAGTCATTCTCTCTACAGCGTTTGATGAGACACACCCCTTCTGCTTAGAGAGATTTTTTGAAAAGTTTTTTTGCTGTGTACACATATCTTCTACTACACACAACATGCAACGATCATCTTGATCAATATTCATGGTCTGTGCATTAGCCTTCCACATGTGATCACCATGCATCTCAAACGTTACATCAAAAATCAAACATGTGTTACACGAAGCCCCTGGTCTGTGTGCACATTATTGTGCTGCCTTTCGGCCTGGGTATTGCTGGCCCAAAGGGGTAACATCAGCCACGGGCAGAGTGCACATCCTAGATCACATGTGACAAACAGTAAACAGTAATGTGTACATTTGTGTTGCTGTATTCTCTGTTGTCAGACTTTACCAGTATGGTAGTGTGTCATATCTGAGACTTTCAGATTCACGTTTGGCATGCATTGCTTAACTATAATGAACGTTATCACTATTTATGACGTAGCCTCACTGCTGATCCTCCCTCCATCCAAGCACATTCACATATGTGCGCTTCGCGATAGCAACACTTTCAATAATATCACACACCATTCACATGAGTGTCAGCGCATATCCACAACCTTAAAAACGACATGTGATGTTGGCCATTCAATGCTTTCAAACAGCATCTCATTAGCGATAGTTGCCGCCCTCCCGCTACATGCTACATTAATGTAAATTGCGCATTCTGCGACGTCAAAACTGCAACAGAAACACACATATGTACACTTCCTGGCCAGGCAGGAACTGAACAACGCCCAGGTCCCCGGAACTATTATTCACACCCCTACGCTCACCTGGCGTACGCAAGCCCAGCCCACTTTGCGTACGTATAAATAGGATAACGACGACGCAACATCTCCCAGTTCTTCTACACTGCCTCAGGTGATAGGGCCGCATCCACCTTGAATAACACAATGCGCAATAAAAAAAAGGGATCAATGAGGTGTACACCATCGTCACAATCAACACTGCACCTGAATTGGGAACACTGCTGCCCGTCATGTTTGGACACACAACAATGACAGCAGGTGAGCAGTGGGACCTGGGTGCACATAGGCTGCAATTGAGCGCGATGCTGCGGGAGGGGTGGGGTGCATCAGCCTGGGTGCGCAGGTACAAACAAGCGATATTGCCCTGCTTAATAATGTGTTCTCTGACCTAATTCAGTCACATGTCTGTCTCATTTTAAGGACCTGCTGGACCATACTGTAGGCCTGAGCCAGCGGGCAGCGCTGCCCTACAGACACGTGGCGTTGGCTTTTGGGGCACTGTAGTGAGCTGATTACTAAGTGTACATGCACACAGGCTTGCACCACTGCATTACACACGCACATTATACTTCCAGCATGCGCTCTGTTCCTTTGTATGTGAAAGTTGGCATAACATATTGTTATTTAACCTTGTGTATTCTCGTGCACTCCAACTCCTCTTTGAACCACGATTACCACTAACAGTTCGAAGATCGTACTTAAAGAAGGAAGGATGCACTCAACTGGTGTTCTCTATTAACGTTGAAAGAAACCTTCATTTACCAACATTATATTTGTCCCCCTTTTCAGACACTGGGTTAGTGGAGCCAAAATGGGCGGAGCGGGTGCTCACCCCATGATGATGCCCTTGGCATTGTGATGCCTTCCACCGTGGTATCAAGACACCGTCCACGACCGGAGACCTGCTGGACCGCCCTGATACCGGCTCCCCGGAGTTGGAGCTTGCACCGGCACGTCCTTGGACACACCGGTTGTGGCAGGTGAGCAGTCAAGCCTCGGCGCTCAGGAGCTGCAATTGAGCACAGTGTGGGCTAAGGGGCTGGGATGCAGCAGCCTGGGTGCACAGGTGCAGGCAAGCGATGTTGCCATAGATTATAATGTAATCGCCGGCCTCATTCATATCTCTGTTTCATTTTAAGGACTTGCTGGACCGCACTCTTTCTCGCAGACCCCAGCGTCCCAGACATACGGGTGACTGGAGGTGAACAGTGAGGGCTGGGTGCAGTAGGCCGGCGCTCTGTCTCCTCCTCCCTCTTTTCTTTTCACTCCTCTGTTCTTCTTTGGTCTTGCAGGTTTTGTACGCTGCTTCCGGAGGAGTCCCACCCACTTCTTTCATGTTTTACGGTTGTTCTAATAAAGTTACATTTCCATTTATTTGTGTTGTGTTAATAAAAGTTCTTTTTTTTTACCAATAAATAACTGAGTGTATGGGTCTTCTTTTTCTGACAACACTTGTGAAAATCGGTGGTTGATAGTAGGTCATAAGGGAAATTTAATTTTCCGGTGCACCTACCAAATATAAACCAACACACTAGTACACAAATGAAGCCTGTGTAATTGTACAACCACAAGAGTTCTATGAGTGTATCACTTTATAACACCATGAGTACTGCCCGTGTGATTTCAGAACCAATAAGGCACTGCCTAGGACCATCGAGGCTTCAAGAACTAGCAAGGCCCACCCTCCATATTTAAATAAAGCCCTGGAGGTTGCCGATCCCCGGTCTTGAGTTGGCCTTGAAGCCCCCGAACAATTCATAAACAATACCTGGGGAGGTGTCGATCCCCTAGTCTGCGAAACATCTCTGTGCCCTCCCGCACCTAATTTACATGTGAGATTAAGATCCCCAGTGCTGCAGAGAGCCCGCAATATAGTAATAGGATTGGCCCCGGAACATTACCCACCAGTGTGCTCATTTAAACAGGTGAGACCTGTTTTTTTTCCATTTTTACCATCCGATTCCGCTTTATTGAAACAATACGAGGTTTTCCTCTTCTCGCTTCAACGAGGCAAACAAGAATTTACTATCACAGGGTGCAAGCAATGCTCTTGCCATGTAATAGCATACATAAATGTCCCGCGCTTGCACACCCCGGAACATTGTATGACCTACGCCTGGGAGGTGGCGCTCCATGGGACCATGATGCTTTGTTGAATGCATAACTACAGAATTAGTATAAATGCATACTAACACTACTTGCAAACGTGTGGTACAGCAACCAGAGTATAGTGAAGAGGCAGAGGAAGGCAAAAATCAAAACAATATAAATCCTACCACAGGTAAGATCACATAGTTCGATCCGCCGATGACCCTGGGATGAGTAGAAACAGATTCACCAAGAAAACGGGTCTTCAGCACACGACCCTGGGATGAGTAGAAACAGATTCACCAAGAAACCGGGTCTTCAGCACAACGCAAGCAAGCGAAAAATCTTAGTGAGTGCTGCCTTCTTTTCACCTTCTCCCGCTCATCGACAAATTTATGCAGTGAACAGGAAGACAGCAGTGGATTCGATAAGTAGATTTATTGCAGGAAAAGAAGACAGCTTAAACAGCCACCAACAGGACCAGACACCAAGGCATCCATCTTCTCCAGCACCGTGTACAAACTCCCCAAGATTCCCCTCATGACAGCCCTACATTCTAACATTACATACTTACATTATAGTATAATTACTTACTATCATTGTACTATGACTTATATTGAAATAGTACACAGAGCATATCACTTTACAACAATGAGCTCACGGTTTAATCCCCGAGTCTTCAGGCCAGTAGGGGTGAGATGTTCGCTTCCCACTCCCTGTATAGTATAAACGCATACTAACACTACTTCCAGTTATACTACAGCGGCCAGTATGCTACAGTGCCCACAGCTCATCACTATACAACAATCAGCTTGGTTTGATCCCCGAGTCTTTACACCGGTAAGCGTAGTACTTCGCTTCCCACTTCCGGAATAGTATAAACGCACGGTAGAGCTCAGTAGTTCGCTTCCCACTCCCTGTATGGTATAAACGCCTACTAACACTACTTCCACAGGTATCCTACAAACAACAGAGCACATCACTTTACAGCAATGACCTCCCTGTTTAGGCTCTAGGTTTCATACCCGACTGTAGCACCATCTCATCTCAGCACCATGTCACTCTGAGCAACACTGAACTTTCAGACCAGTAGGTGTGACTACTTCGCTTCGCACTCCCCTACTGAGGATACAGTGCTCCTATCCTCCTGTTTCCTACTCTTTTCACCCTTTTTCCCCTTTACTCGCTTCAATGGAGTCACAAAATGGCGGCCAACACTTCCTAGTTGCAACCGCTCGCAGCGCTCACATCCATAAGCAGCAAGCTCGTGCTCGAATGCCTAAGCCAGTCAGATGGCAGAATTCCCAAATATCGATATCTGTAAATTTTGATAATTCTAAAAAACTACTGAAAGGATTTACACCAAGTAAACAAAAGCGCGCTTTCTAGACCAAGACACTTCTCCCTGCCAAATTTGGGGCAATTCCGTTCACCCGTTCAACCTGTAGCCTTGTCTAAAATTTCCTATGGAAATTAACATGGAGAAAACACGTTTTGGGACCCCCTTTTTTCTCAGCCCCCCCCCCCCCCCCCTTGACGAATCACCCCCAAACTTTCCACATAGGAGCTGATATGAACAAAGAATTAGTTTAAAAAATGTTATGAAGATTCATCAAACGACGCCAAAGTTGGCTGCCAACACTTCCTAGTTTGAAGTGTTGAGCCAATTAGAATGCAGCTAGTGATCGGGAGGGTGCGCGGATCATCCATGCCTCTAAATATCCAAACTTTTATTTTTGATTTTCCAGGCAACTACTGAACGGATTTACACCATTTTTAAAAAGGTCGCTTGCTGAAACAAGCAGTGCCATTTTGCCAAATTTGGGGTAAATCTGTTCAGTAGTTTCAACTGTATCCTTGCATAAAGTTTCCTATGGGAAATTGATTTTTTGGCTCTTATTTTTTTAATTTCCCAGCAACTACTCGACGGATTCACACCATTTAAAAAAAAAGGTCTCTTTCTGAACCAAGAGCTACCTTTTTGAAAAATATGGTGTAATTCCGTTCTGGAGTTCGGGTTGTAGTCGTGTCTAAAGTTTCCTATAGGAAATAACATGGCGAAAACGTGTTTTGGGACCCCCCTTTTTTCTCGGCCCCTGCATGGCGAATCACCCCGAACTTTCAGGATAGGACCTGACCGGAGCAAGACCAATGTTTGGAAAATTTTGCGAAGATTCGTCAAAATATTTATGTATGCAGGTGCAAGTAGGTAGTCTATATTTAGGACCGAGTTTTCATAGGAAAAGTGTTTTTTGACTTGCCTATATCTTTGGCGTCATTTGGCGAAAAGTGGGCAGCTGATTGTAGTTGTGCATGGAAAGTTTTGGGGTGATCCTTTGAGTAAGGGCTGAGAAAAAGGGGGGGTCAAATAAAGTGCTTTTCCCATGTTAATTTCTATTGGGTTTTTACATAACGACTACACCCCAAACAGCTGAACAGAATTACACCAAATTTGGTAGAACGATAGATCGTGGTCCAAAAAGTGGCAATTTAGTGATATGGTATAAATCTGTTCAGCAGTGTTCGCGATATTAACTGAAATCAAATTTGTATTTATAGGGACTCGGATACTCTGCGGATTCTTCTTGGATTCGTGAATCCACACGCCAACAGCAATGCCAAGATTGGTTGACTGCAACCTGAGAGGAAAGTTCCGCCCGTCATTTTGTTCATTAGGACTTGGTTTCCAGCAGGGTAAATAAAGTTGAAAAGTGATAGAAGGGGCTAGGGTAGAGTTAACCTGACCCTATAGGACTAATGGAGGGGTATGTTAGGGTCACCTTATCGGCAAGAAATTGTTGAAAAACCTTTTTTTTTAACCTCATGAGGATCTACAAATCCTCCTGGATTCAGGTGGATTCGGGTGGATCCATAGATCTAGACCCCAATTTGAAAGAAAATATACACTCACTCACAGATTCATACACTGATTCTCACACTCACCCATGTACCCACTTACACACCCATACAACCACTCACACACCCATGCCGCCACTCCCACACCCACACCCACTCACAGAAACTCAAAACCATTCACACACACACACTCACAGACCCACACAGCTTTCACACACCCACTCACTCAACCACTTACACACCATCTCATATACCCATACAGCCACTCACATACCCATTCACAGACCCTCAAAATTACTCACACAACCACAACACAGCCACTCACACACCTACTCACATAGCCACTCCCACACACACACTCACAGCCCTACACAGCCTGTCACACACACACTCACCCACCCACCACACACTAACACACCCACTTACACAGCCACACAACAACACACACACACGCTCACACGCTCACACGCTCAGGTAACCGAGATGTTATAGTTAGGAAATACACACACAAAACTATAGAAATTCAGCAGTTAAAGTTATAGTTATCTCAAGTAACTATAGCTTGTGCCCTAATAGAACTATAACTCGTGTCCTCGCCATGCACTGATAATTACCCCACATATTACATCGCTCATGACATCTTCTTTGGCATCATTGGTAATATCACTGCAACATTTACAGTGGAATTATTGATGACAGAACTGTGCATGGCGGGGGCATGAGTGTGTGTGTGTCTGTGTGTTAAAGAGTGGCACTCTACAGCTATAGTAAGGACTTAGTCACATAGGGGGAGCATTTTTGGTATAAAAAACATAGTTCATCCACCTCAGCTCCTTCATGGAAAGTTTCTGGGTGATCCATTAAGCAGTTTCCAAGAAAAAGGGGGAAGGGTCCATTGGAAAACTGAATGGCTATACAGTTAAACCAGCAGACAGGAATTACACAAAATTTAGTAGCAAGCTAGATTTTGTTCCAAAAAGGGTGCCTTTTGTGATTTGGCATAGATTAGCAATTGACAAAAATTAACTTCCAAATACTTTGCATATCTGGATGGCTATGATCATGCAACTTCAAACAATAAAGGGTTCTGATTGGCTGAGGGGGCTTTTTCCCTTTTGGCCAGTAGCTCCCACAACATTAAATACAATGCTTGGTGTTGCCCCTGCCTCTTCAAGGGACACCACATGGATAAAAAATATGAACAAAAAGCCCTCACAGGGCATTATGGGGCTCAATGCAGGAGCAGTGAATAATTATTGAGCCAGTGCCCGTTCGGGTAACCTACATCTTTTATTTTTCTTTGGGACCGTGAGGGAACCTCAGTTTCACCATGGCCCGCCTGCTTCCTGACAGCTGACCGATGTGCTTTATTAAACACATGGGGTGCCCAGAGGCCTACTTGAGGCCCCCCACAGCTTTTTCATATTGGGGAGGCCTAGGGCCCCTCTAACCCTTGCCTGCTTTCCTCATGAGAGCCAGATATTTTTTAAGTTTTTGGTGGGTACCCAGGTGCCCACTCGGGCCACCCTCAATTTTGCCTTTGTTGGGTGCTGTGGGGAGCCTCAGTGCCCTCATGGCCCCAGCCAGCTCCCCGGCCTTCTCTATATTGGATGCATAAGGGAGCCAACACCATTTCTTTGCTCCTGACTCTGTGGGAGCAGCATTTTTCAACTGCCCATGCTGGATGGGTGCAAACGTCTATTCCCTGCTCGGTAGAGTGCTGGCAGGGTTAACCCGCACTCTCACCAGGCAGAAAACTACAGTATCCCCGAAGATAGGGTCCCTAGAAAACTACAAAGTGTCAGGTCCGGGTGGATGGGGTCAATGTGGGCTTGTGGTGGGGGTCCAGATGCCTCCCACCCTGGTCAAAATATGGCCCTGGGGGATGGGACCCTGGGGTCACGCCCCCTCCCATATATTTTGAAACAGCCCGGGGAAGGTCTCTATGGGCTCACAGAGCCTCAGGGAGGTGAGCAGCATTCCCCTCCCCTAAAAATTATTTCTCTAGCCCCCCAGGCCCTGGCCCACACCTGGGTGAAGGGGTCCATGTCACCCTCTCCAATATTTTGAAACAGCTCCTGGAGAGGTCCCTCTGGCCTCAGAGAGCCTCAGGAAGGGGGCCACATGTCCCTTCCCTAATACACCAATTTTACTGGCCCCCAGGGCTTTGACCCACACATGTTTTTTTTCAAGGTGTGGGAGCCCGTGTTTTAATTTTACCACAGATAAGTGAATCCACCACAAATTTGTGGTAACATTTTGATGGTTTTGGCCCCAGGGAGGCCTCTTGGGATCATATGCATTACATACACTAGTATTTTGAATCAGGATGTAACAGAAAGATTTCTCTATAACCTGCTGATCTACATTTCCCATATTTGGAGCAACCTTATGAAGCCCTAAGAGAATCAGGAGGTGACCATAAGCACCTCCTGTTTGACCTCCACCTTGACTAAGCTATCTGTACACACAAACTTTTGGTTTCCCCTTTCTTCTTCTTTGGTCTGAACGAAAAACCCAGTTAGGTGTCTGAAAGCAGCATAAATATAAGGGGTGAAACAGCGACGCTCAGAAATATTACGCCTGCACTACATGACTAAAGTGGGCCAATAGGTATTGCATTACTGTACCTTCCTAACTGAAGCAAAGTTGTGCATTGTGTAACTAGCCTATAGCAAAAACAATTGGCAAAAAACAAGCTATTTATTACATCTTAGCATGCTCATTTTCACGGTGCACAAGCACTGTGCCTATTGCACAGAGCACCTTGATTGAGATATATTGCTTATGAAGTAGTGTCAACTGTTATATGACAATACACACTCTATCCATGTGGTTTTTAAACTTATGCTATGAATGTGTATGGGATTCTGTTGTGTCAATGTAATTCCTTTACTCATGAGGACCACTGCATAGCCTCCATCAAATGTGAGAAATATACACCTGTTAAGCCGACAGAAAAACGTTTGTGTTTGTATTTTGATTTGGATATAAGAGCAGATTAAGCTGTTGAGCAAGGCAGCTGCTTGTTCATTGGCACTGGTAAATGTGTCTTTCATCTTTTGCGAATATCCTCACAACAGGTGCAGCAACTGGATCACTTGGCTCATGGAACTGTCGTCCTTACTGACGTCCTGTGTTATATCTTCCAAGAGCAGTAGAGTTTGGTTTAGGCACTCTACTAGCCACCATTTGTCCACCCCCATTGTCATGGGTATGGCAGTTGTATCCTCTCTCCTCTGTATTATGCAATCATTGATTGGCCTGTACTACTCAAACAGGTATTGCGGTATGCAGCGGGTGCAGTTCTAATGTAATGGCTCCTCCAGTCTGAGTGCTTTTACAGGGACTCAATTACCTTGCTGAATGATCCTCAACTGCTTAAGAGCTTTCGATGAATGACTAATGTGAGTGCAAATTCTGCATCATCAGACCAATATGTTGTAGACTCATCATTTCTTTAATCCTTCACAAGTTGGTTTATGCAATGTGCTAACCACAGGACTCTGATGTATCCACTGGCAGCCATGGTTTAGATGAGATTACTATCATTGTCAGTAGCTGAAAGTGTTGTGTCATCTGTGGCGAGAAAGCAGCTAGCTTTTGCTTCACTTCCTTGAAGGAGAAAGTGCATTAATTAAATAATATCTGGTGTCCCTCCAGGGCCAATGGGGTCCCTATGGAAGGCATGTGAAAATTGGAAATGAATTCAATAAGAGCTGGTTCCTTTCAGGGGTTATGGGACCCCTTGGGAGGCATGCAAAAATTGACAAAAAATAATAAAATCTTAGCTGGGGTCTCTCCAGGGCTCAGGGGACCTATATGGGAGGCAGGCAAAAAATGTAATAAATAAATAGATTGTTGCTACTCTCCCTCCAGGGTTCATGGAGAGCCTATGAATTGGTAAGCAGGGGAGGCAGGTAAAAATCAAAGATATGAATTAAAAAATAGTTGATGCCATTCCAGGGCCCACGCGACTCCTACAGAAGGCATGCGAAAATGAAATATATTAATTAAATAATAGCTGATGGCCCTCTATGGCCAATGCGCCCCGGAGGCGGACGGAGCCAGGCAAAATCGAAAAAAATCCTGGAACACCTAGAGGAGGCAGGAAAAATTAAATCAATTAATTAAATAATAGCTGTTGTCTCTCTAGTAATAAATCAATTTCAATAAATTAATGAAATAATAGCTTGTACTCCTCCAAAGAAATTTCTGAATGAATTAAATAATAGCTGAAGTCCCACTAGGGCCTTTTGGACTCCCATCGGAAACAAGGAAGGCAGGCACAAATTGAATAAAGCAATTAAATAGAAGCTGGTGACCCTCCAGGGCCCCTCCAGTGTCTGTGGCCCAGTATGGAGAGTAGAGGGAGACAGACGATAAATAAATTTAAAAAATAAAGCATTAAATAAAAACTATTGTCCCTTCAGGGTCCATGGAACTCTTGCCCGTGACTTAGGGGGTAGACAAAAGTCAAATACATCAATCAAAACAAACAGCTGCATACTACAGAATACTACAACCATCCACAAGGACAAATACACATATTAGGAAAAACAAACAAATGGCCAACAATTACATGAGCTTCTCAATATCAATATATCTAGAACATGAAATGAAAAATGAATAATCAAACACATCCACTGGCACAACAAAATGGGGCCCTCTCAACACCCTTGCATTGGACATCATAAAAGGAAGCATGGGCAAGAAAGGCAAAATGGCCACTGCTGCATGGCCAGCAGGGAAAGGTGCATCAAAAAAAGGAAGAGGGGGGACCAGGAGCTGGTTCATGGTCCAGTGCCTATGCTCCGAAATGTCAATGAGAAAATCACTAGAAGGCACTGTTCCGGGGTGGGTATGGTCAAAAATCAGCCAAGTCCAACCCAAAAATTAAGAGGGTGAACAAAGAAGAGATAGGGTCTAGGGTCAGGTACTAAAGATGGGGGGAGACAGCAAAGTGTCTCTTGTTGCCCTCACACACCCCGAAGGATGTCATGCTTCATCATCGGGCGTGTGCTCCTCGTCGGGCCGGCGGTGCAATGCCCTACGGGTCCCCCGAAGGGTCTCTTTGGCGGAGATCTTTTAGAGAGCTGCCGATGGGTGCATGCGGGTATGTGGAGGGAGAGTACCAGGATAAGTGGTGGGGGTAGTGTGTGCAGAGATAAAAATACCTAAGGGTTGCCTAAGGGAGTATTTTATTAAAGAGGTACCCTTGGTACAATAAAAAACGTGAGTTATAAGTTACCTTTCAAGACGTAATGTGTCTATGGCAGCTGGAAAAAATGGTCAACATGTTTCGCGCCTTAAGTGGTCAAAGCGATCCCTGGCGTTTCATCAGGACCAGTAAGAGTGGGTGATGTAAAAGGGGTGCACAGACTAAGTGTAGTGAGAGGGGTAATAATCACCCTATCACTAGGCAACAGGGGGGAATTTAGTGTCTCCTATCCAGGTAGTGTGTGATCAAGGAGTATGTTATGCCCCCTTTGCAATAGACCTAAGAAGGGAGTTGGGATTACTCCTTGAGTTTAAGCGGCGTAGGAGGCCCACACCATCTAGGGGGGTTACTCAGGTGACGGCACTGGAAACCTGCCCGATCCAGACGCCAGCTCGGAAAGGTGCCTGGCATGGATAACAAAGCCAAAATGGCCGCTCACATGGCCAGCAAAGGAAGGGGTAGAAAGTTCAGAACAAAGACGGCGTTGCTGCTTATGATGCCCACTTGGCCAGCAATGAAGGAAATATGGAAAACAAATAATATGGCTGTTCTATCCTGCCTAGAGCACTTTTTTCTCCCCAAAATATATTGTAGCATTGCAGGGAAAGGATTGGGGCCCAGGCATTGGACTGCTCTGCGTCCTTAACCACCACAACTAAATCAATAATGTCAGATAAGAAAATAAACTTTACAAATGACCTAACCACTAACAGCCAACGGCCCCTCCAAAATACTTTTTCAAAAGTTGCAGAAAAAACACAATAATCATCCATCTCACACATAGACAGGAAGAAGAAAGTAGCTGAGAACAAAGGAAAATATCTGGCTACATGAACATGGACTCCAAGCACCACCCTGTCTCTAGCAACCAACAACCACATTAAGACAAAAACATAATATATATTCTGCATTAGTTCAAAGGAATCCTCAAGCACCAAATATGATTAAAAAAATACCCATAGCAGAGCAGCAGTCAGAATGTGAAAAATACATTAAAAATACACCCAGGCCCTACTGCCCCAAACAGTAAAGCAACAATACAATAAAATGATTAACAAATCTGTAAAAAAAGAAAATTCCACATAAATGACAAGGAAATTGAGAAAATGTATATTTAACTCCAGACCTCCACTATCCCAAAAATGTGTAAATGTTAACCCTTAAAAAACCTTAATCCCACATGGGCCCTTACTTAAAAACTCCTTGCCATCCTGCAGCAAACAAAAAAGGAATAAAAGAAAAGAACAAAAAGAGTGCTGCCTGTCTTCCCTCATACTACAAGCTTTTGCAAATTGCTGCACTGATCTTACTTGCTTTTCACGAAAAAAAAAATATTTAAAGGGTGTGGATGCAGCAGAGATTGCAGACAAGAACGGAGTGATGCTTTCCCTCCAATATCCAAATCCAAAGTGATCAAGGCTGAGCAAAGGGGAGGGAGGAGACTTCAGGTCCTAATTAGCCAGCCACAACAGCTCAAGAAAATGTTGCATTCACCATCACATGACTCAGAGATTTGGTTTTCAAAAAAGGGCTTTTTGTGACAGATTTCTGACATGCTCTTAATATAACTCTCAGAGACAATACTGAACACAAACCCACACTGCCAATCCCAAGACTCCCTAGTGCTTAGAGCCTCAAAGTAGCTATTAAGGTCATCAACCTGAATGGTTATAGCTGGGGAAAGAGGAGATAATGATGAAGGATATTGAGGGAGCAAGAGGTAGACTTCGTCTATGCCACTAGAGTCCTGACCAGATTCTGGAAAGCAAACGTGCGGTGTTTTCATATATTCAAATCATTCTGCCATCATTAGACAGGAAATATGCCAATATATTGGTGTTTAAATGCAGCTGTCATATTAACTAACCCATAGAACATCTCATTAGTATCAAAATGACCATATTTTATATTACAAGTTTTCTTCCATGTATCACCAACTTTGATATGCTTTGGGTTATATGTTCCTTTATGATCCAGTTTGGTAAACCAACATTCTGGGCCTAAATGGTTCATGATTAGAAAAATCAAAGGCAGAGGATTTAGATTTAGGATTCAATAGCATTCAGCTAAGGGTAATTGATGTATTGTCTCAGGTCTGGATTTTGGCTGCAAAAAAAAGAGCCACGCATCCGCTGATGACCTGGAATTCCTTATTAAATCTTTAGCTACATTATCATTATCATCAATGCATTTTTAAGTTTCATCTCCTGTTGTTGACTCAGTGCATATATTCCTCCATGAGGTATCTTTGCCTCTGACACCAAGTTCAATTCTATTGCACGGTCAAATGGCGAATAAGGGGGGAGTTGAATGGCTTCCATTTCTCAGAATATGCCATTGAATTCATGGAATACATCTAGAAGAATCCATTTATTGACAGTGTTGCTTTAACTGATGTTACATACGGTGAAATTTTATTTACTCTGGGCTAGGAAATAATGGTCATGCCACTTTTGCGAATTAAATTTCACAGTATTTTGTGCCCATTCATTTGAAGGATTGTGCTTTCTCTGCCATTGCATGGTTACATCCCTAGAATCAATGAACAATCATGTGCTTCAATTATATTAAATTGAAATTGTTCCACATGACTCGTAAAGATGGCCAAGGACAAAGGGCTTGTCAATTGGGGGACTTTTCTTGACATATTTGGAGAACAATTAAAACTGAAAATAGGCTCTGATTTGTTCTGTTTTTTACAGGAGGTATTCTGTCAGTGTTTGCACAGTGTGAATCTACAAAGATAGAGGATGCCTTTGAATATAGAATTGCTTTTACAGGTAATTGGCCCTGACTAAGAAACAACATCATAGAAACATAAATAATGCACATGTTCAGCAATAGGAGATGATTACAATGTACTCAACTGCTGCCTACGATCCACAGTAGGTGATGATTACAGTGTACAAAACTGCTGATTATTGTTCGCAGCCAACTGTTGCAGTTTTTGGAAGGGACCAGCCATTCGACAACACAATTATAAGTTTACCTTCTTCCTTCTTCCTTTTCTGGAGTGGTCAGCATTAGCCTGATGCTACCAATCTGCATAGGTTAGTATGAAGATACATTCATTGAGGTAGACACGCCAGACATGTTTGGATCATAACATAGTCTGTAATTCAAAGTGTTTCTTTTGGTTAGTTTGTTGCTATTCGATTTATCAGACTAACTCAACTAATGCAGCTGTAGTATTTGTATTTGGAAATACAAGAGACACCAGGCACTCTACTAACAAAGGTTAATTTACACATGTACATTTACTCACATGTAAACTTACTAGTGCACCTATTGGAGACACTGTTTTCATCTTCCATTTGGTCCTTCCAATGTTATCAATGGTAGGCAACCTATCTCAGATGTCTGGACTGATCACATGCTTCTGCATTTCTCTATTTCAACACCCAAATCTTGTTTTACCATACTCCACATTTATGTGTCTCCATTCAAGTAATAAATGTTGTCCAAACTCACACCTAACTTCTTCAAGGCTGCTATTGCATCTGCAACTGTGTCCTGCTGTAGCTGTTGCCTAGATTCTGACATTTTGGCTTTTAACGTTTTAGTCGACAATGCTCTGGACTTGACACTTCCTATTTTCCAGCGTCCCCTTAATTGGACTTTTTCCTCAGCTGCTTGGTACAACTCTACTCTTAGGACAGCCAAACTGAACTGTAAAAAATTGGAACAGGCGTGGAGAAGTGTCTTGCCTTCCAAAAAATAAACTCATTTTGAAGGCAGCTCTGAGACAATAAAACTTTCAGGTCCACATATCTAAAACAAATTCTTATGTAGAATAAAATTATAGTGGCCAAGAACTTCGCCAGAGAGCTATTCAAAAGTTTGAACTCCCTATCCCACCTTGAGTGTTCCTCCACATGACAGAGCCCTCACATTCTGTCTGTAATGAGTTATCTGATTTCTTATTCAACAAAAATTGCAACATTGTCCCAGGACTAATCCAAGTAACCTCAAGCATCTAGGACAATTTACACTTCCCATTCTCCTACCTCTAGTCCCGAGTCACTTTTTCAGAACGACTAGGTTTTTGGCCGTTGGTCTCTCCGGACTTCTCTCTCCATTCCTACCCAACTCAGAATATTCTTATGGGATTTCTGATCCTTGGTCAACTTCTTCTTTGATTCTCTAATAAGTCTATAAATGTATCCATGGTTCTAGAAGCCCAGAAATAGGCCCTTGTTATTCCCATCCCAATAAAAACTACAACTGACTCTGCCATTCTTGGCAAATTTCCATCCCTTTGTTTAATTCCTTTCCCTATTAAGCTGCTTCAAAAAACTATTAACAGCTTCCTTAATTTCTTGAAACCATATTTAATTGGAACAATACTCAATCTAGGTTCAATTCCTTGCACAGCACATAATCAATGATAGTTACATCTCTTATGATGGCTGGCAGATCAGGGCAAAGTCTCTGCCCTGGTCCTAATTCTTGCCTCTCATGACTGTCTATTAATACACCTTTCTGAAAATAGAATTCAAGGCTCCACTCTAGCTTTCACTAAGGAGTTCTCTCTAATAGATCCCAGGCAGTAGAACTTGTTCCTTTTCAGTCCGAATTCAAAACAATACGATCTGGTATCCCCCCTTGCACAGCTAATTCGATCATATGGCCTAAGGTTTATGAGCTTTGCAGAAATTGTGCTTTCCCTTGACACTCATGACCAGCAGATTTTTCAGAAATGTATGACCGCGGTGACTGATTGCCTGAGCCATAATTCAATTAAACTGAACCCTGAGAAGACAGATTTTAATTGTGTCTAGCTCTAATTTGTATTCGCCATTCACTTCAAGCCTCTAGCCCCTTGAAGAAGATTGCACACCTGATCCTGCAACTATAATACATGATATTGGCTTTTTCTTGTACCAAATGCTTTCTCTCTCAGCTCATGTCAGTAAGCTATCCTCCACTTGCTTCTCTTTGATGAAACTTCTGCGAAAAATGATCCCCTTGTTACCTGATCACAATTTCAGGCCATTATTCTAAGCTGTTTGGATTACTGCAATTTCCTTTTCAGGGTTACCTGCTGTGTTCCAGAACTCCGCAGTTCGACATGCCTTGCATCTCTCATACTGATCTACTACTTCTTCCCCTATATTCAAATTAAATGGGCTTCCTACCTCTAAATATGTTAGCTTCAAATCTATGAGGTCGATTACAGTGCCGGTCGGACTGAGTGTCTGACCCCATGGCTGCAGTATATTTCCGCCTGCCAAGACCGCTAAGTATCATCTGCCCAATTCCAATGCATGCAATGCTCTGTACCGACCGTTGCCATGGGAATGCTCTCCCAATGGTTCTCGGTGGTTGGAAATAATACCAATAGGTCTTCCAATGCCGATAACACTGCAGACAAACCAACCAGCACATTACAATGACAATGATGTACCAGTGTTCGGATTCAGTGGGTACACTACTGTGCAGGACCGCTGCACCACTGCTTTCGCAGATAAACACCACATTGTCCAATGGAGGGTTAACAAAAGGAACACAGCTGATGGTCATCACACAGGTGAACATGCACACATTTGAAACTAGAAAAACCACCCCATCCCTGAGCATGATCCTTTTCCACTACAGTGTAGGGAGGAGAAGGTGCTTCCCATCATACACACTGAAAGCTTGACTGGTGTACCTAGGGGACTGCAGACTAGTAAGTAGTAACCCTCCAAGTGGGCCCACATTGCAATTTACTGTGTGTATTTAACCACCTTTGCCACTGTCCACAACATCCAATTGTGACATATACAGTAGCTAATGTATCAGAAATGTGTCATTGTCAGGCACAGTCATCAGTCCTATACACCATCACAAATATTACCCCACCCATACCTTCACACACGTGGGAATGTTGTTAACAAGTGTGTGGCTGTGCACATCCAAAAACCATATTATGAGCCTTATTTGTGAAAATGTACAAGTGTATGTGGCAACTCAACACCATCTTGTCAACCAGTACTTAACACAATGCAGGTTATCCATTGTTGCCAAAGGGGAACTGACAAGACCACAACTACCATAATGCCCTGTTCACTGAACACCCAATATGAGGCAACAGTGTTTGTTCACCATAGCCACATGGCAGCCATCTCCTGCACTAAGCTCCAGCTCACAGGTAGCTATACATTTCACTATTGTGGGCTAGGAGAGGGACTCAGGACTCCAAAAAACAAGTTCCTTTCTCTGTTTTCTGCACCCCCAACTTCCTCCACCTCTCCTTCCCCCAAAGCCACATGGCAGCATCTCCTGCACTCAGCTGCAGCTCACAGGTAGGTAGCCATTTCACTAATGTGGGCTGGGAGAGGACTCAGGATTCTAGATACCATCATCCTCTCTCTTGTCTCTGCATCTCCCCCCTTACATCTCTCCTTCCCCCATAACCTCATGGCAGCCATCTTCTGCACTCAACTGCATCTCACAAGTAGGTAGCCTTTTCACTAATGTGGTCTGAGAGAGAGACTCAGGACTACAAACACAACCATCCCCTCTCTGGTCTCTGCACCTCTTCCACCTCTCCTTCCCCCATAGCCACCTGGCAGCCATCTCCTGTACTCAGCTGCAGCTCACAGGTAGGTAGCCATGTTACTATTGTGGGCTGGGAGAGGGACTTAAGACTCCAAATACCATCATCCTCTCTGTGGTCTCTGCACCTCCTCCCTCCTCCACCTCTCCTTTTACCTTAGCCACATGGCAGCCATCTCCTGCACTCAGCTGCATCTTACAGGTAGGTGGCCATTTCACTATTGTGGCCTGGGAGAGGTACTCAGGACTCCAAGCACCATCATCCTATCTCTGGTCTCTGCACCTCCCCCCATCTCCACCTCTCCCTCCCCCAAAGTCACATGGCAGCCATCACCCTACATATTCCCATGTGCAATGGGTTGCACACATTACACACAGACCTCTGCTCATGCACATGTCCTCCTCCTCAGCCTGGCTTCCTCCAGGGCTCCACGAAAGTACATCAAAAGGAAAACATAAACACCCAAAGAAGATAGTAAGTCACATCATCAATGTGGGAAGGAAACATATCCTACATGGCTGGTGATCCATAGGTGATGCACACAGAAACAATAACCAGTGCAAACTGTGTGATATATATGGCAAGAGGTACATCCTTGATAAAACAATGAGTACGATGCAATCTTTTCCCATTGTGTCACCTGCAATAGTCATTCAACAAGTCATTGTGAGATGCCATGTCCACCCCTATTGTCCACAGGAAGTCTAATATTGTACCTATTGGTCATACCAAACATCCTACATGTAAAGGAAACTTTAAGAAAATCTAGATACCTTGTAACAAATAACAGTTACAGTCCATATTGTGTACCTCACCTCCTTCTGTTACATCCATTTCTCTAATCACTGTACAAGAAAGGATGGATGAATCAACATAACTGATTTCCAACATAGACAATCTACTTTATTTTTACAGGTGGATCACGCACAACATCTGCTGTGACGCAAGATGATGACCAGACTCCAGCTCAACCCATAATCAAGACTCTAGCGATGATAAATCTCCTGCACACACGGACGCGGAGGACCAACCTGGCACTTCGGGACAGCCTAGCCGAACAATGCCAGTGAGTACTACTGGGCCTACACCCACGCCTACCACCTCAGTGACAACAACACAGATGGCCACTGCCGCAACAACCTGTGCCCTGAGCACCAGCACCAACATCATCTGCACTCCAGGCCCAGCACCATAGGTGAGCACTGACACAACTCACACTGAGGAGGGAGGGGCCAGTGGGAGGGTGCTGCCTGAGCAAAGGCCACAGAGTCATCGGGCCACGGGTAGTGGGAGGGTCACTGTGGGCCAGGAAAGTGAGACCACTGGTCCCACTGAAGCCCAGGCTAACATTACCGATTCATCTGGCTTACAAAGAAAATCAAGGAAAAATGGGCCAGGTGCTGGTAGAACTCTGGGAAATGAAACAGCTTCCGTGGTCCATGGATCAGTGGCTAGGGAGCCACATTGAAAATATGGGCCAGCTCATTGGGGTGTTGAGGGAAACAAACACCATCCTATGCAGGGCTTTCCCCCAACCATCTAGCCACTCCGGTGGGCAAACTACATCTGGGCCATCCTCATTAGTGCCTGCCACAGGAATGGAGGCCCTAGTAGAGGAGGAGGAGGACTCAGACACCCCAGAGCCTGCAGCAGTGGTCCCCCCCAAACATAAGTTGGGACATCCCAAAAAGGATGCAGGAGATTCAGTTGGCAAGGCACCAACCCACCCCAAGAAGAAGAATTGTCCCTGATGTCTCTTTTGTGTGCTACACATTGACTTTGTTGAGTTTCTTGTCCACATTTCATCATGGAATGTGTTATTTTGTTGCACTCTGGACATCAGACACTGTGGCAGCTACAACAATAAAATCATCCACCAACACTGACAACGTGTTCCCTGTGTGTTTACTATTACACTGTGAATGTCCTGTAAATAATCACTAAAAGATCTACAATAAATACGCTTTGTATACATCTGGTTGTCCATGTTCAATCTTTCCCGTGTACCAAAGAAACATCATTTGTATCACCCAATGTACCTTGTGCCACCATGTTAATCCATGGAATTGTCAAGCACAGGATTTTTACATTGAAGTACCTCAAAGATGACACCCACCTTCAAGTTGTTGTGAGGAACACATATTTAATACAGTCTACACACCTTAGGATGTCCTAACTTAGTCTACATGGTTTGAATATTTATCAATAAAATGACCAGTGTTAGTGTCCAGAAATGTCATGTTCAGTGTTCCAATAGAACATGTTTGGAGAGAATACATCAGACAGTGCCAAAAACAAAGAAAAGTTAACTAATATTTCAGGGAATCAGCTCCAGCCACATAGACTGCCCAACAATTGGAATCCCACATCAGAAATCACTAGGTACTACAACATGCAATCTCATTAGCTACTGACCACAGGCACAGATCAAGCAAGTGTAGCAGCATCTGGTGTAATGTCACAATGATGTACACCAAGCTCAGTGGCATAATCAGATGACACACTCTTATCACCTACATCCTGTTCAATAAGAGTAGACAGAGCCAGAATGAAGGGAGCCGATCATGTGTTTGTCAAATGTAAACACTGTTTAGTTTGACATAATGCCACACATATGAATGAATGAATGAATGAATGAATGAATGAATGAATGAGTTTATATTTATATAGCGCATGGCTACCCTGAGGCCTCCCTGAGGCTGCTGCGGACTGGCGCATATGGGTATCAGACAGAGAACTTAGAAAGAGTCCTTAAAGAGGAAGGTTTTCAGAAGTTTCCGGAACGCCAATAAGTTTGGCTCCTTCCGGAGATTTAGAGGAAGGACATTCCAAAGATTAGAGGCATTTAAAGAGAAAGAGCTTCCGCTCCATCTTGATCTTCGTATTTTGGCAAAGACAGCAAGAAAGGAGGAGCTAGAACGGAGATTTTGTAAGGGCTGGTAGGGGGTGACGAAGGAATGGGTAATGACCAGGCCCTTCCGCCAAAAGGCTTTATGAGCCGGGCACATGGCCTTGAATTGGATTCTTTCCCTAACGGGGAGCCAATGAAGACTCCTCAAACCAGGTTTGGCTGATTGCCTGCGAGGGATGTTTATGTTTATGTTTATATGTTTCTAAAGCGCTCGAATGCCGAGGCGTCTTGGCGCTGAGGTGTAGTAACAGGGGACATAAGGAAAGATCACTCATATGGTTTCAAAGAGACGAGTTTTTAATCCTTTCCTAAATACCTGAAGGTCGGATTGCAATCTCATAGTCTGAGGCAAGTTGTTCCACAGCCTGGCTGCACAATATGTGATTTCCAACCGCCCCAGCGTACTCTTCTGATTTTTGGGACTCTAACAAGACCCTGAGTAGCTGATCTAAGGGGGCGTACAGGAACATAGGGTACAAAGAAATTCTCTAGGTCCTCTGTGGCACCGCCATAAATTGCCTTGTGCACATTGTGGTAAATAATTTAATTACCGGTACTTAATTTGATGCGGAAAATTAATAAGAATAGCTCAGTAAAATAAGAGGCAGAATCCGTGGTATTAGAGATTCGGAACAGGCTTTATTCCAATAACAATTCGAATTGTTGGCTTCATATTCCATCACCACAGAGGTTCAGGAAGTGAAGGACCATACATTATTGACAGGTAATCATTTTTATAGAAGAGGCATTACAGTGAAACAGATGCAGGAGGCGTAACAGTTGATAACAGAGATAAAGATATACATGCGTAACTAAAATGGGTGTAACTAGGCGTAACTAAAGAACGTCATTAGGTATGATGTCACAAATGGGTGGTTCCATGAAAGAATTTCGCAATGTCAGCAAAAATACTTGGCAGAGATGCGCGTGCAGCAGCATGACGTGTGATTTGACGTGCAACTAGGGGGAGAATGGGACTTGACATTTAGCTCTACATGTGGAGACAGAAGTCTGGGGTTATGTCAACCTAATCCCAAATCATATCTAATATCCTATGTTTAAAGAACTGTGTTATCCAAAAAGAGAGGTCTCTTAGGATAGAATCTTATTCTATACTGACTATACTGACTGTTAGTGCGTGTACAAGCGTCTAAGTGTCTACACTAGATGCGAGGGGGTAGGAATATTCCATGGTAACAGGGTTTATGAATTACTTGCATGAGGGCAGCGAGGCCTGGCCCTGTGCACGGTAGCTGGAGGAATGTTTACCTAAACTACTAGACAGGAATGCATCGGATGAGGAGCGAAGGAGATAATCTCGAAGGTGAAATACAGTTTTTGGCAGGCGACGGGCTGGATCAGGCACCGTTAGCCGCGCAGGGAGTAAGACAAAGTTCATGGTCACAGATGCAGGCTCAGACTGGAGCTTTCAGAGGCAGAAGGCAGGAAAAGGCTTGGTGACAGAATCAGGGCCTACTCGCCTGGACTGTAAAATGGGATAAATGAACCATATAAAGCCGGTGGCCTTTCATACTTAGGAATAGAATATCCGGCCCATTCATGGCGGATCTGAAAGAGGACATGTTGACGGTGGACGCACATGTGTTTGCGTCTTCATAACTGGAACTGGAGGGAACATACATGTACTTGTGATTTATACATGAAACCGTTGGGGTCCAAGATAGGGGACATAACCGACCATAAAAATCCATATTTCCACATTCCCTCCTTGTCCCCTACTGGCCCTTAGGAGATATCAATCTTCATCAATCCATCGATCTGTTCATATAACATCATTTGTTCTTCTTTCTTCCGGGATCTCGAACGAAAACTTGGATGTGGGATACACGAGGTGGCACACAGACCACAAATCGCTGGCCCACATTGTAGACATAAGCAGCAACTGAATAGTATGAGAAAGCCAATACCTAGGAAGGAGAGCATTCTCCATCCCCAGGCTGACAACACGCCCCAGAACCAACCGGACCAAGTCCAGGTGCCTGGACTCTGGTGTATCTGGCTTACAATCTTATGAAGGCGGGTTATGGCTTTATATACTGACGGTGAATTTTCTGGTATGAAAATGCAACAACTTGATCCGATGACCCTACAAGCTCCGCCCCTATCGGCTAGGATGACGTCAAGGACGAGACGATTTTGAAGCACAACAATCCGCATAGCAGACTGCTCTTCTGTTAAATTGCCTAAGGCGGAAATAGTTTCGTTTACTACTGCTTCAAGGGTTCTGGTTAATCTCCGTATCAACTTACTATTAGTGACTGTACCTATATAGGGGAAGAAACCTTTATTGAAATCTGTGTATTTTTCCCATGCTGTTTCAGTGTAATCGACGATTGGGAGATCTCTCTGCTGTCTATTGTGTACTAAATGAGTATTTCTATGATAATCAGGAGGAGCTAGGAAAACAGGTGGCAAAAGGAATCCGATGTAACAGGTACCATCCCAATCTAGAGGCAAACGTATATATGCGGTCTGGCCACATATGAAGTAGGAATGACGGGAAGCTCTAAACGTAGACTTGCCTTGATCACTGAATTCTATTACAGTGGTGCATCTACTATGGCCCATATGTATGGAACCATTCTTTCTTACACACAATTCACCTTTAACTGGAAATACTGACATAGCGGGCAAAATTGGTGCAGCTTCGGATTCAACATTCAGGATCATGAGATTAAGCGTGAAATTACCTAATCCGTATACTTCATTTTCTAGATCAGTTCCTGTTCTTTTGGGAAGTCCCTCCTTGTTAGGGTAGCAAACTTTAAGCAAAACTAAGTTCAGGTTTCCCCATACCCAGTTGTCTTGATAAACTGCGGAATTCGAATCTAGGGAATTAATTAAACTAAACCATGCTCCACAGGAGCCATTGTGTGTGAACGGATATGGAAAGAGAGGCAGGATTCCCTTATAGTTCTGATAGGGAGGGAGTCGGCCACATATCCAACAATTTGTAGTATTGCTAGTCTGATGGGAATGATGTAACATACTAATAAAAGTGTTATTGCGCAGCGCAAATCTATAGGACAACTCATGCGGGGGTAATTCACTAAAAGAATGTTCAGCAGTAACATTGTAAACATGTTTAGAAATAGGATAATATATGTGCAACAATATACTTGCAGCGATTATTAAAAGACATAAGAAAAACAAAATTAATAACGTCACTGTGCAATGACTACGCAGTGATTTACAGTACGCATGTTTTTTCAACTGCATCTTTCGGTTTCTTTCTCTATTCAGGTCTAGGGGATACATGTCAGAGACAAATTCGACCGATTCACCTTGGAGAGGACTTAAACAATCAAATTGTCCGACTTATTAGACCGTAATTTTAGTTTGTATAGTTCCTTATCGCTTTGTTCAACCAAAGGAAGCTTTGAGTCAATCGGTGAAGACACGCGAGGTGTAACGTTTACATCAGACGGTAGTCCATGAAATTTCTTGATATGACTTGAATGTAACCATCCTTTGCGACCTTCGATCTTCACGGCTGTCCTCGTGGTAAGTAGTACAAGTTGAGGCGATTTCCACCTAGGATCCAGCTGAGTCTTCCGGTCAAAATTCCGCACTAACACCAGGTCCCCGGGAACTACGTCATGGGGTTTCACCTCGGTGTTGTCGGGAAAGGCTGCAGCTACCTGTGAACGACAAGATTGTAGTGCAGACATCAAGGAAGCCAGGTAATCTGTCAGCATATTACAGTCAACGTCAGTTATTTTGCGTGGTATAGGCGTCCCCCACATATTTGGTGGTCTGCCAAAGATCACCTCATAAGGGGATAGCCCTGTTCGAGAGTGCGCTACCATTCTCATGTAAAAGAGTGCAACTGGTAAGGCTACTATCCCAATCGACACCTTTCTCTCTACATATTTTGGACAATCTAATTTTCAGAGTTTGATTATGTCGTTCCACGAGACCTGCTGCCTCGGGGTGTCGGACATAGTGAAATTTCCATTGGTATCCTAATAGAAGGGAAACGTGTTTCATTAGTTCGGATGAGAACGGCTGGCCGTTATCTGAGTAGACAACACGTGGTAAACCGTACCGTGGGAAGAATTCTCGAACCAACTGTTTGGCAGTAGTCGGGGCAGTGTAATCTGAGACCGGGTATGCTTCTGTCCAACGGGAAAGAGCACAGACAACTACGAGAACATATTTGAATCCTCGACATCGTTCCATCTGGATATAATCCATCTGGAGGACTTCAAAAGGGTGATCAGGAGGCTGAAATCCACCCTGTTCCACGGGAATGCTTTTACCTGGGTTAAACTGACAACAGATCATACAGGTACAAACTTTTTGTTTAGCTGCTGCTCGTAAATGTTTGTTGAACCAAATGTGTTGAATGCTGTCTAGCATAGCTTTTTCTCCTAGGTGCTCTGGACTATGTATTGTATTAATGATAACCTGAACCATAGAGTCGGGAAGAAACCATATAGATTTTTCCTTCGTCATCCATCCTTTATTCGTTTGGATCCCTCCTAATTCAGTCCATTTCTTTATTTCATCTGGTGTAGCATGTGTCTGTATGTCAATTACATCAAGGGCGGGATCCTTAACTGTCATGCAATGTGTTGGTGTCAGGACTATTGTCTTTGTCATGTCAGATGTGTGAGTTTGATTCTGAGCAGTCTGTTTAGCTGTTCTGTCGGCTAGGTCATTGCCTTGGGAAATGATATCAGTAACTTTCGTATGAGCTTTACATTTCATAATTGATATTGCAGTGGGTAGATGTATTGCATCTAATAAGGCATGAATGAGGGGTCCGTGCTGAATGTGGGCACCGTGAGAAGTTAAATAACCTCTCTCTCGCCACAGTACGCCGAAGTCATGGACGACTCCGAATGCATAACGTGAATCGGTGTATATGTTGACTTTCTTATTTGTGGCTTGAATACAGGCTTGTGTCAGAGCGATGAGCTCTGCTGCTTGAGCTGACAAGGTATTTATGCAATATGTTTCAATGACTTCAGTGTCTGTTGTGACTGCATACGCGGCCACTAGCTCTCCTGTACTTGTTCTCATACATGAACCATCTACATACAACGTCAGGTCTGGATCTGACAATGGGACGTCTGTCAAGTCTTGTCTGGGTTTCGTCGTGATAGTAATAACTTCAATACAATCATGTGCTAGTGGGTCTGTTCCGTCTACTGGTAACAGTGTGGCAGGATTTAACGTATTACAACGTCTGATTTCTATGTGTGGCTGAAACAATGTTAATTCGTAACCGGTGAGTCTTGCTATAGTCAAGTGTTGTGTTTGCGTTCGGTTCAAGAGAACCTCTACTGCGTGTGGTACTTGTACTGTCAATGGATGTCCTAACACTATAGCATCGCTTTGTCTGATTGCTAAAGCTGTCGCTGCCACTGATTTCAGGCACGCAGGCAGAGCCTGAGCTACGGGATCTAATGTACTAGAGAAATAAGCACATGGTTTGTGTGATCCTGCTTGTTCCTGTGTGAGTACTGACTAAGCAGTACCTTCGCGTTCTGTAACAAAGAGTGTAAACTGTTTACTGTAACATGGTGTTGCTAGGACAGGTGCTTGACATAAAGCTTTCTTTAAGCTTTCAAAGGCGTGTGTATGTTCATGAGTCCAAGGGAGGACAGTCGATGTGGCTGCCTCCTGCGTTGTCAACTGAATGAGTGGTTTTGCTAGAAATGCATACTGAGGGATCCACTGCCTACAATATGAAGTGAGGCCTATAAAAGCCCGCACCTCCTTTTGTGTCTTGGGTATTGGCATGTTAGCAATTAACTAGATGCGATCTGACGTAAGCTGCCTTCCCTCCTTGGACAGCGAGTGCCCAAGGTAAACAACTCGCTGGACACAGAATTGCAGCTTAGAAGGGGACACCTTGTGCCCCTTGTCGGCCAGAAATTTTAAAACCGTCAGTGACGCTTTTTCACATTCAAGTTCGCTTCGGGCGGTGATCAGCAGATCATCGACATATTGAAGCAAGGCAGTGTTAACTGGCATGTGGATACTGTCAAGTTCTCGTTTCAGTGCTTGGCTATAGATGCTGGGGCTTTCTGTAAATCCTTGAGGTGCGCGTGTGAATTTAAAACTTCGTCCATTTAAACTAAAACCGAACAAATATTGACTTTCCGGATCGATTGGGACACTAAAGAAAGCATTCTTGAGATCAATTACAGTAAAGAATGTTGCTTCGGAATCAATGGCTGTCAGTAATGAAGAAATGTCTGGAACTACGGGGTATTGTGATACAATACATTTATTTAATTCGCGCAGATCAATAACTAATCGATATACTGGCGGGGCTTTGGGATCAGTTCGTTTAAGAATCGGAATTATCGGGGAATTACATACATTGGAGTCGGTTTCCACAACCACTCCTTGGGTAATAAGCTCGTCAATGATTTGCAGTAAAGCCACTACAGCATCTGGGGGTAACTTGTATTGTCGCATTCGTGGTAGTACCACTCCTGTCTTTAGTGTGACTCGATATGGTGTAATGTTCATGCAACCAACATCTGTAGGGCCTTGTGCCCATAAATGTGTGGGTAAAGTCTGCAGTCGGTGGTCCATGTCTCGGGACACATAGTGCCCTTTGAAATCACGTAAAAACAATCTTACTCCTTCCGGAGAACAACATATTATAGCTCCTAGAGCTTTCAATGTTTTTATACCTAACAGGTTTTCTGGACATGATTTAGTAAGCAATAAATCTGTAGTTCGTGTCAAGGGACCAATCGTAAGTGGAAGAGGCTGTGATACTTCGTTGATGATAGGTTTTCCTGAAAAACCAAGGGAAATATTCTGTGAGCCTGAGAGGGGTGCCCCTGGAACTTCACTACGTTTTATGGTTGTTCGGCTTGCCCCTGTATCAAGTAAAAATTTTCTATCTTGGCCTAATAGTTCACTGTGTACATAAGGTCCTTCCTGATCTACAGGGACCTCGATAAGGGGTAAGCCAACTTCCCTCTCTAGGCTGTTTCATGAGTATCGTTGATAATCAGGATAGTCATACTGTGCGGTCTGGTACATCTGTCGTGTCGTTGTTGGTGTGGCAGCAATAGGCTGCGGTGATGGAGCTGGCATAGACTGTTGCGGAGCTGGCATGGCCAGTGCATGCTGCGGGGCTCCTTGTTGGTTCTGATCCTGTCTAAGTGGCCGTGGTCTTTCTTTTGTATTACCTATGGCGATATTATGTTTTAAAACTGGACAATCGTGTACATAATGACCTGGCTGTTTACAATAGTTGCATGTCCCTTTTACAGAACCTGCTGAAACACTGGACTGTGTCATACCCTTTTTATGACCGTCAGCTGGAACTGTCTGGGAAACTAGCATTTTCATTTTCGTGTCTTTCATGCGTCTTTGTTCATGTTCTTGTTCCTCTCTAATTCTATTGTGATGGTACTGTAGCATTTGTAACATTTGTGACGGAGTGTTACCTTGCCAGGTACTCTCGAATTTCAATACTCTATTCTTAACTTGGGGCAAGGCATTTTCAACTAATTTTGTCACGAACAGATGTGGATACGATTCGCTACTTGCTTTTATTCCACTATTTATACCAAAACATTTTTCGAATCGGGCATAAAAATCACTAGTGTCTTCATCTTGCTTTTGTTTACAGGCTGAGATTGCACCCCAGTCTTCCTTTTTCGTAGTCAATAAACGTGGCAGTACCTGTACTAATAAACCTGGTAGTATTTTGGTCTTTTCCCCAAGCCCTAAACCTGGACCTCGAGCTGTTTCTTCGTTTTCTAATGCTGTCCAATCTATCTTTTGGTCTCCCACCTCCCAATCCTTTTCTTTGAGTTTTTCATAAATGCCCGCAGGCATTAATACCTTTAATATTTTCATAATGTCGGGATAGGTATACTCTCCCATGAGCAACATGTCTTTAATTTCACGGTGGAAACCCGCTGGGTCTTTGTCATGACTGGGTACCACTTTCTTCATTTCTAATAGTTCCATTTTAGATATGGGTGTGTGTACAAACACACGTTTAAACTGATTGTCATCACCTTTTATCGGGTGGACTTCGCGTAAGGGATTCTGTCTATCCATATAATACGTCGTTCTTTCCTTGATGGGCAGTGAGACATGTTCGGGGCATACAAAAAGAATGTACTGCTTTCTGTATTCTAGTATTTCTCTAATTAACTCAGTACCTGAACCTCTCCATTTATTCGTGAGTAATTCAGTCAATATATCAGGTAAGGGACCAGGATCGGAGTGTTGGCTTTTATATAATATAAGGAGTTGTTGAATCATGTAGATACCAGCTAAACGCTGTTCATCTGGGGTGAGGTTCAAAAACGTGTGCGCTAGTGTATCATCACTATATTTTCCGGGACTGTCAACCCAGTGAACGGCTGACCTGGCTAATTCTTGTTCGTCCATAGAATCGAGTATATGATAACCCCTTCGTTCTCGGAGTAATTTGTCAGCGGCTTGGAACGAATGTTCGGGGGACCTTATATTTATTATAGGGTTTTGAAGATGTCTATTATATTCTGGACGTATTGGACGTATTGGGTCGTTAAAACCTCTGGTATTATTATGGGGTCTTCCTTTACTTACATAAGCTATCGTTTCCACTTGCTCTGACTCTTGCTCCTCCTCTTCTCTGTTTAGATCAGCGGCGTCTACCTCTAATCTTTCTTCGTGTATTCGTTCTACCTCCTTGCGGATCTTTCGGTACATAGCTACTATACATAACTGTTTATCATGTCTTCCTTCTGATATATTCCGGCTCCATGTGGTAAGAATTCGCATTTCTTCCGGATTTACCCCTGGTCGGTCTTGATTTCTGATCACACAATTTATGAGGAAACGTAACAGTTCCCCCTGTATCTCCACTTTCTGGTACTCCATGGCTCTATTAATACTTTCAGAATCTCGCCCTGACTGGACAAAGTGATATATATTTTCTAAATGTGTAGTCATTCCTGGTAGCCTCCCTAAATATATTGCAGCTCGTCGGATACGTAATGATGCCAGCAGCATTTCGTCCTCTTTGCCGGGCACAGGGTCATATCTACAATCTACTAGAAGTTCCTTAAGCATGTCGGGAGTTACTAGTTTGGGCGTACGTTGGTGGGCTAATTCTTGAAAGGAAAGTTTATTTACTCTGGGTGGCGTGGAAAAAATGTTTGTTGTACCTCCTGTAGCACCGCCTGGGGTGCTGGATGTGAAAGGATTCGTTGAACGTGATATAGCAACCATAGGTGTGGGTACAGCTGTAGAAACAGATGTGCTTGCCGGAACTTGTGTCGGAGTTTGTTGTTGCGGAGGTACAGACGGAGGGTCTTGGCGTTGAACCCCCTCGGCAGGCGGTCTATGTGGTGCAGTATTAGCATACTCGGGAGCTGCGTCGTCTAAATAAGAGGAAAGGAAAACATCTTCTGCGGTTCTGGGATGCCCTTTGGGATGTGTTTTTATCGGAAACAATGGAGGTGGCAAGTCTTTTGGTATCTCCGGAGTAGCCTTAGGTAACCCTTCGGCCAGAAGAGGATACATACCATTCATAAGGGCATTTCTCTGTCTGTCTACTTGTTCTGATTTTGCTCGGGTACCTTCTTCAATTAATAGATTTTTTCGAACTTTATTTGACTTCTCCTTACTTTTCTCTTCCTGTCTGAGTGCTTTTTCTGTACGTCTATACGATTCTTTACGCCATAATTCAATGGCATCTTTCTGTGATTGTCTAGCTTTCTTTTTCCATAATTCTTCCTCTACTTTCATGATGCAATCTGTATCCCAGGTCCCAGCTGCGGGCCACCTCTGACTTTCTGGTAATTCCTTGGTGTAGTCTACCCATAAATCAAGAAATAATATGGCGTCTAGGCCATGTTTATGATACATGAAGTACCCTGGAGTGTCCCTAGGAGGAATGGGAACAGCTTCTTCGAGTACCCCTTTTCTAGTTTTGATCTGTCTTAATTTCGAAAAGAGCGGCATATTGAGAACTGATCTGAGACCTAATTTTGAACACGTTTAATACAACAAAACACAATAATGAACAGTCATTCATACCACAATATGCAGAACGTATTTAAAAACATTTAACATTTAACATTTAATGAACAACAATGATGGCCATTTAGGGAACTAGTCACTAAGCATAATACTCGGCACTAACTAGGTATTCTGAATTATATACTAGACATACTAGATATACTGCTAAACAGTACAGATACACTGCTGAAACAGTGCAGACCGGATTTGTGTACCCAAACCCGTCTTGACCGGCACAACCTATGTGCACGTCAGAACGCCTCCCCGGCAATGGTACTCACCGGGTAGCTCGGAACGGAAGGCCTCGGAACTGAACTGAACTGGACTCGACTTGGACCGGACTGGACTCGACTCGAAACCTCGGAAACTTCGGAACCTGGTGGGCCTCTGTATACCTCGGATCTTGCTCTCTCAGCTAGGCTCTGGTCGGGATACTTCGCACTTCTCACCGCCTCGTCTGGGTGTTGATCGCAGCCTCAGTTACCCCCGCTCGGCAGGAGGGAGATACAGGAAATCCTGTGGGTACGCGTTGTTGTCCGTCCAGCTGTGGCAGGAGACCGGGCCTGCAACGCACCTCCGGCGCGTGAGATGAGAAAGTGTCCCTGTTCGGGCGCCATATATGTGGTAAATAATTTAATTACCGGTACTTAATTTGATGCGGAAAATTAATAAGAATAGCTCAGTAAAATAAGAGGCAGAATCCGTGGTATTAGAGATTCGGAACGGGCTTTATTCCAATAACAATTCGAATTGTTGGCTTCATATTCCATCACCACAGAGGTTCAGGAAGTGAAGGACCATACATTATTGACAGGTAATCATTTTTATAGAAGAGGCATTACAGTGAAACAGATGCAGGAGGCGTAACAGTTGACAACAGAGATAAAGATATACATGCGTAACTAAAATGGGTGTAACTAGGCGTAACTAAAGAACGTCATTAGGTATGATGTCACAAATGGGTGGTTCCATGAAAGAATTTCGCAATGTCAGCAAAAATACTTGGCAGAGATGCGCGTGCAGCAGCATGACGTGTGATTTGACGTGCAACTAGGGGGAGAATGGGACTTGACATTTAGCTCTACATGTGGAGACAGAAGTCTGGGGTTATGTCAACCTAATCCCAAATCATATCTAATATCCTATGTTTAAAGAACTGTGTTATCCAAAAAGAGAGGTCTCTTAGGATAGAATCTTATTCTATACTGACTATACTGACTGTTAGTGCGTGTACAAGCGTCTAAGTGTCTACACTAGATGCGAGGGGGTAGGAATATTCCATGGTAACAGGGTTTATGAATTACTTGCATGAGGGCAGCGAGGCCTGGCCCTGTGCACGGTAGCTGGAGGAATGTTTACCTAAACTACTAGACAGGAATGCATCGGATGAGGAGCGAAGGAGATAATCTCGAAGGTGAAATACAGTTTTTGGCAGGCGACGGGCTGGATCAGGCACCGTTAGCCGCGCAGGGAGTAAGACAAAGTTCATGGTCACAGATGCAGGCTCAGACTGGAGCTTTCAGAGGCAGAAGGCAGGAAAAGGCTTGGTGACAGAATCAGGGCCTACTCGCCTGGACTGTAAAATGGGATAAATGAACCATATAAAGCCGGTGGCCTTTCATACTTAGGAATAGAATATCCGGCCCATTCATGGCGGATCTGAAAGAGGACATGTTGACGGTGGATGCACATGTGTTTGCGTCTTCATAACTGGAACTGGAGGGAACATACATGTACTTGTGATTTATACATGAAACCGTTGGGGTCCAAGATAGGGGACATAACCGACCATAAAAATCCATATTTCCACAACATATGTAAGCGCCTTGAAATCTATACGTTGTTTTATAGGCAGCCAATGGAGAGATCGTATCCCTGCTGAAGTTGCTGTTCTCTACTTAAACCCAGCAGAAGCCTAGCTGCCGCGTTCTGTAATGACTGCAGTTTTGACAGTTGACATTTGTCGATTCCCAGAAATAAGGCATTGGAGTAATCCAACTTAGAAAGAAAAAGAGCCACCATCACTGTTTTTTGTAATTCTGATGGGATGAAAGGAAAAGATTTTCTCAGTGTCTTCAGAAGGAAAAAGCAAGAGGACACAAGACTGTTAACTTGGGCCCCCAGATTAAGTTTAGTGTCAAAGAGGATGCCCAGATTTCTAACCTTCTCTACTGGAGATGGACATTCTCCGGCCTCTGATGGCCACCATGACTTATTCCACAGGGGCGGACCTGGCCCAACCTCCATCACTTCTGTTTTATCTGTATTTATCTTTAAATAATTCTGACCCATTCAGGACATGATCTCTGTAAGGCAGGAATGAAATCTGCTTGCTAGGGTTCTGAGCTGATTGTTGGTGGATAGAACAAGTTGGGAGTCATCAGCATACGAGACCAAAACAAAGCCATGTTTACTGACAAGGTCAGCTAAAGGTGTCACATACAGGTTAAACAGTGTAGGAGAAAGGGCTGACCCCGGCGGAACTCCGCAAGGAAGGAGAAATCCCTCCGAGGTCATACCTTCCCAGAACAGCTTCTGTTCTCTGTTCCCGAGAAAGGATACCAGAAGAGACAGGGCTGTTCCTCCTATCCCAATCTACCTCAGCCTCTGCGCCAACACCATGTGGTTGATGGTATCAAAAGCGGCTGACAGGTCGAGGAGTACCAAGATCGCCTTTCCACCACTATCCATAGCTCTGCGAATCTCTTCGGCTGTCTTAACCAGAGCTGATTTGGTCGAGTGTTGTGCCCGGAAACCATGTTGGGAAGGGTCTAGCAAGCCATTAGTGTCTAAATAGGCTGTGAGCATATTATTCAGGTATTTCTCCAGAACCTTGGCTGCAAAAAGAAGGCCGGCAATAGCGCGATAGTTATTAACATTACCCGGATCCAGAGTTGGTTTCTTTAAGAGGGGGGTGATAGCTGCCCCTTGTCCAGATAGCGGGGTACTGTCCAAATTTTATAGTTTGATTCAAAATGGGTGTAAGATATTCACAGATCGGGTCGGCTGCTCGATGCATAAAGGAAGGTGGACAAGGGTCGGTTGGAGCTCCAGATTTCAGAGATAGCAAGATGTTGTTAACCACCTCTTTGCTCATCGGCTGAAAGCTGATCAGCCTGTTCGAGAGCTGTGTGGGGGGCACCGACGTGTTCCACGGTTGTATAGTGTTTGCAAATTTATCATAAATTCCTTTAACCTTCTCTTGGAAATGTTCCGCAAGGGCATTGCAGAAATTTTGATCTGGCTTGAAGATGCTGACTTGTTGGGGTTTAATCAACGAGTTCACTGTTTTAAACAGTTCTCTAGTGGAATTACCTGCATCCTTAATTTTGGCTGTGAAAAAATGTTTTTTGGCAGCCACTATTGCCTCCTTATATGCTTGAACGGAGAGATTGTATACAATTTTCTTTAAGTTATCATAATCTGTCCTCCAGAGGCGCTCCGCCTTTCTGAATGAATGAATGAATGAATTTGGGATTTGTATAGCGCATGGCTGCCCGGAAGCGTCCCAGCGCTGTGATTGTAGACCAACAACTGAGGGTAGAGGCTAAGGGGGAAGAGAAAAGGTTATTGTGGGAAAAGGTGAGTTTTGAGAAGCTTTCGGAATTTCATATGATTAGGTTCAGACCGGAGTTGGATTGGGAGAGAGTTCCAGAGGGTTGCGGCGACCACCGAGAAACGGCGTCCACCAGTACGAGCTCTTTTAGTTCGGTGGACCTTGGCCAGGTTGCCTTGCGCTGACCGTAAGGGTCTGTTCGGGGTGTATGGGTAGAGCATAGATTTCAGCATTGGGGGTCCTTGATTTTGCATAGCTCTATGGGTGGTACAAAGGGACTTGAATTTGACCCTTTCGCGTATCGGCAACCAGTGCAGTGTCTTAAGGGCAGGCTTGGCTGAAACTCTACGGGGGGTGCCAGTGAGTATCCTTGCAGCGGCATTTTGTGTTCGCTGCAGGACATTGAGCGTGGCTTCAGGGGCACCCAAAAAAAGGGCATTGCAATAGTCCAATCTTGATAATATTAGACCTTGCATAAGCATTTTCTGGGAGGTTGCGGGAAGTAGTGGAAGAATCTTCCTGGTAGATCGAAGTAGACCAACACAGGTGCCGGCTGTTTTTTTGGCTTGTGTTGTCATGGAAAGATTCTGTTCCAGCCAGAAGCCTAGACTTTTGATTTCAGTTTTAGGCTGGGGGATGGGTCCTAGGCATGAAGGCCACATAGTAGTGGGGAGGGATGGTGGTTGGTGTCCCAAGAGCATAAGCTCGGTTTTTGACCCATTGAGCTTGAGCCTTGAGTTAGACATCCAGGCATGTATACCTTCTAGACAGTCATGAAGGTTCTTGATTTTTTCTTCCTCGAGTGAAAATGATACGATCATTTGGGTGTCATCAGCGTAGGTGACGGCTTTTATCCCAAATGGGGAGACCACATCCTCCAGGGGGGCCATATATGTATTAAACAGTGTAGGGCTCAGTGAAGGGGGACCCCACACTGGAGGGAAAGGATATCTGATCGGACGTTCCCTTCACAAACCTGGAAGGTACGGTTTTCTAAGAAGGAGGAGAGCCAACATAGTGCCGTGCTTCTCACTCCTAGTTCAGATAGTCGCTGTATTAGGATCTTGTGGTCCACCGTATCAAATGCAGCGCTTAGATCCAGGAGGATCAGTAAGACCGATCCCCCTGAATCCAAGATGCATCTAGCCTCCTCTACCACTTTCAGGAGGGCTGTTTCGGTCCCCTGGCCTGGTCGGAAGCCTGTTTGTGAGGGTCGAAGAAGATTATTGGATTCGAGGAAGGCTGACAATTGCTGGTTAACTGCCTTCTCTGCGATTTTGCTCAGGCCAGGCAGGAGAGAGATCGGTCGAAGGTTGGATAGGTCTGATGGGTCATGTCCTGGTTTTTTCTGTAATGCCTTGACCATGGCATGCTTCCAGCTGGGGGGAACCACTCCTTGGCCCAGCGAGGTATTAATAAGGCTAGTGGCCAGGTGGGATATGGTAGGTCCGACTTGTTTTAAGATTCGAATAGGAGCAGGGTTGTTGGGGGAGCCGCTTTTCAGGTCTGATAGGGCTTTCAGAAAGTCATCGTTAGACAGTTGGTTAAAGCTGTCGAGGGTGGGTCTTGGGGAAGGGGGGAGGGGGGCAGCAGGGGGATTGCTGTCTGATTTGGGCGGGAGTGACTGCAGAATGTTGGTAATCTTGCTTTGGAAGAAGCCCACTATTTGGTTGCATCTGGCAACTGAGGGTTGTTGAAAGGAGGGGGGGGGTGGGTATTTTGCGCAGTTCTTTGACTATTTTGTAAGTCTCTCGGGATGAGATAGACGCAGCTTTGATTTTTTTGTCAAAGAATGAGGCTTGGGCTGCTTTCCGTGCTGCTTTATAGATCCTCATTGCAGTTCTGTACTCTTCCTTGATAAGGGGGTCCCAGTTTTTTCTCCACTTTCTCTCGTGGATTTTACAAATTTTTCGTAGGTTCCTGAGTTCTTGTGAGAACCAAGGCGACTTAAAGGAGTTATTTTTCTTTTTTAGATCTTGTTTCGGGGCGATAATGTCCAGAGTGGACGTGAGCCAGCTAGTAAGGTTTTTATCTGCATTAACCGGGTCAGGAAGTGGCAGGGGAGCGGAGCGAATTAGCTCCTGAGTCCAATGCTCAGATGATATTTTAGACCATATTCTATCGTATTCTCTGGGAATTGGTGTGTGGGCCTTTCTTACTTGGATTTGCCAGATAAATGGGAGGAGAAAATGGTCAGTCCAGGGGAGAGGGATCGCAGGTCGAACCTCAGTTTTGGGGAGATTGGTGAAGAGAGGGTCCAAAAGATGACCTTTGATGTGCGTAGCCTCTGAGTTGATTAAATGAATATCGAGTGCTTTTAATTGTGAGGTGAGGTCCACAGCCGTTTTGTCTGTGTTGTCCTCGAAATGTAAATTTAAATCACCTAGCACGATGAAGTTAGGGAACGAGATGCAGGAGGAAGTAGTGGACTCAAGCAATGAGTTAACAAAATTTCCTGGGCTGCCGGGTGGGCGATATATCAGAGTGCCCGTAAGTGATTTGTTAGGGGTTATCTGAAGAGAGAAATGGGTGCTTTCGCAATCCTCTATTTCTCCTTCTTGTAACCTACATACAAAGGAGTTTTTGTGGACAATTGCTAGTCCTCCTCCTATTCCCTTCTTTCTGTTTTGATATTGTATAAGGTAGTCCTGGGGAGCATGTTAACAATGTCCGCTTCGGAGTGAGATGTTAACCAGGTTTCCATGAGGAATAGAATATCTAGTTTTGAGTCTTCGATCAGCATTTTGATCTCTATGGCGTGTTTAGGGGCTGATCTGCAATTCAGCAGAGCTAGGCTGATACCATTGGAGGACTGGTGGGTGGGTATCTCTGCAGACTCCTCATGGGGCTTAGGAGATGGTAAGGCTCCAGGGGAGGGAGTTGCCGTGCTGAATTGAAGGAGGTAGTCACGTGAGTGTGTGATCCGGGGGCTGTGAAAAACGGGCATAGTGGATGGCCCTGTGCCCGGCCTGGCCCGGACGGGCCCAGACGGGCTTGCCTTAGGCGCGCCTCCGGCGCGCAAACGGCGCGCCTGCTGCGCTCGTCCGCTGCGCTTGCGTGGAAAGCACATTTGGGGAGAGAGAAAGTGGGCGTGGCCTGACGTGTGGGCGTGGCCTCGCGTTCGAAGCGATGGCGGCCCTGGGAACTTGCCCCCGGTGCAGCGCTCGATCCGCTGACAGTGGGAAGCCTGGGGAGGTACTCAAGACAGAGGAGAGCTCTGTTTAAGCTGAAAGTGCTTTTAAAAGTAGCTAAACACAATTATTACAGTTTTAAAAAAACGAGTGAACAAGCCTCCGGCTTCCGCCTCAGAGGTAAACAATCCTAATGAAGGCGCTTTCAATCAGCGCTTCTTATAGGTCCAGGAAGTGGGCGTGGCCTGACGTGTGGGCGTGGCCTCGCGTTCGAAGCGATGGAGGCCCTGGGAACTTGCCCCCGGTGCAGTGCTCGATCCGCTGACAGTGGGAAGCCTGGGGAGGTACTCAAGACAGAGGAGAGCTCTGTTTAAGCTGAAAGTGCTTTTAAAAGTAGCTAAACACAATTATTACAGTTTTAAAAAAAAACGAGTGAACAAGCCTCCGGCTTCCGCCTCAGAGGTAAACAATCCTAATGAAGGCGCTTTCAATCAGCGCTTCTTATAGGTCCAGAAAGTGGGCGTGGCCTGACGTGTGGGCGTGGCCTCGCGTTCGAAGCGATGGCGGCCCTGGGAACTTGTCCCCGGTGCAGCGCTCGATCCGCTGACAGTGGGAAGCCTGGGGAGGTACTCAAGACAGAGGAGAGCTCTGTTTAAGCTGAAAGTGCTTTTAAAAGTAGCTAAACACAATTATTACAGTTTTAAAAAAACGAGTGAACAAGCCTCCGGCTTCCGCCTCAGAGGTAAACAATCCTAATGAAGGCGCTTTCAATCAGCGTTTCTTATAGGTCCAGGAAGTGGGCGTGGCCTGACGTGTGGGCGTGGCCTCGCGTTCGAAGCGATGGCGGCCCTGGGAACTTGCCCCCGGTGCAGCGCTCGATCCGCTGACAGTGGGAAGCCTGGGGAGGTACTCAAGACAGAGGAGAGCTCTGTTTAAGCTGAAAGTGCTTTTAAAAGTAGCTAAACACAATTATTACAGTTTTAAAAAAAAACGAGTGAACAAGCCTCCGGCTTCCGCCTCAGAGGTAAACAATCCTAATGAAGGCGCTTTCAATCAGCGCTTCTTATAGGTCCAGAAAGTGGGCGTGGCCTGACATGTGGGCGTGGCCTCGCGTTCGAAGCGATGGCGGCCCTGGGAACTTGCCCCCGGTGCAGCGCTCGATCCGCTGACAGTGGGAAGCCTGGGGAGGTACTCAAGACAGAGGAGAGCTCTGTTTAAGCTGAAAGTGCTTTTGTTATGTTATGTTATGTTATGTTAAATGGGACTTTTATAGCGCAACGGCTACTCCAAAGGAGTGTCCCGGCGCTTTTGTGCTCCAGACCAAAGAAAGAGCTGGAAAACATAACAGTAGAAAGAGCAGGGGCCTAAAGAGGGGGCAGATTATCCAGTGAACAGCCAGGTTTTTAAGTCTTTTCTGAAGGCAAGCAGGTTAGCGGTGTTTCGCAAGGACACCGGTAAGGAATTCCATAGCTGCGGAGCAAGAAAGCTAAAGGACCGGCCGCCTAGCCGAGCCCTTTTGATGCGTGGCACCCGAGCCAAAGCCAAAGCTTCTGACCTGAGGGATCGTACAGGTCGATAGAAGTCCAGCCTCCTCTGAAGATATTTGGCACCATTGCCATGCAAGGCCTTATGGGCGAGAGTCATGGCCTTGAAAAGTATCCTCTTCCGCACCGGAAGCCAGTGAAGGGATACGAGGAGATTGAAGGCACTGGTGCGGCGGTGCAGGCCAAAAATTGCACGAGCAGCAGCGTTCTGAGTAACCTGCAAACGCTGGAGGAGGTATTCAGGCAGACCCAGATATAGGACATTTGCATAGTCCAATCTGGACCCTATGAGTGCCTGAACAGTGATCCTCCGATGTTCCTCCGAGAGAAGGGGAAAGAACTTGCGCAACATTCTGAGTATCCCAAAGCATGTTCCCGTAAGAGTGGAAACCTGGGATTTGAGCGAGAGCTCGTTGTCAATTTTAACCCCCAGGTTCTTAGCCCACTTAGAGGACTGAGTGGGAGGGAACATGTCAGCAGGCCACCAACCCTGCCAATCTGGTTCTGATGGGCATCCGAAGAATAGTATTTCGGATTTGTCCGAGTTGCATTTGAGGCTGTTGTGTGAAAACCAGCTAAAGACAGCCCCAAGGCACTCGCAGATCCTTTCTCCATCGAACTCTTCGCTCTTACGACAGGTGAATAGAAGCTGGGTGTCGTCAGCATAAGAGACGATCCGGGCCCCGTAGGACTCCGCCAGTGTCGCCAGAGGGGTCATAAGGATGTTAAATAGAGTGGGGCTCAGTACAGAGCCCTGAGGCACTCCGACTCCCAATGGCGGCATCTCGGCGGACCCGGGTGGGACCCAGACCGTCTGCCGGCGGTTGGCCAGAAAGGAACGAAACCAGTTGAGCACCGTCCCCCCTAGACCGATGTTATGAAGTCTAGTGAGGAGATCCTCGTGGGGGACGGTGTCAAACGCCGCCGACAGGTCTAACATGACTAACATCACCCTGCCTCCTGTGTCCAGCACCTCCTTCACGATCTCCGAGACTTCCAGGAGCGCCGTCTCGGTGCTTAAGTTGGAACGAAAGCCCGATTGGGATTCATGAAGTAACTCATTAGACTCCAGGAAGTTAGAAAGCACGCTGTGCACGTGTTTCTCCAGGATCTTGGTCAGTGCTGGAAGGAGCGAGATTGGCCTATAATTAGAAGGCGCCTCTGGATCAAGATTGGGCTTCTTGATCAGGGGGATGACCATGGCTTGCTTCCAGGCCTGGGGCAGAAAACCCTGACTCAGGGATAAATTGAGGATAGGATTAGCTATGGGATTAATGACATCTGCCATTTTCGCTAAGAATTTTGCTGGACACGGATCTAATGGTGAGCCTGATTTAAGGTTCCTCATCAAGGCTAAGGATGCGGCAACCGGAAGGGGAGGAAAGTCTAGCAAAGCTGGGCCAGGAGGAGACCGGAAGACTGTATCCGTCGGCATCGTAGATAAATCATCTAACGCTCTCGACGGGAAAGAATCCTGAATTAGCCTGATTTTGGTGGTGAAGAAATTGGCAATAGTGTTAGCCCAGGTCTCCACCGGGGCACTCTGAGTAGAGGTTGTCCGGGGGCTGGTAAATTCACGTACAATTGAAAAAATCTCCTTACAGGAGTTAGCTGCGTCTTCAATCCTTTTAGCGAAGTAACATTTCTTGCCCTGTAAGATAAGATCGTGGTAAGACTTCATCATGATTTTATAGCGTTGTTTGGCTTCAGGCTCATACTGGACTCTCCACGCCCGCTCAGCAGCTTTACATTGCCTACGAGCGTGGGCTAAATCCTCCGTAAACCAGGGGGCAGAGACCCGCCGGGCAGCAGATCTGGGTGGCTGTGAGGGAGCGAGCTCATTTAGTCTGGCAAGAAGCCAGGATTGTAGGCTCTCCAGATCTTTCTCCAGGTCGCCAGTACAGGAAACAGGGTGATCTGCCAGGGCATGCGTTAGCATGTCTGGGGTCACCCGGTGGAATGCCCTATAGCTGCTGCCCTGCTGCCTCATGACACTGGCCGGAGAGGTCACAGTAGAAGGTATTTCAAAGTGGGCAAGATAATGATCAGACCAGACGACTGGCAGAAGAGTTACAGCCATGATAGGTGTGGTGGAAAACACCTGATCGAGTGTGTGGCCTTTGTTGTGGGTCGGACCAGAAAGATAGGGGGAAAGGCCTAGAGTGGATGCAATATCCAGCCATTTGATGGCGTCCTGGTCATTATGGTCGTCCATATGGAAATTAAAATCTCCCGCCAGTAGGCACAGCTCCGATCTAAGAACAAGGATCGACATGGCCTGCTGGAGATCATCAAGAAAGGATCCCACTGGGCCCGGAGGTCTGTAAACAATCAGACCCTTCAGCGCTTGTTGCGGCGATAGGGAGATGGTAAAGGCTAAAGAGTCCACCCCTGCGATGGTGTGAGTATGCGTGACCGTGCACGGAAAAGATTTTTTAACAACCAAGGCAACTCCTCCTCCCCTACCCTTGTCTCTGTCCTGTCGATGGATGGTATAGTCCGTGGGGATGGCTGCCACAATGTCCGGGTGGGAGGAATCATTCAGCCATGTTTCAGTAAGCATCAGACAGGTAGGACTGGTCATTGAGAGGAGATCAAAAATCTCTTGAGTGTGTCGGTGCAACGATCTCGTATTGAGGAGTAAACAAAGGTGTTTTGTGCTACACTCCTTAGCAGGGATAGGGGAAGGGAAGGAGCGAACAGGGTGCCAATGGCAAGCAGGGCACGTATGTTTACCCTTATATCGGCCAGGAAAGACCGTGTAACACGACGCATTCCAGTTACGCAAAGAGTATAGCTCCTGAGCGGAGTAGGAGAGCATAGGGGCCAGAGGTACCAGCCACGCCAGACGCTTCCGGGACGCTGACGGGCGCAGACGGGCAGGACTCTAGCACGACTCCGGCGCAGGTCCGGCGCATCCGCTGGTCGCGTCCGCTGCGCGGAGCCGTAAGTGCCTGTTTTTATAGTCCTTGTCTATGGCCTCCCCAACCCAGCCCAAACGAAGATGGCCGCCAAAACCGGCGTCCAGCCCTCGGCATCAACACTCAGCCGAGGGTGGGACCGGAGCTGCAGGGAGGGGGGAAAAAAGAGTTTTTAAGCGCTGCTGAGCGCTGGGGGGTCTCTACACACTGCTGCAGGCTAAAAAATACAATTAGCAAGCACAGGTGAAAAAACGAGTAAAATACTTTTAAAAGTAGCGAAACACAATTATTACAGTTTTAAAAAAACGAGTGAACAAGCCTCCGGCTTCCGCCTCAGAGGTAAACAGGTAATCTTTAAACTTTTAAGTTTGGGGGGTATACCAAGGAGATGATGTCTTCCCTTTCTGTATTTTTGCTAACTTTACTGGTGCAGTCTTGTCAGCTGCTCCCAGAAGCCAGTCATTAAAGTGCTGTATTACAGTGTTCTTATCACAGTCTAACACAGTAGGGCCTAAGCCCAAGGCTGACTCAAAATCTCCCTCCTTTACTTTGTCCCAGCGTCTAATAGGGACTTTGATCAGTCTTGCTTGTACTGTAGACTGCCTTTTGGAAATTTTAAGTTTAAAGTTAATGGCCTTGTGGTCGGTCCATGGCAGATCCAATAGGTTAGCGAGAGAAATGTCTAAGTCATTAGCAAAAATCCCGTCCAACGTATGGCCCGCCATGTGGGTAGGACCAGTTATTATCTGCCCAAGATTGAAAGCCGCCATGTTATCTAAAAGTCTGGCAGTCTCTGAATTATTATTTAATTCCAGGTGATAGTTAAAATCTCCCAAGACCGTAAGAGAATAGGGATCAGTATATGATTCCAGGAGGGTCATTAACATTTGCGCGAAAGTTCCTCTGTGCCCGGGGGGCGGGGGGGGGGCGGTATATTAGGATACCCTGGAAAATCTGCATATTATTAAGTTTTATTTGAAATTGCAATGCTTCTGCTGGAAGAGTAAAGATGGATTCTATGTGAAGTTTGAAATTGGCCCGATAAATGATAGCTATCCCTCCCCTTTCCCTATTTCTCTATTTTGTGAGAAATACGCATAACCATCCGGAACTGCAATATTCCAGTCAGGGGCAGAGGAGTTGTCCGTCCAGGTTTCAGTCAGAAAGACAATGTCTGGTTTGGAGGAACATATAAAATCTTCAAGTTCATACCTATGCTTGACCACGGAGCGAGCATTCATCAACACACATTTAATATGTTCGAATGCAATATCCTTGGAGTTGATGGCTGCTTGCTCCGCGGCTTTCATAGCAGGACCTAGCGTCATATTACTGTCCTGAAAATTCTCTTCTGCCCTTCCCCTCTGATCTTTCCTCTGTCTGTGTTGCTCCGGATTGAAAGTGCATTTCGGCAGTCAGCAACAGCTCTCGTGCCCTGAAGTATGGGTAGATTGTGGGGTGCACATTCAGTGGACCTTAAATTCAGCAAAACATGCCTATCGTATCTTACTGGTCCATTTGGTCCAGGGGTCCTGGCGTTGGTCGCGCTCCGGGCGCCGACGGGCGCAGACGGGCTTGCCTTTGGCACGCCTTCAGCGCCCGCTGCGTGGACAGTCCAGCATGCCAGATATAGTAGAGGCGGGGCAAAAACAACTAGAGCGTCAACCTCAGTGCAGTGCAGTTCCCGATGTACTTCTGGGAACCGCGGGGGCCGAACTCTCGAAAACTTGGACTATGGCAGTGTATAGGTGATGGATGGTGAAACAGAAGTCACAGGTACGTTAATATATATTAAAAAGTAAAAACAGACTTTAGCAAAAACTATTAAAATAAGTAGCTATTTTATCGAGAATAAAGTGCAAGGTTACGTGTATGCCGATACGTGGCGATTCACCTTCAAAGTAACGAGACCAAGCCCCTGCTACCTACACGCTGCGCGGACGCTCCAGCGTGCCAGATATAGTGGCGGCGGGGCAGAAACAACTAGAGCGTCAACCCCAGTGCAGTGCGGTTCTCGATGTACTTCCGGCAAACGCGGGGGCCGAATGCTCGAAAACTTGGACTATGGCAGTGTATAGGTGATGGATGGTGAAACAGAAGTCACAGGTACGTTAATATATATTAAAAAAGTAAAAACAGACTTTAGCAAAAACTATTAAAATAAGCAGCTATTTTATCGAGAATAAAGTGCAAGGTAACGTGTATGCCGATACGCGGCGATTCACCTTCAAAGTAACGAGACCAAGCCCCTGCTACCTACACGCTGCGCGGACGCTCCAGCGTGCCAGATATAGTGGAGGCGGACCAGAAACAACTAGAGCGTCAACCCCAGTGCAGTGCAGGGATCTGGAGAAGCAAGCGGGCCGCACCGTTCTGAATCCCCTGTACCTTATGTATAGTGAAATGAGGGGATCCCAGGTATAGGGCATTACCATAATCCAGGCGAAAGAGAATAAGAGCTTGAACCATAATCCTTCTCGCCTGGAGGGGGAGAAGGGGGAGGATCTTACGCAGCATCCTCATTAAGCCGTAACAGGTAGCTGAGAGCTTGGTAGCCTGGAAATTATGGGCAAAGGAACACCACAAAAGAGGTCAGAAACCACATTGTATAAGAGAAACTTACCATCCCATTGCTGTGCAAGCTGCCATGCTACTGGAGTCCTACTCCCAATCTTCGTGTAAAACTTTCTCAGGTACATCCTGTGTGCATTTTGCAATGCAGAATAGCATTCCACCCCTGCTGAAGTCACCCCTGAAATTTCCAAATGATGATGAAAGGGCAAAAGTACCTACAATAGGAAAAAATCAGATATCAGGTACACCAATAAAACATTTGAAAATTATGGCAGTCTATATATGTAGTACATGGTCCCTCACTCACCACTGACCACACTAAACAATCAAATAAAACCAACTCACTCACAGGTGCAAAACCACAATAACAGCAAGAAATCTCTCAGCATACTTGCATTCAAGGGAAGAAATTGTTGATGAGCTGTCAACGCATGTCAACTCCTTCCTCTTCACCACTATCATCATCACTGCTCATTTGAGGGTGCACACTCGAGTGGGCTGCTGCTGGCCATCTTCCTCAATCGGAGGGATGTTTCTACACAGTGCAAGGTTGTGAAGCATGCAGCAGGCAACAATGATCTGACACACCTTCCCGGGCGATTAGAGGAGGGCTCCTCCAGACTAGTTCAGACATCGGAATCTGGCCTTTAGGAGCACAAAAGCCTGATCCACTGGCCGCCTTGTCCTACCATTGGCCTCATTGATGTGGACTTCCCCTGGCATTCTTGTATTGGTCAGCGGGGCCAATAGCCATGTACAGTTGAGATACGCTGAGTCACCTACATTGGAAACACACAGAGGTGCAGTTCGCAATCAGACATTTACACAATATGCCACAGGACATCACACACACAAAGGACACACACATCGTACTCACTAACTAGCCAGGCCCTCTAAGCTTGCAGTTGTGACATCAACTGGGGTATGGCACTGTTCCGCATAATGTACGAGTCATGGGCAGATCCTGGGAATTTGGCACAGACATGTGAGATGGTTAAATCAGATAGACAGGTCGCTTGCAAATTAATGGAATGGAAAATCTTCTGGTTCATATACACCGGTTCACGGACTTGCGGTGGTACAAGGCCAATATGTATCCCATCTATTGCTCCAACAACATGTGGAATGCGACACAAAGCATGAAAGTCTCCCTTCACAGTGGCCACATCTTCATGTCTGGGGAACTCTATGTAGCTGTCCATGTGTCTCAGCAGTGCAAAGAGCACATCATGTTGCACCAAACTGCACATGGGTTGGGAAATCCCACCAGATATAGCCACTGTGTATTGAAAAGAACCAGTCACCAAAAGTGCAGTGTGGCCTTCTCTTTCACAGTTGGCGTCAGAGCAGTGGGATCACTTCTAATAAGACACAAGTCGGCCCCCAACTGGCCACATAGATCCAAAATTGACAGCCTATTAAGGTGGATTTTCTTGATTACATCTCTTTCATCCGTTGTCATCAGGTCTTGAAATGGCGGGTAAACTGGAGCACATCATCCAGTGCCTCTGCCAGCGTTCCTATGTGAAGAATGAAATCACATATTTATGTTGGCCATAATATACAGATTCACACTTACCAGGATACAGCCAACAATACTATGAAGTTTCCGGTAGTGTATTAGTGACTAATGTACAGCATTTCTGTATGAGAGTAAGCATACATTACAAACTGTACCATGAGGTAAGTGGAAGAGTCACCTGCCATTGTGCAGATGACATATCAGACGAATTGAACGCTGTTGTTGGTGCCCCTCACAGCCTGAACACAGCATTAGCCAGCACATAGATTTAACACATTCATGTGGCAGACATACCCATTGATAGGATACACCACCACCATCACATTTCCGAAATATCTGACACAATCATGACTACATATGGTCCAGTAACAGCATAGTGGCCATCGTGTACACTAAAATCATTTGTAGTGCTCCATCAGTTTTGTGGAGTTCACATTTCTTTCATTGCCAACATCACCAGTCCTGGCAAGTAGCACGCATCAGGCATTAAATTAATGCATTTTAATGTGGTGGTCCACATCACTGCATTAAAAAGCATTATCACGCCTTTGTAGCACCTTGACCTGCTGTGTACGCTGAGCCCGGGTGGACTAAAAGATGCTAGTATATAGTTACCATGGCGCAGCAGTTGCAGTGCAATGCAGTGTGGCCTGAGACTCTCACTTGAAACAGAGTCAATGTTGTGGCAATGACAGGCAGAGGCCAGAGCCTGCTCAGTGGTAGCAGGACCGACTTTGACAGGACTGTCAGGAGCATGCCATGAGTGTCTGCATACTGGCAGGTAGGGAGCGCTTGGACAGAGCCATAGCAGGGCTGTCAGCTGGCTCCGAGTATTCATACGGCTGTGCGTTGCGACTCTGACCAATCATGAGAAGAGCTGCATAAGCAGTGTGAGTGCTCACTCAAAATTTGGCATGTATGACTGCCCCTGATATTCGTACTAGTGCTGTAGCTGTTTATTGCCATGTAAGACTCATTCATCCTTGACGCAGTTTAGATCTTACTGTTTCACTGCCTTCTCCCATTAAAAACAAATGTGGACTGTCGTGTCCAAGCATGCCAAAGGCAGTTAGTTAAACCGTAAGGGGTGTTTGGTTGCATTTAAGCTTTCTATGGAGCCAAAGGCCACCTATGAATTTAACGCGTGCCAGCATACACCGATTGTGCTGTTTCGCTCTGTCCTCAGGTGGGACAACACATGCTACGTACAAGCCAGAGCTCTCCACTTCACTGCTCCTATTGTGTGCTGACCAGTGCACTCATTTCATTTTGCAATTAATGTTTTTGTCTCTTCCTTTTTCTGGTCATCAGTCTAGAGCATGATTGGTGTTGAACCTACCACTAACAAACCTTCAGAGAAATCCGCTCTTTAGGCAGAGGGGCTTTTAATGGAAAGGGATGTCCAGAATCACAGCATTTCTTGGTACACCTTTCCACAGCTGGTATTTTATGAAACGCAAGTCACACTACGGTCACATAGGCTGCATTATGGTTTTGAAACCACACACACCATTCATGCCTGTCCTTACTATAACTCTCACTGGAGGTTTACCTCTCCAAGCACGCTCCCACCTCCAGAAACTATATATTTTTGCAAACAGTCTGCATTAAAAAATAGTATGGAGTCCAGTCACAGACTCCGGAGGCAAATACTTGGTGGTGGAAGACCAAGCAAAAATACCATCTACAACATCTGAGTTCAACCCCCTTTGAATCTCCATCCTCCCTGCTGCTCCCCTACTTGCTGTCCAGGGACACTCTTCTAAGCAGAGGAGCGTCTCCTTCCAACAATGCACTTCAGCCCCTGCCCCTGTCTTCCATGCTGCCCTGAGTGTGAAGACCATAGATGTCCTGAGAGAGCTCGGTCAGCCAAACGTCAGTGGTGAATGTCCTCCAGGAGCAAGGCAACAAGCTGACCCAGGCTGTTGCCTACCTGGAGGGCATTCACTCTGGCATTGGAAGACCGGAGGAATTGTTTCAAGCTCTATCCTCCACACTCACTGCAACCTTCCAAGCCTTTCAACCTCCCACCTCCTGCCCTTTCTCCATCCATCCGTAGCACCTCAACTGCTCGACAAACACTCACACTTCAACACGCATTCACATCGCAAACCACAAGCAGCACACTCCAACACAGAGGCAAGAGACACAAACACAGCACAGACACACACCAGTCACTCACCACCATCAACATGAAACCCACTGACTTCCACACAGACACCACACCCACAGTCCCAGACACATCCACTCCCTTAGGCACACACAAACAAACTGCAGCCACCCCACCATCAACACAAACCCCAGACAATATACAGTCTGATACTACACTATCCTCTTCAACTACACAAAGCACACACAGAGACACAACCTTCACGACACAAGGCACAGACACTACAAACAGGACCAAGCCACATACACATTCACCAGCAAAAAGGAAAGACACACAGAGACTGCACCAAACACACATCCATGAGTCAGACCTCACATTCCTCTACCTCCCACACCCAACCCCTCACCTCACCTACTCCAAAATCTTCCCGAACCCTGACCATGATTGTCCTAGACCTCTTCCCTGGCACTGATGCCCCTTACCTTTACAAACCCAAGAGGGATGGTTTCCCCCAATTACCTACCATACCACTTCCCACCTAAAAGCACCTCCTGCTAAGAGGAGGAAGACCAAACCCAAACCCACCTCAAGTCATCAAAGCACCCAATTCAAAGTTCCACACAAGGCCCCACTCCCTCAATACACCCCAGTACCTTTAGGCGTTCATAGTTCCTCGAATAGTGCACACCAGCCCTCCAAATCCAGAGCTCAACCCTCCCACAACCAAGACCAACCCTCCCAAATCCAATTCAGCCCAAACCAGACCTCCCAATCCTGACCCCAATTCCCCCCAAAAGTGATTATGCCCCCAGTTTAGTTGGCCAGAAGTGTACTGGGCCACGTGTTTCTGACTTTGGACTGGCAATTGGCCTTCATCTTTGAAGAATACATCTATATATTTTTTGTGTTTACCTGTGTCCTGCACTTGTTGATCTTGCAGACTGTTGTTAGTGTATCTGTAGGCCTGTGAGAGTTTACTTGTGCTTATTTCAACATGCTTGATGATCCATTTGTAGTGGTCAGTATGTTCTGCCCTTGGAACAGATACTGGATTAACAGAGGGCGTGGATCAATGTTAAGTGGATGCATGTCTGGAAGAAGGTACTGTTGGTGGACACATTGGTGTGGCAGGTGTCTGCTATCTGTTACTCTCGTGCTCAACAAAAGGAGCTGTTTTGTAGATTGGGCAGATGTACTGTCACAGCAGCCTGTCTGATGTACAAGAGTAGCTAACTCCCACACCTGTCACCTGTACCTCTGTGAGTGGCATTTCGACACACGCTGTGACATTGTTGATCCTTGTCACATAGCACTATGGCTTGCTTTCTGAAACTGCAACTTATTTGGCATCAACAGTTGAGAAGGAGAATTGCCTTTTTCGCAATAGTTGCTACTTGCGTCAGTTGTTGCAGAGCCTACTCTGACTTACTGCAATTGACTTTTGGTGACGTTGCATTTTTGTCCTGCCAACAATGGGGATGGAGTGTTGTCACTATTTTAGTTGTACCATCTGCAGCTGTATGAGGTGTTACAGATGCACATTTGCATATTTTCGCACATTCAGTGTGTGTAACCTATGTAAGGATTTGTTGGGGACCATATGAGCATCTGCTTAGTCGACCTACAGGGACTGACGACAGACATACCCAGGGACACTTCAAAACATGCTTCTCAAATAAAACTACTCAGTGTTTTCTTAATGGTCCCTCAGGCCACCTAGGCCTTCAAGTGGGTACCTGGTGAGGTGTGTGAGCAATGTGTGCCAAATATATTTATGACCATGGCGCAGGACCCCTTTTATGTAAATTTGTAAATGTCTTAAGGTATCACCTGACATGCCGTTTTTAAGCTTCTGTCATTGGTACATGGTCTCTGATACTAATGACCTCACACACGGGCTATTCCAGGAATCTGTCCTTCATGATGTGTTATGAGTTGTCTAGGAAGTATTTTTTATCACATATGGAATAGATGTGTATGTTGGAAGTGTTTATATTCATGTCAGGTAATGACACAGTGAGTGTCTTCTGATGTGGCTCTTGGAAGTGACATCACAAGTCATTCAGGGTGGTACTGCTACTGATTTCCGTAGTATTGTGAATCCAGATGGTGGTGGCTGGCATGAGAGCCCTTTGTATATCAGCCTAACAGGAACCATTGGTGTATTACAGGTGCGACGACCCGGCATGTCAGGCCTGAAGCCCACTCACAATGCATATAAGAAGGACCCCCTGCTGGGACAACAAATCTCCTAGGGCAGGGAAAATAGCACATATGAATATAAACACCCTAGGCAATTTTAGAATGAGTAACTATGTGATCAATATGATCATCATAACTAATTCAAAAAGGAACTCAGTGTATATAATAATAATAATAATACAGAGTTTTATAGAGCGCGAACAGCTACCTCACAAGGAGGTGTCCCGGCGCTAAACACAGGCAGAAAGACATATACCGAGATTCAGGTCAATTAACGAGGTTGGGTGAAGAGCCAAGTTTTCAGCATTGTTTTAAAGCGGGATTCAGAGGGGGCCTGTTGGAGTTCAGGGGGGAGTGAGTTCCAAAGCATCGCTACATTGGCCGAAAACGTTCTACCGCCCTGGCAAGCCTTTTTTATTCGAGGGACGGCTAACTGGATACGGTCGTTGGAGCGAAGGGAGCGGGACTGCGTGTATCTTGGCAGCCGATCCCTCAAATATGTTGGGCACGAGCCAAACAAGGATCTGAAGGCTAACGTAAGTGCCTTGAATTTGATCCTATGGGCTACTGGAAGCCAATGAAGTGATCGAAGATGCAGAGAGACAGAGTGCTTGAATGGAATATGCATTAGCAGTCTCGCAGCCGCATTTTGGACCACTTGCAAGCGTTGAATTAGATATTTGGGCAAACCCAGGAGCAGGCCATTCGCGTAATCCAATCTAGATGTATCTGTCGCATGGATTACCGTTTTCCTGCAGTTCACCGGAAGCAATCGCAAAATTTTGCGAAGATTCCTAAGTTTACCCAGAGAGCAACCCATCAGCTGATGTGTGTGCGAAACAAAGGACAAGCTGTTGTCCCAGCGCACTCCCAGATTTTTTGCCGAGGGACTGAGGGAAGGGGACAGGCCCATTTCCAACGGCCACCAGAGCTCAGCGGGGGGCGGAGTGCCTTTACCAAAGAAGAGCACTTCCGTTTTATCCGCATTGAGTTTTAATTTATTCGTATTCATCCACCGTGCCACATCATGGAGACAGCCTTTAAAACTTAACAGGGCTGCCTCTGACACCTCGGCATAAGGAAACACAAGCTGGGTGTCATCGGCATAGGAAACTGCCTTGACCCCCCAGTTAGCAATAAGCGTAAAGAGTGGGGCCATATAGATATTGAATAATAGAGGACTGAGCGCCGAGCCCTGAGGTACACCACAGCATAACAGCTTAGGTGTCGAGGAAGCAGTTCCTAGGGCCACCTTCTGGGTTCTCTGGGACAGGTATGAATGCAGCCAGTCCAGCGCTTGATCCTGTATGCCCACTTCTGCCAATCGCATCAGCAACCTTGCGTGGTCGACAGTGTCAAAAGCAGCCGAAAGATCCAGGAGCACCAGCAGAGCTGAGTCTCCCGAATCTAACGACCATCGTATTGACTCTGCCACCTCGATCAGAGCTGTCTCGGTGCTAAAGCCGGGTCTAAAGCCTGACTGTGTCTCGTGGAGAATCTTGTTGTCTTCTATATATTTACTGAGCTGCCGCTGGATAGCTTTCTCCAGCATCTTGCCTGGGGCAGCCAGTAAGGAGATAGGGCGAAGGTTGCTAAGATCCTTAGGATCTCCGTTAGGCTTTTTCTTTAGTGGGAGGAGGGTAGCATGTTTCCATATATATGGGAAAACCCCTGAGGAGATGGACGTATTCCAAATGTGTTGTAGGGAAGGGGCCACAAAGTCCGCCATTGTGCACCACAGTTTGGGGGGACAAGGGTCGTCCGGCGAGCCCGACTTGCAGCACCTTAATTCCTTCATGACCGCAGACAGAGTTAATGGATGAAAGCAGGCTAACTGACCGCTTGTCGACACTTTGACAAACTGATCCGTTTTCTCTGTTGTTACCACTGGGCCAAAAGAGTCATAGACACACTTAATCTTTTCGTCAAAGAAGTCCGAGATTTTATTACAGAGAGTGACCGAAGGTGGTATCTCCCTTTCAATGCATCTCGGTTTGACAAAGGACTGAACCACCTTAAAGACTTCCTTGCTAGAATGTTCTGCCTGTTCAATTGAAACTGCAAAAAACTGTTTTTTTGCCTGTCTGACAGCCTTCTGAAATTTATGGGAGGCCACCTTATATTGTGTTCGCTCCGGGGTCCCATATTTTGCCCTCCACTGCCTCTCTAATCGTTTACATTTTGCCTTCTCAGTTCTAAGGTCCTGTGAGAACAATGGAGCAGAAGGCGAGTCCCTCTTGGACACAGCGCATTTAGCTGGCGCAATGGACGACATCATATTCCCAATCCAGTGATGAAACCTCAGAGCGTCAGTGCTGGCATTCAGAGTTAGCGTGGGTTTGTTCTGCGCCAGCACTGGGCCCATAATGGTAGGGACTAGCTTCGACCATTGTCTTCTCATAAAAATTTGCTTGCTGGGCGGTGGTCTGTCAGCTGCCAGGTTTATTAAAAAAGGCATAAGCAGGTGGTCTGACCAAAGTAATGGCAGGGTCTCTTCCATCGTCACCTTTTCAATATTAGAGAGGATAAGGTCGAGTGTGTGACCCGCTCTATGTGTATTCAGTAATTTATAAAAACATATTAGACTTTTATTATGTGTAAATTTCAAAAAACATATTGATTGTATACATATTTACATTTGAACGAATGATATAATTTCTGATCTCAAAATTAAAGACTAAGACATAATATAATACATGAAATATATAATACAGATCAATGTATAATGTGATAATCAGAGTTGCACATATACAAAGACAGAAGCAAAAACAATGACTTTTATCAAAATGTTCTCAAAATACACATGAACAAAAACAAAGACAGTGGCTGTAATAGAGATCTTCTCAACGCGCGTTTCGACGGTCAGGAGCGTCTGCATCAGGAGAGCCACAAAATGTTTTTCCTTTTAACATACAAAAAAATATGAAAAACAGGTATGAACAATATTTAAAAACACTGAGAACCTTAATAATTATTTTTCTAATAGTCTTTTTGTGCTTTCAAGAAAACCCTAAATCTTAAACCAGAGTGAATAAGGAAAAAACACCCAAAATAGTGATGAGATAATATATATAAAAGGAAAATCAGTGCTCAAGTTTTGTGAAAGATACCAATGGAGAGTGAACACAAAAAGAATAACAGAAAAAGAGAGAAGAATGCATCAGGACCTAAATAATGAAGATAAAACAAGAAAAAGTAAAATATAGAGCCCAATAGGTTTCCAAGGGTAGGGTATAGGTTGTAGATGTTCTTACTTTTTTGGTTGGCGTTGATAAAAATGAGTATATGTGTGGTCCACTAGAGACCTAAAGATCGATGGCACAACCCCCTATAAATTGGATGAGAGACATAAACAATAAAGTCGGGAGCATGTTATTGAATATGCACAAATGTGTCACGAGAACCATGAAGAGTTTCAGATTCGGCAATTAAACCGGCAAAGCTAAGCAAAGTAGAATTGTAATGAATGCTTACAAATGTACTGAGATGGGGCAATGAAAAAAGAGGATGAATGCCGTGAGGTCCACAGGGAACACTTTGAGCCAATTGGAGTGGAAGAAGAGTACTAAACATAGGATCAAAAGCAGAAACGCAAAAATGAGTTGAAAGGGTGAAAGTACCTTAAAAAATGTAATGATAATACTTTACATAAAGAAAATAGTCGAAAAAGAGAACGAACGGATACCTGGAGCAGAATAGCAGCAAATACACAGAAACGGTATGAAGATTCAGCCTTGATACCAATAATGTAGTTTGTATCTATGTGGCCCGGGATAAACCCAGGGCTATGATAATAGTAACAATGAAAGGATATATTCCGATTTCGTAGGATGCAAAACACTGCAACAAAAGAAAAGGAGGAGATATAGCGGTAAATAGGTAGTTGCGAACGCCATGATATAGAAACAAGAATACATTGCTATAGAAACTAAATAAGACTGTAGTATATGAGGGGATGTATCTGAGCCGAAAAACCAACAGAGGACTTACCCAGAATATGTGAAGATCAGACCGCGTAATGGATGTAAACCGCAGGCATAGACACAATATCTTGTCGGGAGACTCGATTTAAAGAAATGTGGCGTGTCACGTGATAATCCGGAAATGGGCTCGGTACGTTCAACATAATGTGGAGGTAGATAACGGACAACGGAATGAAAATAGAAATAGAAGAGATACGAAACAAACTTGAAAACAAGGAGAGTTAATTGAAAAAGAAAGAAAATCAGCCACAATAATAAATGATATGTATATAATGGAGAGAACAGAAACCGGTAACGAACTGGGTTTAATTTACAAACCCGAAAATAATATTGAAAAAGATACGGAAAACCCCAAAAACAGAGAGTGAAAAAGAGTAAGAAAAGACCAAAATAACAAGTGGTCTAGATGTAATATAGAGAACAGAATCAATGTTGAAGCTGACAGATCAGGAGATCCTAATATTGCAATGTATGCAAAATTAAAATAGTCCGCCAAAAATCAAACAATGATATAATGAAAATCAGTGTAACAGGCTTACAAAGAGTTGGAAAAATGATGAATCCTCTAAAGCTTATTAAATAAAATAGCATTCTCCCAGGGTAATTCGTTATTCAATCCTTTGTGAAAGGTATTGAGGGTAAAGCTCCAAAAGACTTCCTGTTTTTTCCGAATTTCTTCGCTGTGTGTCTTATTATTGATGTTAATTTTCTCAAGTATATGCCATTTGATATCTTCGGCAGAATGTTTTTGTTCTTCATAATGTTTCACCATGGGAGCTACCTACCGGAGGACGACGGCGGGACAACAGGTACATGGCAGGCACTGACCAGAAAGACTGGTCATCCCCTTACCGCTTCCCTCCAGGAAGCCTTGGCTAATAACCCAAAGCGTATGCAAGAGAAGGGAATCCACCTCTCACATATAGAAAAACACCTTAGTGAGTGTATCACATAGTCTGTACCACAACACTAAGTCTGTTTTATTTCACCACACCTTTTTTTTAAAAACGGTCCTGAGGAAAGCCAGAATACTCTAAGGCACTGGCTGAAACATGTCAACCATCTGAAGGACGCAGGGGGCAGTAACTCGCCACCCTCACGCGTCCTGTAGCCTTACTTTTAACCGCTGGTGACGGCCCAGTTATTAAAATTTAATTTACCCTCGGGTACTGGGACCACCACCAAGCCGTTTTAAATCACAACTCACCCAACCTCACTGCACTCTCAGCAATATACCAGCTCCGCTGTAATCAGGCGTCGTAGCACACCCGGGACATACTAGGTGTCACTGGGTGGGCCCGATGATGAAGCATGCCACCAACTAGGTTGGTGGGTGAGGGCTTCATGAATACACCAACATGGTGCCCGTGACAGAACTAATTTGAGTACTGTAACACTTTCGTCCACTTAAGCTAGTCCTCTTTGTTTAATCACATATAAACCCTCAGGGACTCGGACTAGCTAACTAGTCCTCTCTCTCCCTCTTGTTACACGCATCACCATGGGAGCTAACAGCTTATTAGTTCGAATGGCAGAACGATGTTCATTTAGACGAGTGGCTATTGGTCTGGAGGTTTCTCCTACATATCCGGAGTTACACGGACAGATAATCAGATAAATAACATTATCTGTTCTGCAATTTGACATGGATTTAGAGTCAGTAGTGTAACAATTATGAGTAATGGTATGTCCTACTAAGGCTCCATCACATGCTTTGCAATTGGAACATAGACATTTAAATGTTCCTCTGATTGGTAGTGTTCCATCGATGGTTTTTTGTAGAAAAGGGACATGAGTGTTAAAACGCGATCTGACTATGATGTCTTTCAGATTTTTGTTGCGTCTATGTGCAAATAGTGGTTTCTTGAGTTGCAAAGAAGGATCTTGATTGATGTTCAAAATGTGCCAGTTGGCATTAATGATGCGTCGTACTTGTTCGTCCATGGTGGAGTGTTTTGTGATGCATACCAATTGGTCTTTAATTTTGGGATTTTTTTCCTGCAAAAGACAGTCCCTATCATAAAATCTGGCTCGTTTGAGAGACTCTCGTATCAGCCGATGCGGGTAGCCTCTATCTAGAAATTTTGCTTTCATCATTATTGCTTGTGAATCAAAATCATGAATATTGGTACATTTGCGACGAAGTCGCAAAAATTGGCCAAAAGGAATGCTTTGTTTCTGTGATCTAGGATAGTAACTTTTAAAATGTAGCAAAGTATTTCTGGCTGTAGGTTTAGTAAAGAGGTCTACCTCTAGGTGACCCAGATTGTCTTTAATTATATTGTCTAGAAATTCGACCTCTTGTCTGTTTTTATGGGCTGTGAATTTGAGGTTACTGTCTGTTACATTTAGCCATTGTAGAAATTCCTCTAGTTTTTCCTCCGTGTCTTCCCAGATGAAAAAAATATCATCAATATATCGTGTCCATCGATGTATTGATTCAGAGAAAGGAGCAATTTCGTTGTAAATAAAGTTGAGTTCGAATTTAGACATATAAATATTCGCTACAGATGGAGCTATAGTCGCACCCATACTGACGCCGCGGATTTGTTTGAACCAGATGTTATTAAATTCAAAAGGGTTCTCTGTAAGTACAATGGTGAGACAATCTAAGATAAATGTTTTAGGACAGGGGATCTCATAGGTGTCAATAAACCAAGAAACGGCTATTATTGCTTCCTTTTGGGGGATGTTGCTATATAGAGACTCCACGTCTAAAGTTGCTAGAATCTCTTGATTAGTGTTAAAAGGTAAGTGTTCAACCTTTAAGACCATATCTCCAGTGTCTCTGATGTATGATGGAATTTTCGATATGTAAGGGCTTAGCCAATGATCAACATATTTGGATAATGGTTCTGTGACCGATCCAATAGTGGATACAATAGGACGTAAGGGAGGCTCTGTAAGATTTTTGTGTACCTTGGGTACTCCATAAATGCAAGGCATAGTTTTCTTAGAGTTGTTCAGAAAAGCGTGTTCTTTTTTGCTTATCTCACCTTTAGAGAGAGCTGTGTTTGACAGTTGTTCGATTGTCAGACAGATTCTATTAGTGGGATCTGTGTTGACTTTGGTGTAGAATAAAGGATCATTTAAGAGTGCTAGCATTTGATTTTCATAGTTAGTTGTGTTAAACACAACTATACCACCTCCTTTGTCTGCACTTTTAATGGTAATAGACTTGTTCTCTCTAAGTGTAGATAAACAGGAAAATTCCTCCTTGTTGAGATTGAAAAGGGGTTTGGGAATGAAACGGGTAGCTTGATCTATTCGTTTGAGAACAACTTTTTCAAACACCTCAACCTCAGGTTCTATTTGTTCAAATGAAGGTGTGAAAGTCGAAGGCAGAGCTACAGTGGTATTGATAGTAGCTGTAGGTGTATTAGTAATGTCCTAGGAAAAGTATTTTTTAAGTCTGAATTTACGAAAAAATGAGACTATATCAGTGTATAATTCAAATTTGTTGGTAAAGGCATGAGGGACAAATGACAAACCCTTAGATAATAGACTCATACAGTTAGAGTCTAAAGTTTGAGATGACATGTTAAAGATAGGGATAGTATTATCTATCTCCAATATTGTCGATTTCTGGTTTGTAACATTTGTCGATTGTCTGGTGGTGTATAGGGGTTCTGTTGTTGGTAATTCCCTCTTGCTTGGGGCTAAAAACGAACTCGTTGTCACCCTCTGCGTGACCCTCGTTGGGCTGAAAAAGGCTGGTATTGTGAGGTGTATGGACGGCTAGGTCTAGATGAATTTTGGAATTGATCATTTAAATCTCCATCGGAGTCAGATGTATCAGAAAAGGTTCGCACTTGTTGCGTTTTATAATTAAATTCTTGAGAGTATTGGTTTTGTTGGTAATAATTTTCATCAAGATATGGATAGGTTTTGGTCACGGAGTAGTAGCGTAGATCTTTTCTCAATTTCTCAGTCTTACATTTTATGAGATAATCAGAGAATGATGCAAGTTCTTTTTCTGCAGTTTCTAGTTTCTTTATAGCTTCTTCTATGCTATTGGATTTTCTGATTTGTTCTTCTAATTCTAGTAGTTCATTTTTTAGAGAAGACCGCAGTTCTTTGGCTGTTTCAATAATCAGGATCATTAAGTCCCTAGAACATCTGTTGGCTATCATACTCCATTTTTCTAAAAAATTTCTGAATTCAATGAATAGACCAGGGATATTACGGACTCTTAATCCTTGTGGAATAACTCCTGAGTATTCCAGCATAAATTCACCGTGAGCCTCTTTTCTTTTGATTTCCTTTTTTAAATTAAGGAGTTTGAATGAATCATCATTCGCCAGTGTAGTAGTGGAAGTGGAACTAGTACCAAAGGCATTACTAGTGCCCACTAGCAAGGCAAAGTCTTCATCTGAAAACCCAAAGGTTTTCAACTGATCCATATTGGATAAACAGATCACAGCTAAGGTTCAAAATAGAAAATATGAATAGCAAACAAGAGAGAAAAGAGAGGTAAAAAGGGGATAAACAAAATAGGAAAAAAGAAGATCAAATAGAGTAGGGTTTAGTATAAGCTGGCACAAAGCAGAACCACTTAAAAACTTTAAATATGAGAAAGATGAAGTAACGGACAGCCCCACACAGTCAAGCTGTGGGTAAACAATGCATATAAGAAGGACCCCCTGCTGGGACAACAAATCTCCTAGGGCAGGGAAAATAGCACATATGAATATAAACACCCTAGGCAATTTTAGAATGAGTAACTATGTGATCAATATGATCATAATAACTAATTCAAAAAGGAACTCAGTGTATACAGTAATTTATATAAACATATTAGACTTTTATTATGTGTAAATTGCAAAAAACATATTGATTGTATACATATTTACATTTGAACGAATGATATAATTTCTGATTTCAAAATTAAAGACTAAGACATAATATAATACATGAAATATATAATACAGATCAATGTATAATGCACATATACAAAGACAGAAGCAAAAACAATGACTTTTATCAAAATTTTCTCAAAATACACATGAACAAAAAAATATGAAAAACAGGTATGAACAATATTTAAAAACACTGAGAACCTTAATAATTATTTTTCTAATAGTCTTTTTGTGCTTTCAAGAAAACCCTAAATCTTAAACCAGAGTGAATAAGGAAAAAAACACCCAAAATAGTGATGAGATAATATATATAAAAGGAAAATTAGTGCTCAAGTTTTGTGAAAGATACCAATGGAGAGTGAACACCAAAAGAATAATAGAAAAAGAGAGAAGAATGCATCAGGACCTAAATAATGAAGATAAAACAAGAAAAAGTAAAATATAGAGCCCAAAAGGTTTCCAAGGGTAAGGTATAGGTTGTAGATGTTCTTACTTTTTTGGTTGGCGTTGATAAAAATGAGTATATGTGTGGTCCAAAAGAGACCTATAGGGCACAACCCCCTATAAATTGGATGAGAGACAAAAACAATAAAGTCGGGAGCATGTTATTGAATATGCACAAATGTGTCACGAGAACCATGAAGAGTTTCAGATTCGGCAATTAAACCGGCATAGCTAAGCAAAGTAGAATTGTAATGAATGCTTACAAATGTACTGAGATGGGGCAATGAAAAAAGATGATGAATGCCGTGAGGTCCACAGGGAACACTTTGAGCCAATTGGAGAGGAAGAAGAGAACTAAACATAGGATTAAAAGCAGAAAAGCAAAAATGAGTTGAAAGGGTGAAAGTACCTTAAAAAATGTAATGATAATACTTTACATAAAGAATATAGTCGAAAAAGAGAACGAAGGATACCTGGAGCAGAATAGCAGCAAATACACAGAAACGGTATGAAGATTCAGCCTTGATACCAATAATGTAGTTTGTATCTAAGTGGCCCGGGATAAACACAGGGCTATGATATTAGTAACAATGAAAGGATATATTCCGATTTCGTAGGATGCAAAACACTGCAACAAAAGAAAAGGAGGAGATATAGCGGTAAATAGGTAGTTGCGAACGCCATGATATAGAAACAAGAATACATTGCTATAGAAACTAAATAAGACTGTAGTATATGAGGGGATGTATCTGAGCCGAAAAACCAACAGAGGACTTACCCAGAATATGTGAAGATCAGACCGAGTAACGGGTGTAAACCGCAGGCATAGACACGATATCTTGTCGGGAGACTCGATTTAAAGAAATGTGGCGTGTCACGTGATAATCCGGAAATGGGCTCGGTACGTTCAACATAATGTGGAGGTAGATAACGGACAACGGAATGAAAATAGAAATAGAAGAGATACGAAACAAACTTGAAAACAAGGAGAGTTAATTGAAAAAGAAAGAAAATCAGCCACAATAATAAATGATATGTATATAATGGAGAGAACAGAAACCGGTAACGAACTGGGTTTAATTTACAAACCAGAAAATAATATTGAAAAAGATACGGAAAACCCCAAAAACAGAGAGTGAAAAAGAGTAAGAAAAGACCAAAATAATAAGTGGTCTAGATGTAATATAGAGAACAGAATCAATGTTGAAGCTGACAGATCAGGAGATCCTAATATTGCAATGTATGCAATTTTAAAATAGTCCGCCAAAAATCAAACAATAATATAATGAAAATCAGTGTAACAGGGTTACAAAGAGTTGGAAAAATGATGAATCCTCTAAAGCTTATTAAATAAAATAGCATTCTCCCAGGGTAATTCGTTATTCAATCCTTTGTGAAAGGTATTGAGGGTAAAGATCCAAAAGACTTCCCGTTTTTTCCGAATTTCTTCGCTGTGTGTCTTATTATTGATGTTAATTTTCTCAAGTATATGCCATTTGATTTGAAGCCCACTCATATACACCATCACTACTTATCAAGGTGTCCTTGCATGATAACTGGGACATATATTAGTGACACACACAAACATGAAGACAAGAGTGCACTTCGGCTCTTGGATGTGGGCCCATGGGTCCACAATCCTGATCTCAGTGAGAGATCGATCAGTCACTTACCGCGGTTGTGTGCATGATGTTGCCAATTTTCATAATTATCGAGCAGGTACAGTAGCGGCAGGACCTGTAATGCTGAACCCATGACAACACAGGAAGTAGGCTGCTGTGTGGATGTCCCTTGCACCTTAGTGTGCCTCTTTTTCTTCCATTTCGAGCAATGTTGTTGTATTGCTTGGACAGCCTCATCGCAAACGTGCATCGTAATTGGGCGGTCCGGCTGACGTCTATGCTGCTCTCCGATTAGTTCCGATTAACCTTTCAGGTACTTCGCAATCAGCTTTTCTTTTCAAAGTTGGATGGACTGCAGCGGTCGGATTTCAGTGCATTCACATGCATAATAATACGTTGGAGAAACCGATCCTGACGTGGCCGCAGCGGTTAGTCTGACTCCAACAGGATAGCAGAAGCCATGCCGACCAGCATCGTAATCGACCCCTATGTGTCTGCCTTTCAAGGTCTTCCATTACTTTGGTCCTCCAATAAGGATCCCTTAGTCTAGAGCAGGCATAAGAGCATTTTCTGTGATGAGCCCAAGATTTGGAATTCTCTCCATCTGCAGCTTCAATTATTAAATAGTTTGTTTCCATTTCACATAGCCTTAAAAACATGTCTCTTTTCTGTTTAATGCTTTCCTCTGTTCCATATTCTTCGTATCTGCATCTTGGTATTTATTCAAATCAACTCTCACAGTGTCAGGGTATCTTTTTGGTAAATGTTGAACTTTACAACCAGCATTACATATTACGTTGCACTCTGTTGCTATTAGCCATTTCCTACTGTGAAGTCACTACTAAGGGCAGACTTACACGTCTCCACCCCATCTAAACTGGACATGGAGCCTGCTAGATCAGGATTTACAAGTATAAAGTTACTACTAGTACTCACACATATTCAGAGGCCTTCACAACTGGGACAGAGATCTCACTATGGTAGAGAATAGGGAAAATGAGAAAGTGTAATAATTATTATGAACTAGAACTGTAAGAACAAATGTTACAGCACATGAATTCATCATTTATTGAATATGTAATACATTATTAAATAAATAAAAAATATTAATTTAATGTATAATTGTTATTATTATTTGAAATACTTTTTGAACAAACACCCATCAACTATTATTTTTATATTTAATTGCTATTTGGTGATTCCTTTTCAAACTTACTTGTTTAACTAATTTTAAATAATTTGTATTCTTTTGATCAGAAGTTTAATATTTGTATTTAAAAATTTGAAAACAAAACATGAAATATTAATTAATTTGAACAAAACATATTAAGTTGCATCATTGAATATAACTTTAAACACTTAAATATGTGTGTGTGTTTGTGTGTGTGCGTGTGTGTGTGTGTGTGCATGTGTATGTGTGGGCATGTATACCCCCTCACTGTGAGGTCCGGATCGGTTCTCATAGTGTGGGGAAACCCTGACAGACCGAGGCAAAGACTACCTGTGTGAGATGCCTGTGTGTGCTTCTATGGCAGTGTGTTGTAGTACCCGTGAGTCAATTGCTGCCAAGAATTATTATTACTTGGACACTGGGAGCACAGCTGAAGAATATATCAGTTAATAATCAAACTTATTCATATATTTCCCATGATTTTCTGAATTTACTGTTGCACATATTGCAAATAATCATGTACCCTTCTTTAATACAGAGACATCTCCTATATCCTAGTACACTAGTATTAATAGTGCGTAGTCATATTAAATTACATTCAAAGCATAACAACAATTGTATTTTTCTATCCTTATGTTTGGCAAAAAACAAACTGCCCAATGCATTGGGGGATGCACTCCTTCCTCAAGGGCTGTCATATGTAACTGTAATGAAAGTACTTTGAAATATACTACAAAGTGCAGTTTGTGAACTGTGAAAAAGTTTGCTTGGATCCCTCCTGCTGGTCAAGTTTCCGCCCTATTTCGTTATTCTGGCCCTCTCCAAAATTCTGGAAAAGCATGTCAACTCACAACTTTCCAGTTTCATTGAGACTTACCAACTTCTCCATCCATCGCAGTCTGGCTTTAGGGTGGCTCACAGCACAGAGTCCGCACTTCTTGGGGTGACTGAATGTCTCAGACAACTAATGGACTCTGGTGGTATGGCTGCTCTCATTCTGCTTGACTTGAGTGCTGCGTTCAATACGGTGTCTCACTCTATTCTGATCGACAGACTTGAGGCCTTGGGCATTGAAGGCCTGGCCTTGGAATGGGTGAGCTCCTTTTTAAATAATCAAACTTCCAGATTTCTACAGCCGATGACAGATCAAAGACTCTAGTCCTGACCTCTGGAGTCCCTCAGGGATCCACTCTGAGCCCCTTGCTCTTTAACACGTACGTCATTGAGAAATGTGGGCTCACCCTGTTTACTTACGCTGATGACACTCAGATCTTCTTCTCTTTATCTGAGGCCAATTGACAGTACCCTTCACTGCTTCATGTAGGCCTGAGGAATATTTCTTTTTGGAAGAATAATAATGCATTAAATCTTAATGGCGGAAAAACAGAGATCCTTGTCCTGGGCAACAATCTGGGTCTCTCGGGACTCAGCCACTGGCCGTTTCACTGTGGCCCACACTCTCTCCATCTACGAAGAATCTTGGTTTAATCAGAGATGACAAACAGTCCTTTAAGCCGCAAGTATCCAAAGTCACGGATGTCTGTTTCACAGTCCTTAATTGGCTGAAAAAGATACTCTGGCTAATACCATTACAGGCACAGAGAACGGTCATGCAGGCCTGGGTCACGTCCAGATTGGACTATGGCATTGTGTTGTACCTAGGTGCCAACAAGACGTTTATTAAACGCCTCCAGACCATTCAGAATGCGGCTGCCCGGCTTTTTTGACTACCGGAATATACCCCTGCCTTACCTCTGCTCCAGGAATTGCACTGGCTAAAGATTTTCAAAACGCTTTAAATTTAGGGCATTTTGCTATATGTTCAAGGCCAAACATGGCCTTGCACCCGCATACATTCAGGGATTGGTGACTCCTTATGTGCCTACGCGTTTCATAGTTCAAAGCTGCTTTCCAAACTAATCTCTGAAAATGAGCGGTTTAGGACACCAGTTCTCTTAAATCTGAATGAGTGAAAGCAGCACTTTGTGACCTTTATTTTGATATGTCTTCCCTCAAAGAATGCTCAAAAGCAGGTCATGAACTCATGATATCTTGATAAGCAGCAATCTTGTGGTAGGATTAATGGCCCACGTTAAGGTAAATTTGTTAAAATATGCTATCAGAAATGGTACCGTAGAAGTATTTGTGAAAAATTCTGTGCTCATGTAAAACAAATATGTTGGCATTGTGCCCAAAAAAGAAGAACATTCCCTGGGATCCCCTGCGATTTTCTCAGGAGATACTAGAGCGTTTCTAGTGGGACAACCTCATAAAACGGGAGGATGGGTGAAATTGTACTCCCTGCCGTTCTTCCCATGAAACTCGGAGCCGCAAATAGATTTTGCAATAATCGTCAAAGGTATTATCTATTTTGTACTCGTTTTGTTCTAAATAACAGCAGGGTTCTCTCTGACTTAGAGGTCCTTAAATTCCCTTTAATAAATTCCTTCAATGGTCTGGCCCAAAGATGTGATTAGAATGGCAGGTGCAGCGATTATGTGTTGGCTGGCAACTGTCAGGAACTCAACTGAACACAAGAACACACCGCTGATCTCTGGCCTAGTGTCTAGGGAGGTGGCACTCACAGGACGGCCCGCGGGCCACTTGCAGCCCTCCAGGTCATTCCCTGTGGCCTCCGTGGAAATCAGCAGGCACGGAATCGGCGCCATTTCTGCCTGCTGTGATTCCTAGGGGGACGCGTTTGCCCGGAAAGGGGCATACGATGACAACCAATGTCTCCCATGCTCACCCATAGCCTCCCTGCCCTCACCTGCCTCTCTGGCGTCACTTGCTCGCCCTGCCACTGAGTACCTTGGCTGTGCTACTTGTAGGCGCTGCTCACAGACAGTGTTGCCTCTTTAATCTCTCAATTGGTGCCACTAAAACAGAGCTGTCTCTTGTTAAATTCATGTTTTTAAGGCCCCTTAGGGCAGGGGTCTTCAAACTTTGGGGCGCGACCCCCAGGGGGGCCGTGGAGTGATGCAAAGGGGGTCGCGCCTTCCCAGTCAGCCCGGGCTGCTGCAGTGAAACTTGAGCTGCTGGGGGCTCACCTGGGCAGTGTCTGGATTCCTATCTCCGGCACCCCCGTGTTTTTTCACAGGTCTTTAAAGACCATTTAACATGCCTTTGTAAACTGCTTACAGAGGCTTAGGTTTTTTTGCTGGTTCCAGTACCCCCTGGGTCCCCACTGTGCCTATTCCTTACATTTGGATTTTACATTCACTGCCGTAGTGTGAGAATGCATTTCATGGAAAGGTATACAAAGTTGGCTTCCTGGGGGCGCCTTGAGTGAAAGTTTATTGTGCTTTTGAAGCACCTGCTGCAGCGTTTCTTTCCCCGGCAATTAGCAGGCCTCACATAAATGTCAAGATAACTTGTGTGATTAATTATCTTCCTGGGGAGAGATCAGAATGTTGTATAGTTGAGGTTTTGACTTAGGTGAAGTTAGTGCAGAGGGTTAATATGCCTGCTGCAAAGAACGTGTACCAAGTAGATTACAGAGTGCGTATGATGTGAAGAGATCAGCAGGTTACTGCTTTCAAAAGAGACATCCTTTTGTTACTTGCAATTTATAACTTAAAGTCCTAATAGAGAATAGTGAGCTATTAACTTTCATCCTAGAACAGCACGCACACTACAAAGAATACATTATTAGACCATTGATTAATGTTGCAAAAAGGGTTAATTTGGCTAGAAATCAATTCTTATTATTAAAGGAAACTCCCAACTATGCTGTTTCTTTTTCGACTCTGAGTTTGTGCTTCTCCACACCAAGCACTCTTGAACTATACTGCCTACCAGTATGGATGACATGTGACTCCTATACTTTTAGTCCTTTGGCTTATGTAACATTTCCTATACACTGATTTACACACGTATGATTGATTGTCTCTGTGTAATGTGTGTGTGATGCAAAGTGCTCGGACACCCTACACTGGTATGAGTGGCACTATATAACTAATTCAATGCATCTGAGAGTGTTGGGTTATGGAGACTTGGTCACTGTTAAAGGGTGCTAGTGAGAGAATCCATGGTGGGGGTGGTCATTGTGGGGGCGCCAACAAACATTGTCGCACAGGGCGCCACCAGCACTAAAGCCGGCCCTGGGAAGAATGCACAGATAAGCGCTGAAAATACCGCTTTAGGTGACTGCTTTTTTTTGTACCGACTGGGCCACCAAAATAATCTGCTGGCAACCCTAACCATAGGACTGGAAGTTTGTAGCAGGATCAGCACATTATTTATTTCCTTCACCCTCGATCCCCGATTAATGCCGCAATAGTTTAACTTAGATATTAAAGTCTACGCCCCCGTCAATAACATGCTGAGTTACTTCATGGGTCTGGGAATGCACCCTGCATTCAGACAACTCATTCCTCATTCTCGCCCTTCATTGTCACGCTCACCCTGCACTCACAGTGATCACAATGCACTCACACTGATCACCATGCACTTGCACCATTCACCCGCTCACCTTGCACTCACAGCGATCACAATGCACTCACACTGATCACCATGCACTTGCACCATTCACCCGCTCACCCTGCACTCACAGCGATCACAATGCACTCACACTGATCACCATGCACTTGCACCATTCACCCGCTCACCTTGCACTCACAGTGATCACAATGCACTCACACTGATCACCATGTACTTGCACCATTCACCCGCTCGCCTTGCACTCACAGTGATCACTCTGCACTCACAATGCACTTGTCCTGCTCACACTATACCTCAACCTGCAGTCACACGAGTACACTACTCATCCTGCACTCATGTGACACTTCACTCACCTGTCCCCCTCACTACTCAATATGCAACTCACTCAAACAAGCCCATCAGTAATCATACATTCATTCATCCCATTCTGAACTTGCATCCGCACCCAAAATGAGAGAGGACAGCAAGGGAGTGAGAGAATTTGATTGAAGAGGTCAGGGATGAGGAGAAATGTGAATTGCCGAAGAGAAGTGTGAACACGCAAGAAGTGAGTGTGATCCAAAGGTGAGGGCTTCTGTTAGAACAAAGGGGAGATGTGAAAGAGGAATGGGGGACTGGAGAGGTGTAAGATACAAATAGACAAAAATTTGAATGAAGAGACGAGGTGAATGAGAAGTGCTGAGGGGCACGGGAGGTGACAGGGCCAGAGAGGCCATGAGATAAATGTGAGAGACTGTTAGAGATGAGGGCAGTGAAAGGACAGAATGGCAAGAGGTGATTAAAGGTGAAGTGAGAGGTTGAATGGGGAGAGTTCAGAAGTTGTAAAAAGGGGTGAAAGAAAATGACCTGCAAAGTGAGAGAGGGATCCGGGGTTAGGAGAGGAGAGAGGGATGGAAGGGAGGGGGTGAGAGGAAAGCTGCATGGGTAAAAGGCTTAACTCTACACAAAACCGCCAGGGTTTTAAGGGACCCCTGCTTCTTCTGGTCAGGGCCAGGTGAGCTTCTAATGTGGCAGCACGTATTGCTGCAGAGTGGAAGGCCCTTCACAAAGGTTGACTTGAAATCTTTCTGATGATAATTGCTGTATTTTGGTTATAAATGGGTACTGATTGGGTGAAATCTTTCCTCAGCGTTACTGTGTGTAACAAATATCAAAATAATGAAGCAATGCTATCCCAAAATACGCGGCATCACATAACCTTATTTACATTTTCATCCCACGCAATTTAGTCAACAGGTTTAGACATTTTTGTCAAGAGGGGGTCCTTACGCCTCAAAATGTTGACAGGGGGGTCTCGGCATCCAAAAGTTTGAAGACCTCTGCCTTAGGGTTTGAGCCGAGCCCGGACTTTTCTTCCTCATGGTCTCGGAGCAGACACGTGGTGTAAACAGAATAAGTAAAATAAGGATCCAGCAAAGTCCTTACATGGATCCGTGGTCTGCGCCAAGCCTTGTGTTTCACGGCATGGCTTCCCTTTAGGTACATGGCATGCTACAGGCTCTCGGTTCACAACAGTGGTGTTACGGAAAGTGTACAGGTGAAATTGGGGCAGATGCAGTTTATACACAAAGTTACATGCCTCGGAAGCAGCCCAGCAGGATAATTGTGTATAAATCCCAGCTTCCCCACTTGATTAAATTGTGCGATTCTGAGTGAAACATTTATGTGCCTGTGTTGCGGAAAATATTTCTAACATTTTTTGCAGGCATTTCAACTTGCTTTGTGCATTACTTTAGAAAGTGTAGAACTTTTTAGTCATCCAACACTACCTGTGACATAGATGTAGCATCAGGTCTTTTATGCTGCAGAATTGAACAGCAAATAGTTATTCGTTTTGGCACACATTAGGTAGAGCCAGAGCTGAGGGGACAGGGGCACAGTGTGAACATAGAGGTGAATGCAGAGGAAGAATGAAACGGTAGAGGTAAGGGGAAGGAGCAGAGAAAGGAAAAACAGAGGGACTGGCAGACTGTATGTGTAAAACATAAAAGCAGAATGAGAAGTGCAGTGAGAAAGTATGGAAAGGTTGGGGGTTAACAGAAGCGAGAGAGAGAGTAAGGGTATTGCAGGGTATGAGGAGTGTGAGGGGGCAGGAGCAGAGTAAGGACAGGACAAATAGGCTTCTGTACACTAAGGACTATATTGAGTGCAGCCGCGGTCGGTAGTAGGAGTAACTGCAGGGCGGTGGTGTGGGGAGGGGGAGGGGCAGGGTTGGGGGTAGTAAACTATGGATTACGGAGGTTTACAGGTAAATTAACATATAAATTAATAAAACGAATTTAGTTGCATGCACTGCATCGCATTTGGGGATGTAGTGCACGCAACAAAATTCGTTTTATTAATTTATATGTTAACTTACCTGTAAACCTCCGCAATCCATAGTTTACTACCCCCCCTCCCTGCCCCTCCCCCTCCCCACATCACCGCCCTGCAGTTACTCCTACTACCGACCGCGGCTGATTGAGTGATATATATGGAAGGTGTATGCCATGTCAAGGACATGGGCAAGCAAATAGTGAGGGGTACAACACAAAAATGGAAGCAACAACTATGAACTAGCAGCAAAGTGAAGGGAAGCAGTAAAGGTATAAAGCAGAACTGCAGGAAGGACATAGGGACTGGCTTATCGGTAGAGTAAACCTTCAGTAGAGTGAAGGTGTACAGGCACAATGAGTGGGTAGGTGCTGAGTGACGCAGTAGGGCACAACGAGAGGATAGGCGTAGAGTTGTGCGTTAGCGTGCAATGAGAGGTTAGGCGTAGGATGAGGTGCTAGGGCACAATGAGAGGGTAGGCAGTTTGATAGGGTATGAGGAGTGAGAGAAATAATGCTGAATAAAGTAGAGAAATGTGGCACCAAAAAGGTGTGGCCAGATAGGAGTAGAGTGTGATGGAGAGAGAGCAGGAGCAGCATTAAAAAGTCAAGGTGTGGAGAGAGTGAATTCAGTATAAGAAGTTGAGGCCAGAGAAGGTGCAAAATGATAGGCTATAAGCATAGTGAGATAGAAGGACCAGGAAATTAGTGTAAACAGAGGGAAGACGGGTAGAATAATGAGGTTGGAGGGTCAGACAGAAGAAGCTTATGAGCCGAGCAAAGAGGCACTGAGAGCAGATTGAGATGATAGTAATAGAAAGCGGGGCTAGGGACAGCTTTAGAAGCATTCATGAGATAAGGAAAGAACCAAGGGTAGGGGGAGAGGTAGAGGTATAATGAGTGGTGTACATTGAGGGTAAAACAATAGGAGAAGAGTAAAGCTGTGACATAGTGCCAGGCTGCGGGACGGGTCAGAGAAAAAGTGAATTATTAATGCCAAAGTGGTGCGTAGAGGTAGGATGAGGGGGTAAAGTAGAGGAATATGGCAAGCATGAAACAGTCATAAGGTAGGGTCAGAGTTAGCGTGCAGGGTCAGAGTGAACGCATAGGATCACAGTGAACCATATGAACGAGTGCAGGGCTCAGGGAAGATTAGTAGTAGACGTGCTGCCTGATACATGCATTATTATGAAATGACATGCACCCACCTGAGATGATAGCCATTTTAGAGACGACACTACAATACCTCTGCTGCATTGTTGGACAGGCTCATTGACTAGGAGAAGGCAGCATGAGAAGGCAGCAGGTTTCTTGCCCATCATGCCGGTCATTGTCCCATTGTAAATTTGCATTACAGTCTGAGTACATGAATTCATGTATTGTGTAGGCCCATGCAAACACATTACAGCATGGGACCATTTATGCGTGTACTGTCTACGTCCAATAAGAATTTTGCAGCCTGGTGTCACTGATGCTTGTATTGCCTGGGGTTACATGCATGTGGTAAGTTTCATGAGCTTAGGTGTGTACAGCGGGCTGGACATGTCACAGGAATCCTATCTCTGTCAATGCACTTTGCATGTACGCTTCTGAGTTTTGCTGGACGATCTTGAGGCTTGGTACTGTAAGCTCCCAACATGGCGATTAAGGGTTGATCGGAGAGAGTTGAAGAGGCATATGGGCTTGAGTTGTGTCTTCTAGGAGACAAGTGAAGGGTGTGTCCAAGTGTGTGCTCAATGGAGGGCCTAAGAGCAGTGAACTGGGTGCTTCTCAAAACAAGGCAAAGATGGAAAACTATGGTCAGAAACACACAGATCCCCGTAAAAATAAAAATATTGACAGTATTTATTCTGGGTACATACATATATCACATTTCAAAATACAGCGTTGACTGGTAATGTTTTGTAAAGGGGGTGCATTTTTTTTTGCCCGCCTTAGTGACACCTCCCACCACCATCTCGCAGGTCTATCTGTGTGGCCCTCGGCCACAAAAGAGTCTGAAATTTTGGCCCCTGAGAAAAGTTTGTGAGTACCCATGGTCTGGTATCTGTCTAAAGCACAAACCTGAATAGCTTGACCCCGAAGAAACAGGGAGTAATGAAGAAGTATTAGGAAAGAGAGACAGTGTCTGTATCTTTGGGAATCCAGTCACTTCTAGAAAGCAGGTGTGGAGGCTGCTATGTAGTCAAACCATGCTACCGAAATCATCAGAAAGAAAGCAAATAGTTACTTACCCCTTCAACGGACAGATGACCCAGAGGAGACTAAAGGAAGTAGTCACATATCTAAGCAAACTCTGAGATTCTCCTAAAGAAATGAAGATGGCAACAAGAAAATCAGGAATACGAAGGAGAAAACAAATATTGTCAAGCAAAATGAAAGACCAGGTGACAAACTTAGCGTAAAGCATAAAGAAAACCAACGCTCAACATTGCTAGGCACTGACCACACGCTCTAATTACAGCCTTATTCAGTCTCTGCCGGCAATCACCAAGAAGTGCCCTTTACTTTCACTCCCTGTTGCCTGTCCGACATCTTCGTTTGAAATTCTACTCTTAGTCACATGGGTAGTGCCCACCATCTAGGAAAGGATTACACGCCTCCATTAATATCTAATGATATCCCTACATCCTATTAACCATACAGTTCAAGGCATCCCCAATGACCAACCCTGTTGAACTGCTGCCGAGCTGCTGAAATATATTATCCTTCTGGATCTCACTAGCAGAGCAGAACTTTACTTTCGGCTCGTCTATCTCGACCGTCCTGAGCTCCCGCCCTTGCACAGTAAGTCCTGACACAGGCTTAAAATAATGGCTTTCATTCATTATGCAAATAACAGTGCCTGTGTAGCACATAATCACTTCAGCCTTTGGGGTACTAGTGGAAACGTGATTTTAAATCTTTGAATAGTTATAAGATCTTACCATTATTGAGATCCACTGTAATGTCTCTTGGGGCAACACAGTATTTCTAGGAACCTGGGTAAAAATTGTACATAAGATTACATTATTTACAACAGATAAATATATAAGTAAATACAATTTATTGTTAAAAAAATGTCTACAAATAAAAACAGACTTGGTTTTTAATTGTATAAGATTTTTATAAACTTTATAGGATTTTAGAATTAATACAACTTTTTTCTAATACAAATATAATAAATGCGTTTTAATGTATTCTATAAATCAATTTTTCATAAATATTAATGCATAAGAACAAGAGTTGTGTTAACTTTAGGTGGGAATTTAATATACTCAAATGAATTAAAGATTTAATTTAAAATAAGTTAATAGTGCTGTAGCATTTTGGCTGTTTTTCGTTACAATAAACATGTACAATTGTGTTAAGTTATTATTTCATATAAAAATACTTATTTATTCCTCGATTGGTCCATGTTCATGCAGGGTAATGCCATACACAAACACCAGGCCTGCAATCCCTGCACAGGAGAAAAGCACTTCTGGCTTTATTCTGTTGCTCGTGAGCTAAGTAATGCATAGTGCACAAAGTCTCGCAAAGCCTCGCAGAACCACCCTATTCAAAAACTAGGAAAAGATGGTGACAACACACAGTATTAGGCGAGATGTGAAATGACATCACCACAAACCAAATTGGATGCCCAATGAAACTGTCAAGTAGGGGTAAAGTCAACCAGACCGCAATGAAAACCGCTCAGGTAGGTTGATGAAGTTGTGGCATTTATAGTGTACCAAAACAGACTCAGTTCAGTGCAACATCAACTAGGTACTTAATTATTGACAGAGCTATTCACAAAGGTAACTTAAGCTTGTGAGGAATTTACAGGAATAATTTACTCTCACAGGTTTGAGTACTTTACTACTTTTGGCTATTCACAAAATCTGAGTATAGAGCCACTCAAGAGTGTAGACCTACAAATCTCCACCCCCGAAAAAGAGGGTGCAGCTAAATTCACGAGCATAAGTTACTACTGCCAAAAAAGAAACAATATTGAGTCCAGCACCAAACATGACCAACAACTGACACTGAAAAACTCTCCCATGAACATAGTGGAGGTAGGGATTCAAAATAAAACCCCATACATTATTTACAGTAAATTAAAAGTATATTCATATACAATTTACTGCTATTCAAGAATAGTACATATTTGCTATTTGATTAAAAAAATAATAACCTTGAATTTTGTAATTAATTTAATATTATTTTATTTAAAAATTACATTACTTTTAATTGTGTCTCTACATCACTTTTGGCAATTGATAATTCATAAGAAAAATATTTGTACATTAGTTGGGAATTTGTTTTTTAATTTAAACTTCAGCTAAATAGTTGTTATCTAATTTAGACATATTTGCTATAATTAATAATTTAATTTAAAACTAAGTTAAATACTTTTGTAAATTTATTTCAGATATTTATGTTAAATGTAGAACATAATATATGTAATATTCAGTACTATTAATTTATTTTTGAATTACATCTTTAATTAACTTAAATATGCTAACCTAAACATAAAATATCTTTCTGAAGATTAAATGAAACAATAAGTTCCTGCCTCAAGTAAAAAACTCAATTATTTATTTATGCATTAACAATTATTAGAATCGATGTATAGAATTCATTATCGTCAATTTAGTTATATTTTAATCAAAGTAATTTTACATTAACTTATAAATTAAAAAATATTTGTGAAAATATTTTATAACCAAATAAGAAATATGTTTTTTTACATTAAATTAATTTTATTTATGTGTTTATCTATTATAAATAGTTCAAATTATTTTAATATCACAACCTATGGCATTTTATTTTAGGTCGCTACCTCTATAATTTTCTATGGGGGGGTTGTTGCAGTACCAATGGTTGGCCATGTGTGGTGCTGGACCTACTTTAGCTCTGAACTGGAGCAACTTAGTATTGTTTTGCATAACTTTGGGCTGTAGTAACTTTAGAAGGGCAGTTTGTGAATAACGGCAGGCTTACACCTTTGTGGGTGGGTGGATATCACTCCCTAAATCTCTTTCTAGCCCTCCCTAAACTCCTCCTTACTCCTCCCTAATATCTCTAATTTAGTAATAAGTATGCCATTTTTTCTAGCCACTGCCCCTGGTTTCTCCCACATTTACTTCTCAAAACCAAACTTGTACGTGTGAATATCTTCCCAAAGTGAAGACAGGAGAGTTGGAGGTGGAGATTTACACTTTTAGGTTCATGCATAGTATTTTTTAACACTTTAGTGGTACACACGTAGTACTACAAAATGTACTACAAAATGTAGTTTTCAAATAGGCCCTTAAATGTTAGGAATGCTTTGGCATGTCCTACAACATACAACAAAAATAAATGGAAAAGGGAAATCACTTACGTTCTGCATCACAGGATAGTCAAATGTCTGCTCTGTCTCTCACTTTGAAAGCCTTGCTACTTGCCTTACCACCAGTCTCAATCTCAGTGATCATGGTGACAGTGGTGAAAAAAGGGAAGCAAAACAGACCTTTGCAAATGAATTTAGCTTCTTTATTTTCTGTATTTCTACATCTTGCCCTTCTCCTCCTCTCTCAGCAGCAAACAGGTGATTAAGAAGAAGCTGTACTATAGGGAAAGATTCAACTATGTGATGCCATTCTGGTCTAAACATTGGTGTAATATCCCCTTTTCTACCCAAGAAACTTTGGTGAATCAACTCCTATGTTCTTCCACTAGTTTGTTTCCTCTGTCAGTTGGCACTAGATTGGAAGCTTTGGCCCATCATAACTTCGAGAACTGAGTACTTGGCTGATTGGTCCTCATAATCCTTTGATTGTATAATTCCTCTTGCTATCACTATTCACACGTGTTCACTTTTTTTTCCATTTGTGGACTTTATTTGTGGGCCAAGTGTTAGAACAACAGTAAAGGGCTTGTAATTTCGGACTCTCCTTTCCTGAATTTCTATTCTCTTTTGGTTTACAGCAAGCTTGGGAGGTTCATAATACTCAACAACAATACATCTAAGTTGTTCTTGCATTCCAATGTCCTTTCCTTGTTCTCACTGAGCACCACAAACCCTCTTTTCCTATATCTCTGCATTTGTGTTAGCAATATAGTTAATTCCTCTGGAAAAGGTGAAGTTTTCTGTGTCCTATGATAATTTGCCATGTGAGGTTTCTGTACCATCAGCAGTTACATCAAACACACACAAGATGATGGGAGTAATCCTTGCATTACGTCTAACCACTGGCAATCATTTAGGGCAGCATTCCAACCCATCACTCTTTTGCCCACCTTGGCACCTGTTTAGACCCAGCCATATTCAAATCAGTGTTGACCCTGCTCCAATAGAAACCGTCCAGCTGAAACTGCCAGGACAGGTCCTTCCTGACCCGGAACACAAGCGACCCAAGACCAGTTCCTCCCTGATTGGGCTTCTTATTTGGATGCAGCTTGAATCCAGTGGTACAGTGTGCAAGGGACCTATGTCTGGGAATACCCTTGGCCACTTAGGGCTTTACATTAAACATATAAAATGGGATGGGAGGAATGCTTGCAATAAGTCTAACCACTGGCAATCACTAGGGGTAGTATTCAAACCCATCAATCATTTGACCGCCATGCCACCTCATTTTGGACCCAGTCATATGCAAATCAGTCTTGACACTGCTGCATTAGGAACATTCCAGCCCGAAATGCGAGACCAGAACCGGAGCACATGCAAGCCAAGACTGGGTATGAGGCTGGATCCAAAATGAGGTGGCACCAGTGGTGGTTGCTCCCAGGAAACAGCAGTGGGGAAGGGAGGGGAGAAGGTGGGGGGGTTAAAAAACATTTAGTCACCTGCTGGCCGGCCTCAACCTGTCTTTCGTCCTCTTCCTGGCTCCTTCTATGCAAACAGAGAGTGGGAAGGACCCATGCTCCCAGTCTCCCCATAGCCAAACACAAAGCTGCAATGCAGCGTTGTGATTGGTCTGAGCGCCGTAGTTGGGAGTGGTAACCTGGGCATGTTTTTCACCCAGGCTGTATTGCAGCCTAGGTGGAGAACACACAAAGTACACATGAATGTTTGGCCGGCCTAAGAGGGCCAGCCAATCAGTCATTGCTCACTCACAGAGCACCCTGATAGCAGAGCAGATCTGCCCCGACCGCAAAGAGGCCACTGTTGGAACAAATGAAACTATAATAACGTCAAGTTATTATCATTTTATTTTTCCTTTTTTTGCACTGTGAAAAGCAGTGAGCAAAGCTCCTCGGCCTTAGCGGAGGAGTCACCACAGGGTGGCACCCTTCCAGGACCTCCCTTCCACCACTTAAGGCCACAAGCCCAAGGCTTTACCAGATAAGACAGTGCTGCAAAACCATTAGCTGCAATGGACACTTACCAAAAACTTGTTAAAAAACATAACATCGAACTACCACTTTAGTTTGAAACGTTTACATATATTTCAATCATGCACAGAATAACATTGCATATAGGTATCAGAGAAAAACATTTTTAACAAAATCAGACTCAGCTACTGAGTGACACGTTAGGTCAACTGATCCTAATTTTGTTTTTATTATGAATGAGGTAGGGTTAAAGCAATTCTTTTGTTTAAGATATACCCCAGTATTGCCTTTGCGTGCCTAAATCTATCCTATTTAAAGCTTAAGAAAGTGCCATTGTTCTCATGTTTTGTCTGATATCCTATACGGATGCCGTGTGTAAAATATTTTGCGGCTCCGTCTTTTGGGAAAATACTCCCGAACAGTTGCTTAGTTTTCAGAATTATTTCAAGCCGTGTTTTTTAATCCATGCTCTTCTTCTGTGTCATCATTAAAATCAGAATTAGATAAATAGCCCAAGGAAGGCCTCTATTCAAACAATTTCTAAGGAAATGATTATTCGAGTGATATCGATAGCTAGAAAAGTGGCTGGAGTCCAAACCATGCATCAGTAAACAGCATTTAATGTGCAAATTACACAGATATGGAATGTGTCTATTTCACAAATTGCACTGCCAGGTAGCACAATTTGGTCATTTCTTGGTAGCATTCAAATATGGTCGCTTGCCAATTTAAAATGATTCCCCCAATGGCTTTTCCACTTCGGCTGTGCAGAGTCCATCAGCAAGACAATTGTATCACTTGGTTTAAACACTTTAAAGTCAAATCTCTGAAAACACCGAATGACCTGGCTCTAAATCCAGTTTAAAGCAGTGCTAAATCTGTTGACATTACAAATGAATAAAATAGTGTTGAGCTCACTCTGTGCATTTGCATCCAATACCGACCTTAAATAAATCAAACGCCAAGTTGAATAAAATGAATGATTCATGAAAACAATCAATTCCAAAGACAAGTGTGGTTAGGCCATTTGTTTGTTAGGACAAGTTGTTTTATTCAAAGGTATTTGCTCAACTGGCAACTGAGGGGCTCATTTATGAGTTCTTGCGTCACCTTTGCGCCGCCGGTGCGTCACTTTTTGTGACGCACCAGCGGCGTAAAAATTGGACCTTGTTGCACAATATTTACAAAGTGACGCATCTAGGTAGATGCATCACTTTGTAAACCCCTGCGCTGGGTCAGGTATAATGTATGCAGGGTGGGCGTTACAACGTAAGCATCGTAGAAGTGACGCAGTGAAATCTATGAGATTTCACTGCGCCACTTCTAGGGTGCAAATGCGTAAATATCTTATGCCTGCCTCACAGCAGGCGTAAGACTGACGCAGGCCCTTTCACATGGGGCTTGCCCCATGTAAAAGGACACATTGCTGGAGTTGCGTCACTTTTGTGACACACTCCAGCAATGCGTCATTTTTGCGCCTACAGATACGTCAGAAATACTGACGTATCTGTAACTCCTTGCGACATGATGTGTCATACTGTAAATATGACGCATCCATCATGTCGCAAGGAGCGCGCACTAAGAAGTGACGCATCGCTGCTTTCACGCAGCGATGCGTCACTTCTCATAAATGAGGCCCTGAATTTCTATTTACTTTACTTATGAAAACACCATAACTCCATGTGCTAAGAACATGGAAAGACGAGGGGCTGGGAATCATGAAATGCAAGTATGGTAGAGGTGGACAGACAGACATAACAGAAACAACTTGCTGAAATCAAATTTTAACGGGTCACCAATGCAAAGCTTGTCATCTAATAGGACTCACCAAACCGAAACATTATATCGAACACAAATAATGTTTACGTGTCACCAGTAGTGTAACCAGTGTGCTACGGGGCCTAGTTTAGGAAAGGAAACGTGCCATCTGAATGCTATCTGAATGATAAAATACAGCAATAATGAGGGTTCAGTGGTTTCCTAAGGCCTCAGTGCCTCGGTGTGACTGCACCTGCTGCACCAATGGAAGCTACAGCTTTGTGTGTCACATTTCAAAAACCTTGAGCAAGAGAAATGTAACAAATGGGTTATTGGTTTAGAGGAGGAGAGGAGTGGAAACCCCACTGAAGCAACAACCACAATCCTTGTCATGGTGAACCACAAAAAGTCACTAAATTAACCTGTGCTTAAACCTCTGTCATCATCGAATACAGCAGCAAGGCTTAACTTAGAGGCAATGCGTAAATTAAGTGCAGCACACAGTTATGAAGTGAAACACAGGAAAAATATCAAACTAATTTTGAAAAATAGAGTAAATTTTAATACATAAAATTAAACAAGAATGACAAACATCCAATCAGTAGAACTGGTGATATTGATTTTTGAGGTTTTTATTGAAATTAGCTCCAAGAAGACGAAAGCACCACTAGTGGTTATCTGGTTGCTCTAGACCTGAGGAAAATTCATGCTGACTGCTATGGAGTGCGGGTCGGATAAAGGTACCAGTTTTGCTCACTGAGGATTTAACTTCTCAAGTCCGGTGCAAAGAGTTCCATTCACGTTGCAGGAGGCCGCATGGAAGAGACATTTGGGGCGAAAAGCAGGTCGGTAGTCATGGATGGTTGTTTCTGTAGTGCGAAGGGCAGATCGTCGCTGCAAGTGCACAAGGATCTCAATAATCCATCAGGGAGACAAAACATACCATTGTGTGGATCCCTTTTTTTAAACCAGTGTTAAAATACACAGACTTTTTCCTGAAACTCCTTGTGCCTGAACTAAGGCTTACACTTGTGAGACCATGTACTTTATTGATTGGTTTGAGGGGATGGAATTTGACTCTCTGATATATTGGTCACAATGGATATAAAATCACTGTATACAAAGACAAAGCCATAGCAATCATCAGCAATACTTTTGGCAAAAGTGTACAGCCGCACAATGTACTTACAGCTTTTCTAGTGGAACTAGCCACACTATGCCAGAAGAATTATTTCATCTTTAAAAGAGATTTCGGCCTACAAATGAAAGGGGTGGTAATAGGCTGTATCTTTGCCCCAGGAATTACTAACCTGTTTGTGGCACAATTTGCGGAGAACTCACTCGATTTTTGGTAACTCAAACCCATTTAAGGATACAATGATCAATTGGTGTAGAATCATCAACAATATCTATGCCATATGGTGGTGTCCTGAGTGTGAGCTTAATAGATTCCATGACTGGTTGTTTCACAGATCATCCGACCTGAAACTCACCATAAACAGCATATGCTAGTAAGTGAATTTTCTGGGTAGAAGTTGCTCCAATAGGGAAGAATACTTTCATAATGCTCACATTCTCTGGCAAAAAATGATCAACACAGGGTAGCCGAAAAAAACAGAGGCATAAGTCAATGAAGAGAGCTTGTTATACTACAAGAAAAACACTTTTGACACCAAGATATACAGCCCAAACTCTACCCCATGTGTATTAATTAATGCAAATAGGCTCAACAAAGTCATCTGCTCTAATTTGAAACTGTGTTTGCCTTTTAATCTCACTGACCGTCTGTTTTCATTAAAAAAGGAAAAGATTTACGGCAAAATTTGGTTCATACCATTAGAAAATATACACGAGGGACCTAAGGTATTTATTGAATTCACATCCTATAAATGTACATTACAAGTATTAAATGTCCCTGCAACATATTCAACATCAGGCAAACATGTACAACCAGTCAAGACTAGCATCCTGCAGCATAGGTCCAGGATTTGATGTCAGACTTTAGGTGCCCCGCTTGTACAACATTTTGACAACCACCAGCATAATGAAAAGGGCATTAAATGGTCTGTTATGTTTATAGATACAGGAGATGAAAAGGGCAGGTTGATTGAAGTCATTTGCGGAGAATGGAGGCTAGATTCACCAAGAGATGCTGTTTTGGGTTGAACAAGAATGATAAAATATGGGCATTAATGCATGTATGATGCATTTATTCCACCATGCCTGATGAGCCATATTTACAGTACCATGGATATACCCTTAATTGTCAATAACGATAGTGGCAGGAAGGGATCTGCATGTGTCCTCCCAACAAGTTGCAATGGGATTTATGTACATTATTGAGTAATATGGATTTAGGATAGAATGTGAATCCCAATATTTATGTTAATTTAATTGATTTACCGACTGTAGTCTGGTTCTGTATATGAAGAATGACAAAGTAATTGAAAGTGCACACTGTATTTTATGATTGGCAGTTTTGAACATTTTGTAAACCATGTACACAGCCTGTAAAAATGGATTCAAGTTAGTTTGTAATATTGTACTTTTGTCTTTTGATGCATCAAATGGATGTAACTGTTGAGCAATTGGCAAATCATGTACAAAGTCCGTAAATATTGATTCAGGACTGTGTATAAAGATTGTATTGTCTCAGTGACTAGACACTATATTTGTCTATTCCACTTCCTATTTTCATTATGGAGGGTGGCCAAGACAGAGTAAGTATTGGTTATAGTGAGGAGCTGCTCCTTATGGTTTTCTACTGTAAGTCAGTTGTCCTTTGTAGATACCACCATACTTTGGCAGGTAATTTGGGTAATGGTCACACACCTCTTCATGACTACACAGTAGGCGATAGTAATTCAGAAAGTGGGACACATACTAAGAGATCACAACAGTCTGGTACCCATCTCCGCTGCGCCAAGCGACCCACGTGGCATGGGGAACATTTTGATGGGTGAAGTTTGCTGGGACAATTACGAGTCTACATGCTCAAGCTGTCCCACTCAAGATGGCTCCTGACACTTTTGCGCGGTTGACGTATAATATCAGACATCCAAGATGTCACCCATGCCCACTGAAAGCACAAACATACATGCCACTAGTGAATTGCTGAATTGTACAGCTGATCAGTTATATGTCAGGGTTCTCACAGGTGATTTAGGGAGCGTTGCTGGTACACTACTAGATATTCGTGGCCAGGATGGTGGAGTGAGTTTGGATAAGCGAGCTACATTACTCATACATTAATTGTGGGCTGTTACGAGGCGTTATCCAAAGATTTGTTTGTTTTGGCTTTTGAGATGTGCATGTAGCTTGATTTCATCCGCACACCTGTCTGTGTGATTGATGATCCAGCGACAGGTATACTGTGTTGAGACAGGACATAGCATATTTTTAAAACCCATGGTATCACTCTTTTGAGGTTTTTAGTGGGCTGTTTGGAACACTTGCATCAGTGGTAATGCAAACTCTTCACCTCTGGACAGTCAGAGCTTCTGTTGTAAGGTTTCTTGCAAGTTTCTTCACTGGAAATAATTATCTCCTATTGTGGTATCCATGTGGACCTATGTTTGCTCGCTACTGGTCCCTTTTGGCATTGTTTAATGAGTAGACTAGGTGTTTTATTTTATTTAGCGACTTCCTGAGCAGCCTACATTACCCCCAGGTCCCACCTGTCCTTGTCCCATTCATAACAAAGTAAATGTAAATGTAAATGTCAAGGTACTTATAGAGCGCACTGTCACCAGACAGCCACCTTGCGGTGTCGCCTTAGCGGTTTCCTGGCGCTGATACTCATACCGCTGTGGAACCCCTCCTGGCTTTCCCTGTGAAGTGTCCACTCCTGGGCACCCCCAGGGTGAAGCCAGGCATCCTTAGCGCTGTTGGGGCCGGTGTGGAGGCTAAGCAAGCTATTGCCCAGAGTTGCAGCGTGGGGCCCGTGATTAGAATAGGCACCGAGGCGAGAATAGACAGGTCCGAGGAAATTGAGCCCGAGCCCCGCCGCGGCGGGAATCGAACCCTGGTCCCTGACCAGAACTCTGCTTCAGGGTCTGCCGCTCTAACCATTGAGCCACACTCCTCCAAAGTGGAGATAACCCATCTCCTGACAGGAATGCTGGGACCCTAACCCCGCCCCTCCCACTGGGAGTACATAAGCGGCACTTACCCAGCATCCTGCCTGAACAACCAAGCCCCCAACAGGAAGGCCGGCCGTCCAGGAGGGAGGGCGGGGCTAATGAATGGTACGAGGACAACAGGACCTGGAGTAATGAAGGTTACCAATAAGCAATAGAGCATTACCCCCAGGTCCCTCCTGTCCTTGTCCCATTCATAACATAGTGGAGAATACCAAAGCAGAAAAGCCGGCCTTCCAAAAAAAAACAGGAGCCAACCCCCAAAACCACACCAAAAGCAGCAATCGCAGGAAAGCCAAAGGGAGAAGCACCGGAAACCCCAGCGCAGAGCACCCAGACAGGAGGACACCCTACCAATGCAGGGATGCATCCAACAAAACAACAGGGGACCAGCAAGACGACGAGGCGGCCAACCAACAGAGGCCATCCCGCCCCCCTGCAGGAGCACCCACCAGAGAACAAAGGAAGGGAAGAGCACGGACACAACAAGCAACCAAGGCAGCCAAGAAACAAATCAGCGAGGAGGCCATCAAAGCAGAAGCCCCAACGGAACACCAGGCCAGCAATCCAGAACCGGGCAACAGGAACAAAAGCAAGGACTGGAACCAAGGAAACAGAAGGCGACAGCAAGGAGGCAGCCAACCAGAACCCAGAGAATCAATGCCAACCGAAAGGAGGCACCAGAAAGAGAAACCAAAGTAAAAGCAGCAGAAGGGAAACACACCCCAAAGCAACCAAAACTCGGACCCGAAGAGGGCCCGAGAAAATGAAGCCCCACAAGAGAAGACCAAGAGTGCCCACGGAACAAAAAAAAGGTTGAGTAGCCCACCAAGGGCAGGACCCCGAAACAGAGCCCAGGCACAGGCCAAGAGGGAAAGCCAAGGCACCGGGAAAAACACGAACAAACCCCCGGAAAGCCACCCCCAAAAAAAGGGCAGAGGAGCCAGAAGGGAGCAGGCTCGACAGAGACCGAAACCAAGCAGGCCCAAACACAACCACTGAAACAAGGCCCCAAACAGAACCAGGGTCTGCGAGGAACACCCAAACAGGAAGAACCGACCAGGCCAACCCCCAAGGACAACGAGACCAGGGGAACCAAAGAGGAGAAGGGGAACAAGTGGGAGCCCCTGACCCAAAGAACACAGCCCCAGCAGAACACCCCAATCGGAACCCGGGGTAACCGGAGAAGGAATCCACAGCCCAAGAGAAGGCCCACACTGACCCCAAGAGAAGAGGCGCACAAGCCCCCAAAGAAACAGACAGCCAACCAAGCGGCCCAGAGAACCCAAGACCAGAGCAAGGGAACCTCAGTCAATAGCCATAAATATTGACTGTGCATACTAAGGGAAAAATTATTTCTTCACCCCCCACTGTTGGATTGCTTCCAGAAATGGTCTTGGTATTCGTTACCAACACACACTGCCTTTTGGTTAGTGTCTTCCCATTCTATGGTGCCTACTTTCATTCACGCTAACACCATCCTCCACCCACCATCAATTCATATCCATTGATCAATAGTCACATTGCTCACAATGGTTCTGATTCCGTATCCCTCTGGTTCCAACGCTTCCAGCATCAACTACCCACCCAACCTATCGAAAAATGCGGCCAAGAAATATAAGCATCACCTTCTCAGGGCCTGGCCCGAAATTCTAATCTCTGATGTATATTTTTCTACTATTAATGGTCCCAAGGTAAATGACCTTATTTTCTATACCAGGAAAAGAGCTTGCTGGCGAAAAGTCTTCTACTCTATGCTCAGAATAACAAGCTCTAAGAAAACACCTCATGGTATCAAGCTCACTACAGCCCCTTCGTCCTCACTCAACGCTAATACCACTATCACCCTCTATAACAATGGTATCATCCTATTCCAAGCGTCAAATGTCAACCTTCTTAAGATAACCAACATCTTCCCGTTACTCAAAAACACGGCTTCCTCTAAACCCAATGTCACCCAGACTCACCCTCACATCTCTCAGGACCCGACGAGTCCACTCCCCGCTACGCTAGGAAGCCCATCTCCCCATCTCCATCTAAATCACGCCTCACCACCTGTTCACCACAGAGGGGTCCCATCCCAGGTTGCTACGCCCCACCTATCGAGTCCCGACGTACATCTAGCCAGTCCGAGCCTACCTGTCCCCCGACTTGAGATTACCCATGATATTCATCTTGCCTTGCCTCCTATTACTGAGTCATCTTACCCCAGCGATCCCCGGTGTCTACTAAGAGGCTAGAATCCAAGCAAATGCCCTTCACCGAACATGATCGGTCATCGTCAAGCAATCTGTTACGTCCTTGTCCTAACCCTCAGCCTAACGATCACTCCCCCTCACTAAGACTCCTACCTCACTTTCAATAGCTCCTGGTTCTCAGTCAGACTCATATGACCATCTTCCTCCTCAGGATCTGTCGCCCACAACCTCGGACCTTATAGGTAGTCTCCAAGACCTCCCCTTTCTGATAGACTCACTTTCTCACTCTCCTCCTCTCACTCAACACACTGACTGGGCGGCGCACCTAGAGAAGATTTATCTTCAGTTGCACCTTCTAACATCCGAGCTACATAGCCTGAAAGCCCTCTGAAATTACCGTTTCCCCATGCTAAGATCTTTCCTCACCGCTGCTAACCTGTCTAATGCTCCATCTTGCAATAGATATTCACTGGTCAAGCCTTTACCTTCCTCCACCATGAAATCCATTCCCCTACCTAATGACTCCTCCCACCCTAGAAGATTTGAGACCTACCTTGCGCCCGCAGATCTACAGGACCTGCTCAATTCTTACTCTAATTGGTCCAACCCCATCATGAGCCCACCGAGACAAATACAATCCATCCTTTCTAACCCAAATAGAGGACCGCCTATCAATACCAGAGGCAGCAATAAGATCAACCTCACTCACGTGAATATCACCCAGACTCCTCCCTCCAGAATGACAATACGAATTAAATGTGTACTGCTAAATTGCAGATCAGCCAGTAAACACGCCACTGATATCTACGATCTCATACAACACCTGGACTTAGACATTATCATACTCACTGAAACTTGGTTAAATCCCGCTTCCACTCCGATTCTCGAGATCCTAGTACCTCCCTCTCATGATATTATTAGGTTAGACTGAGCTGGGAAACTGGGCGGGTGATTAGCCTGTATTCATAGAAACACACTCTCGATCTCTCCCGTTGAGTCCTCTGCGCCCTCCTCCTGTGAATATCTCTGTCTCAACATCTCAAGTAAGAACCTACCGGTCTGTAAACTTCACACTTTCTACCATCCCCCAGGAGACAATCTCCCCTTCATTGAGGAATTATTTGAAATCATTTCTAGCACTGGTGACTCAGCTGTGTCCCAAATCTTCCTTGGTGACTTTAATCTGCACTGGGCTTACTCCATAGACCCGGCAGTTTCAAGCCTCAAAACCTTTCTAAGTGATCAGGATCTGACCCAGCATTGTGACCAACCAACCCATAATAAAGGAAAAATTCTTGACCTCATTATTTCGAATGGGCAGACCGTCACCTTGGAGCCTATTACCCCATGTGACTGGTCAGACCACCACTGCATCCTTTTTTTTATCAACAAATAGGTACAGAGCGCAGCGGGATCGCGCAGCGGGGTTGCCTTCACTTTTGCCTGAGTCTTGCCAGAGTCCTGCCCGTCTGCGTCCGTCAGCGGTCCGGAGGCGGCGGAGCGGCGAGAGTGCCTGGCTGTAAGTCTGTTTGTTGGGTAAAATGGTTTGTTATACTGCTAGGGAACTACGTGCTTTGCAAAGCTCTTCTTGTGCTTGCCGCTCCGTGTTCCCGGGCCGTTACAGAGGTAAACGGTTGTGTCCTGCCTGTGGCTGATCGCCAGGTTATGCCCCGGCCGCTTCTCTACGGAGAGATGAGGTCTGTGTTAAACATCTCTGCTTAATGCTTAACACGAGATCGGTAGGGAAGCACGCCTTGGAGATCTTTGATCTCCTTGTCAGGGAGAAACCACTCTGTCTCCTGCTGACAGAAACTTGGTTGGGGGAGACGTCCAATCCGGACATTATGGCGGCATTTCCTCCTGATTACACAATCTTTCGTCAGGATAAAGTGAAAGGCAGGGGAGGAGGGGTGGCGGTAGCAGTGAAAAATTCAGCTATCTGTTCTATCGCTTCTCTGGACACCATTGCAGGAGCCGAATCCCTTGCCTTTACTATCAGATTAACCCCTCATCAAGCTCTGAAAGGGCTGCTGGTATATAGATCTCCTTGACCAGTAGGCACCTTTTTTGATGATCTGCAGGGGGCTATTTCTGGTATGGCGTTAAGTACGGAGCACTGTATTCTGGCAGGAGACTTTAATTTTCATATGGACGATGGCGATGATCCAGATGTAAAAAAACTGCTCGACATTACGGCTCCTCTCGGTCTTGTCCCTTTTTTGGTTGGTGCCACACACGACAAGGGACATACTTTAGATCAGGTTTTCTCCTCAGTTCCTCTTGTTGATGTTGAGCTCCTTCCGGTGCTCTGGACCGACCATAGGTTGGCCAGGTTTGGTGTATTGGGTGGCGAAAATTCATTCAGCAGCGCCCCTAGACGGCATGGCACTGTCCAAAGGGCTCTGCATAGAGTCACACCTGAGCTGCTGGCCCAGGCTGCTATGGACCATCCTTGCCCTCTTTCAGGGGATTTAGAGCAGGATGTGGAGTCCTTGCAGGGATGGCTGTTGGAGAGGCTGAACGATCTGGCCACCGCTATGGCCCCTCGGGATAGGGCTAAGAGGGTTTCAGCCCCATGGTTCACGAAGGCATTGTGTGCTACTCGTGCCCAGTGTAAGGTGGCCGAGAGGGCATGGCGCCTTCGTTATGACCCGGAAGCTAGAGTGACTTATAGGACAATGATTAAATCCTATCATCAGGATATTCTCCGGGAGAAAAAGGATTATCTGGCCAGGAGGATTGAGACTGCCTCCAACTCCTGTAAAGAGATTTTTACTGTGGTGAGGGAGTTTACGGTGCCCAGATCCAACGGGTCCCACAGTGTTTCATCGGAGCGCTGGGTCTGTGATCTGGCCAAATTCTTCACGGACAAGATAAAATCTATCCAGGACTCTTTCCCAGTGAGGTCTGTGGAGGTGTGTTCCAATCCGACGGCCGTATTGTCCTCCCCGTCCGCGCAGGGTGTGGTTCTTGCTGAGTTTCCTCCTGTCTCGGCCGATGTTTCTCTTGCTCTTCTGGCCAACCTTAAATCGGGCTCGCCATTGGATTCTTGTCCTGCCAAATTTTTGGCCAAGATGGCGGCCGTGGTTAACCCACTAGTCAACCCTTTGGTGAATCTATCCTTGAGGGAGGGGAGGGTTCCGTTGCCCTGGAAAAGAGCTATGGTGATCCCCCTCCTCAAAAAGCCTGGGTTGGACCCTGAGGTCTTGGCCAATTATAGGCCGATTTCCCTTCTGCCGGCCTTGGCTAAGATTACAGAGAAGCATGTACATGGCGTTCTCTCTAGCTTTCTCGAATCCAATGATTTGTTCCATCCATCGCAGTCCGGTTTCCGTCCTAATTTAAGTACGGAGACGGCTCTCCTGGAAGTGTCGGAGATCATCAGGGAGACACTGGATTCTGGAGGAAGGGCCATGCTCGTCATGCTGGATTTGTCGGCGGCCTTTGACACCGTCCCCCATGAGGTGCTCCTCTCCAGACTTTACGACATCGGTCTGAGGGGGACGGTGCTCAATTGGTTTACATCTTTCCTCAAAGGCCGCCGACAAACGGTCTGGGCCTCTCCGAGCTCCGCCGAGATGCCGCCTTTGGGAGTCGGTGTTCCACAAGGTTCTGTGTTGAGCCCGACTCTGTTCAACATCTTTATGACACCTTTGGCGGCACTGGTGGAGTCCTCTGGGGCCCGGATCGTATCCTACGCTGATGACACTCAACTGCTCTTCACGTGTGGGAAAGATCAGGCTTTTGATGGAGAGAACATCCGGGGTTGCTTGGAGACGGTCTTTGGCTGGTTCCAGCGGACAGCCTTAAGGCAAACTCCAGTAAATCGGAGGTGTTGTTTCTCGGCTGTTCTCTGGACCCTGACTGGCAGGCTTGGTGGCCATTAGGTATGGATTCCCCTGTTCAGGCATCGCTCGTGGCTAAGAATCTGGGAGTGAAGGTTGACAAGAATTTGTCACTGAGCTCACATATTTTTGGCCTGGTGGGTACCTGCTTCGGCATTCTTAAGATGCTCCGAAAGTTCCTGCCTTTACTCACAGAAGAGCATAGAAAGATCACTGTGCAAGCCTTGATAGGCTCCAGATTGGACTATGCGAACGTCCTTTATGTAGGTCTTCCGGAATATCTGGTTCAGCGGCTGCAGGTTGTGCAGAACTCCGCGGCCCGGGCTATCTTTGGCCTGCATAGGCGAGCGAGAGCTTCGGGTCTGGTGCGATCGCTTCATTGGTTACCTATCCGGAAGCGGATTATGTTTAAAGCACTGACCCTGGCGCATAAAGCGCTTTTTGGCGCCGGAGCAAAGTATCTAGAGCGGAGACTGTCTTTTTACCGCCCAGCTAGATCTCTGTGGTCGGAATCTCTGTTTCTCGCGGTGGTTCCTCGGGTGAGGAAGGCCCGCACTGGGGGTCGCTCTTTTAGTTTGAGGGCCCCTCAGTTGTGGAACTCTTTGCCTTTGGACCTACGGTCCTCCTCTTCTCTCCTTTTGTTTAGGAAGAGCCTCAAGACATGGCTTTTTAACCATGAGGGTGTCTCTGTCTGTTTCTTTTGTCTGTTTAATGGTTTCTGTTTTACTGAGCTGCCTCGTGAAAGCGCCGGGACACTCCACGGAGTAGCCGTGCGCTATAGAAATACAAGTTTAACATAACATAACATAACAGATGTGGAAGGCCCAACCAACGAAATCAAAGATATGGAAAAGGGACCTCAGACTAGTAAATCCTGTTGAGCTATCCGCCCACTGTACATCTGCCCTCTCCTCTCAAGCGGACCTGACCGAGGTGCAGTTACTCACTGACACCTTCAATGCGACCATCTCCAACATCATGAATGACATCGCTCCACTCAAACATAAAAATACCTCAACTAAAATTTCCGAACCGTGGTATAATGAAAACCTAAACACGGAACGTCGCAAACTTAGGGCAGTTGAACGCTCCTGGAGATCGAATCCCTCTCCGCACCAACTTAAACTCCTAAGAGATGCTAGGAGCCTTTACTACAAACAAATCAGGAATGCCAGTCTAACTATTTCAGACACCAATTAGATCAAGCGGCAAACCGCCCCAATAAACTTTTTGAATTAGTCAAACAGCAATCAATTGTAGGTCCAAACCTATTGGAACCTGGAAGCAGTTTACCCTCATGTGACGATCTTGCTTCCTTCTTCATTGAGAAATCTAAACTCATATCATCTGACCTCGCTGCTAAGAATGCTGAACTCCTCTCCTCCAGAGCAGCATCTCCACCTGTCCTCTTTGAAAAGCTCAACTCTACCCCCCGGATCCCTAAAAACAATGCGGCCTGGGGCACCTTTACCCCGGTCAGTGAACAAGACATCAAAAAGATTCTCCGGAATATCAACCCGTCCAACCACTTCAGTGACCCGTTACCCCCATCCATTTTCAAGGAAATCAAGAATGCACTCATCCCTACCTGGACAAGGATTGTAAATGTGTCTCTGTCACAAGGCACAATCCCTGATTGCTTAAAAGCAGCTCAAGTATCCCCTATAATAAAAAAACCTTACGCTGATAGGACAGACCTCAATAATTTCCGACCTATCTCCAACATACCCACCCTTGCGAAACTCCTTGAAAAATGCGTTCAGGCCCAACTCTGTGCCCACATTGAGAACTACCAGCTCCAGGACCAACATCAATCCGGCTTTCGGACGGGGCACAGCACTGAATCGGCCCTCATTCATGTAATGGATGACATTCTAAAGATTCTCGATCAAAATGAATTCTGCCTCCTGATCCTCCTTGACCTTTCCTCTGCCTTTGATACGGTCAATCATGACAACCTCTTATCCATTCTGCAAAACAGGATGGGTTTTGGTGATCAGGTGCTACAGTGGTTCTCGTCCTTCCTCCATCACAGATCGCAAAGAGTCAAGGTAAATCACTCTCTCTCCAAGCCTTCGCCCGTTCTCATGGGGGTCCCCCAAGGATCTGCTTTATCTCCTATCCTCTTCAACCTTTGCTTGGAACCATTAGCTAACGCACTTAACTCCATGGATATCCATTTCCACATGTATGCCGATGACACGCAACTCTACTTGAAAATCTCATCCCCGGAAAACCTCATATCACTCAACACCATCCTAACTTATACTCAAAACTGGTTAACTGAGAACCATCTCCTGCTCAACACCTCAAAAACAGAATTCTTGCTGGTCTCTCCTCAGAATTACACCCCCAATCTTGACCGCTGGATGAGCCACCTCACTGCTTTCAACTGCACTCTGCTCATCGTAAACTCAGCCAAATCTCTAAGAGTCACCCTGGATAATAACCTGAATATGAAAAATCATATCAGCAATACATGTAAAGGAGCAAACCACTTGATTAGGACACTCAGAAACATCAAACCTTTCCTTCCACTGAAGGATTTCAATCAGGTGGTTCAAGCTCTGGTCCTACCGAGGATAGATTACGGCAGTGCTACCCTCTGTGGCCTGCCCAAATACACCCTGGCTCCGCTAAGGGCTTCACTGAATGCTGCCGCTAGATTGGTTACAGGCTCCAAACGCAATGACCGCATATCGCCAGTCCTAAAAACTCTAAATTGGCTCCCCTATGTAGCAGGAACCCAGCTAAAAATTGCCACGATGACGCACAAAGCTATCCACTTCAAGACGTCCAGGTATCTGGCGCAAAAACTTGAGCGATCTGGTGTTGCAAGAGTCTCTAGAAGCGCTACTACCTTACTCTTGAAACCACCTATCTTTAACAAAAAGAGAACCTCTCACAGAGCCTTCTCTGGTGCGGCTCCAAGGAAATGAACTCTCTTCCTCCAGAAATACGCAGAATCACCAGAACAACGGTGTTCAAACTGGAAGTCAAAAGATTCCTGATGAACAAACTCCTTCAGTAATTGGGCTAATCACCTTGGCCCATTGACATTGTTCCTTCTTCTATTGTGTCAACATTTATTACTATACTTTTTTTTTTTTTTTGACATTCTTTGTTCTGCTGTCCTTACACTGTACTTTGTTTAACATAACTTCCATGTGAATTTTCGTGCACTTTATGGTTCATTTGTATTTTTTTTCCTGTGGTTGTTTCCTGTTCTAGTTTGACTGTAAAGCGCTCTGATATCCCCTGGGATCTTGTTCGCGCTATATAAAACTTTATGAATAAATAAATAAATAAATAAAGCCAACACTAGCAACTGGAAACCAGAAATGCCGAAAAGAGCAGGGCAGCCAGAGTTATGAAGGGGAAGAGGACAATGTTACCTGGAGTAATGAAGATTACCGGTAAGTAATAGTGCATTGTTGTGTCCTGAAAAGGCCATTACCTACTGGCCAAAACGCATCAACCTTGCTTTTCAGGAGCACGACAAATGGCATAAGGTATACAAAGGACCGTTTTTGGATGATATCTTTTGTTGAAAATGCCTTTATGTGTACCTCCATGATGATTTGTTCTTCGACCTGGAGACTGATCATTTATTATTAAGACACAGTGAACATCTTTGTTTAAAGACTTTACAACAAGGAATGTGAGAGCATAGATTAGGTTATTTGGAATATTTTCAAATAAATTAATTGTGATAAGACTACAAAATTTGTTGTATACAGCCAATGATTGTGTGGGCATGTTAAGGTGCAACACGGGAGAAATAAATGTAAATAAAAATATCAAATATTTTGGTGGCTCCAATAGTATTATTATTGTTTGTTGATAGAATTGCATATGAATCTTTCCCTACAGAGAACTCTCTACAGATTCGTTATGTTATGCCCAAGCTGTGCTAGGATTACACAGGCTTCCTCCCTGTGTATCCATTGAATTTAACACTGCATACACTACATGCATAAAATATCCAATTAAAATTGGGTTGTTTCTGTTCTTTCCTTCCTACAAGGCCATAGTGAAAACATATTTTGGTGGTATGCCTCCTGAATATCGAAGCTGGAATATAGAGGCACAGAAATATTAAGAATAAAATATTGAATCCAAAATATTGAGAGGTTGGTATAGATTTTATGTACCTAACTCCTCATCTATGTACTTTGACTTGATATACCTTCAAGTATGTAGCTGTGGAGCTATGCACTTACCTTTGGATGTGTTGGCCTTCGGTATTTTGCCCACCCTATTCTTCTCCCACCATATTCATAGCCTCAATATTCAGTAGTACAGTCTTTTTTGGCTGCTGTTGACTGTGTTTTGCCATCTTTGCTTCAGAGCCAGCTGGATATTGTCACAGAAGTCACAGATCCCACCACTGCCTCTCATGATGACTGAAAGCTCCCTGTCTCCTCAGGCGCTGCTGGCACAGGTAAGAGTGGTGGGCAGTGGGGTGAGTCAGAGATGCGGCAAGTGCAAGGTAAAGGGTCTCATTTATTTTTTAAATGTTATTTTACCTATCCTGTCGTCTGTTGCCCGCCCCCACCAGACCGCCCTTGCCTGTGCCGGCCGCGCCTGTGTCTCCTTTGTGCTGCGAGTGCAAAATGCTCATGCGATTTGCTGCGGCGGCCGGATACTCTCAAGTCTCTTTGGAAAGTATTCAGTGCTCCTCTCAAACTGGACCAAATTAAGTCGGTACACATTGGAAGTAAATGTCTTTAATCACAAATAAATGGGGTGGTCTCTCAAGGAGCCTAGGCCCCTGTCATGGGCGTCCGCAGAAATTTTTCCAGGGGGGGGCGAACCTGGCAAATGAAGGGGCGTGGCTAATGTTAATCAATGGGGGCGGGGCTAAAATGGCAGACAATCAGGATCGGGTAATGATCAGGCCAACCTGAGAACATTGGCATAGCCAATATGTCTCGCCTTTGGGACCTTATGACTGACTCACTGACTGAAGAACTTATATAGCTCACTTTTGCCGAGGCGTCTTGGCGCTGGGTAAGTATGATGCCGGCAGTATAAGTATTTAGTTCTGCAGCAGGTCCCAAAGGCGAGACCAATTGGCTATTTAATTGTACGATCATTTAGGAATGTTGTTTAAAAGTGCAAAATACAGACACCTACAAAACGGACAATGTATGACAATATGTCTCTGAGAGCTTTTGAGGGTGTATCAAAAACATTTTATTCATATCATGTTATATGTACATTATATTATATGTAGAATTCAAATCTTATTCACACATTTTGGTCATTTTTAAACTCAGCATAGAAGATTAAACATTTATTTTTCACTCCTTACGTAGTGAGTGATAAACTTCAAAATAACATGAGAATTCAAATATTTTTTTGTTGTTTAAATTACATACAAAAAAGCAAAGTACATTGATGAGTAGTTATGACAAAATCATTGGTATGTCCAAATTACATATAGGAAAACAAATTGCACTGGTGAATGGTCATGGCAGAATTGTTATATGTCCTACGCGCGTTTCGGCTGTGAAGCCTTCATCAGGATGCCATGTGCATGTGCTTTTGATGTCCTAAACAGAGTAAGTAAAAATCATGATCAATTGTCTGGTCCGAAAATAGGTGCTGTATATATTTACTAATGTCTATTTACAGTGATTCAAGAATTAAAAATTGTGTGCTCAGAATATCACACAATACCATTAAGAACAAATGAAGTTAATGAGTTCATACACTATATACAAATTATTTTAAGAGAGATAGAACCTAATCAGCTCGTACCTTATAGCCCCAAACACAGTGAAATTCCTTAACAATGTGACTTTAGAGAGCAAGGAAGAAAATATTTATTGAGTGAGTAGGGACTCGAAAGTAGTGATCTCATAATATTTACATGGAGTTGAAACAGTTAATGTAGATGTGGATGTCTTTAAGACTAGAGGGTGATGTGAAGAGAATAAGCGGTTTAGATACTGTAAGATTTATAAGGAGTCAAAGAGAGATACAAAATCATACCTCGAAGAAATAACACTCTCCACCTAAGAAGAGGAATTGTTGACAATTCGTAACCGGATGAAGATGTCAGGATAATAAAACGGGATGCCCTGAATGAATGAAATAATGAAATGAGCCATATGTGGGGTAAATCTGTTAGATGGAAAATTTACTCAAGTGGGCATAACGGGTTACCTTATATAAAATAGTAAGGGTTTGGGTTAAACCTTCTATATTGACGATAAATCGCTGGAGTAAAATCCAAAATGGGGATGGCTACTGCTTCTACGAAAAGAAGGCATGATGGTTACTTGAGGATAGAGTGGGAACAAATATTTATACCGACATGGTAGGTGGTTATAGGTTGATGATAATATAAAAATAGTTACCCAAACAAAGATCAGGAATACAGGACACTTCCTGTTATTCTTAATGCGGTAATGTAGTGCTGGCATGTTACAAATGTTTTAACAGTGCTAAAAGAGAAGAGTGTGGAGTTTAGATCTATTTAATCTGACTACACTTTAAGATATTGACCCATGTATGGTGGTGTAGGGCTTACCCATGGTTTATACAGGCAGCGGAAATAGGCGGATCCTCTACCAGCCGGCAGGGTCCCTAAGGATGCAGAGAAAAAATTACCGGTCACGGGGGGGAGGGTTGACGAAAGAGAAGTACTGATGTTACTAACGAGGCTACGCAGACAGGGTGTAATGTGGCTCATGTGTAGTTAAAGGTCTAGACTTACGTGTTTTAGGGGCCCAAGATGTATTGTCCGTGTTCCAATACGTCTCGCACTCGTCTGCCGTCGGGCTGGCTGGGTGAAGCAAACACGATCTTATCGGCGGCGCTGATTCTATTTATGTGCTAGCGGGTTTGATTTGAATCGTTTCCTAGAGACCCGGAAATGAATTGCGATGTGGAATCCGGCAAAAGGATACGTGATCCTTGACAAATGTATGGAAAACATGACCGCCATCTTGGAGTGGAGATGGTGGGTATGTTCGTCAGGGGTGGGGGATCTATAAACAATAGATCGCGGTGTTTTTTATATAGTGTAAGCGGGCAATCCAACTGACGAAAATGAATTTATCTTGATTATCATTATGTAAAGGGGCCATAGATATGTAAAATAGAGGAAAGTGTCTATAGTTGACAGCCATCTTGGAATGGGTGTCTAAAGGTGTATTGTATCGTGGTGAGGAAATGAGGTGCCTCATTGATACAAATAGGTTATGGTGGGGCTGGTGTAATTAATTTGGATTTGTGCTAAACTAATTGACTTAACAGTACCTAATGTTATCAACTTTACATTATGTTAAAGGGAATCCAACGAAGAGACAGGCTTAGATGTAATGAATGCTGGGTTATTCCAAAAAGGGAACTCAACATGGCCAAACGTGGTCAGCGTAGCCTAATTTAAAAATGACAGGATTGGTGTAGTTGGTTCTAGATAGTCTAGAGATATGGACTCAACCCGTTCAGATGTTATCAACATTGCATAGTTACAGACGACACGGTGGTTTCTTATTATAGTATGTCTGTGTGATTCTACTACATGGGTGGCTGAATGGTGTTGGGCAATGAATCAGGTTAGGTGTTATATTTCAGTACTTGGTCCCATGGGATATCATTATTCATTCCCTTCTGATACGTATTAAGGGAAAAAATCCAGTAGACCTCTCTACATTTACGTATATTTGTGCTGGCAATACCTTTGTTGGTGTTGATTTTTTCCAAAATCAGCCATCTGATTTGGTTTTCATTGTGTTGTGCTTCCATATAATGTCTGACAAGAGGTGCTTGAATCTTGTGTGTGCGAATGGCCGACCTGTGTTCAGTAAGCCGGGTGGCCATTGATCGTGCCGTCTCACCCACATATCCCTTGTTGCAAGGGCACAGAAGTAAGTAAATGATGTTGGTGGTTTTGCAGTTGGTAAGAGTTTTCAGCTGTAGATTGACTTTGTTGAAAGTGAATGTGGATGTTTCTATTGCAAATTGGCATGCCATACATGATGTGCATTTGTAGTTGCCCACAGGTTTAGTCAGGCCTGTAAGGGATCTCTGAATCAAAGGTTTAGTGACATTTGTCATTCGGGAGCGGACTACTAGATCTTTTAAGTTCTGGTTCTTCCTATACGCATATAGGGGTTTTGGAATGGCATTTTCTTTTGATTTGGTGGCATTGAGGATATGCCAGTTGGAATTGATAATGTGTCGAATCTTGCCATTCATGGTGGAGTGCCTTGTGACAAAGACTATCCTTGAATTAGTGGGTTTGGGTTGTGGGGTTAACAGATGTTGTCTGTCAAAATATCTGGCTCTTTTGTACGAGTCCCGTACTAACCGTTTCGGGTAACCACGTGCCACAAACTTGGTTTTCATGGGTTCTGCTTGAATATCATAATCTTGTAGACTAGTACAGTTCCTACGGAGGCGTAGGAATTGACTGAAGGGAATGCTGGTCTTTTGAGAATGGGGGTGATAACTGTCGAAATGAAGTAGGGTATTGCGTGCTGTGGGTTTGGTGTAGAGGTCTACTTCAAGGTGGTTATCTCTGTTTTGGATGAGGATGTCAAGAAATTCTAATTGATGGCGGCTGGTGTTTGCTGTGAAGACGATGTTATTGTCACATAAATTCAACCAGGATACAAAGTCCATGACGTCTGTGGTGTCATCTCGCCAGATGAAGAAAACGTCGTCTATGTATCTGGACCACGAAAATATGGATTCACTATATGGGGCAATGTCATTGTAGATATAACGTTTCTCGTATAGCGCCATATATATATTCGCCACTGTGGGGGCGCAAGATGCCCCCATGCTGACGCCTTTAGTCTGCTTGTAGAGTGTTCCATTGAACTCAAAGGTGTTTTCAGTGAGTACAATCTGGAGACACTCCAGAACAAAGGTACGGGGGCACTCTATGTCATAAGCGTTCATGAACCAGTTGACTGCCTCCATGGCCCCATCTTGGGGGATATTTGAATAGAGGGCTTCAATATCCATGGTGACCATGGTGTGTCTGTGGGTATTGAAGTGTAGGTTCTCTACTTTGTTAATCATGTCCCGAGTATCTCTGATGTAAGATGGAATCTGTGGGACATGGATTCTTAGGAGGGAGTCTACATATTTAGACAAGGGTTCTGTTACTGAACCAATCGTCGTTACTATTGGTCTATAAGGTGGGTTGTGGATGTCCTTGTGGATTTTTGGGACTCCATAAATGGCGGCCATTTTAGGTTCTTTCACATTCAGGAATTCCCATTCTTTGTCACAGATCCAATCTTCTTCTAATGCTTTATTGGTTATAGAGAGTATAGATTTTTGTACTCTCTTGGTGGGATCTTTGGTTATAAGAGCATAATGGAGTGGATTGGATAGCATGGTATTCATCTGTGTGATATATTTGTCCCTGTCAAGTATGACTATTCCACCACCTTTGTCGCAACTTTTAATGGTTAATTCTTTGTTGGTACTCAAAGATTGTAGTGCCTGATGTTCTTCTCGAGATATATTATATGTTGGTTTGGGTATGTGTCGTGTTGCTCCTAAAAGTTTGTTGAAAACCACGTGTTCAAATGTGGATATTTCTGGCGCTACTTGGTCCAAGGTAGGCAAAAAGGTGGATGGGAGTCTCAGACCTGACTTATTGTCTGTGGGTGTTGTATCTTCCCGACCAAGAAAAAAGTCTTGGAGTCTGATTTTTCTAAAGAAGACCATTAGGTCTTTAAAGATTTCAAACTTGTTTATATTAGCATGGGGGACAAACGAAAGGCCTTTCGTTAGTAGGGATTCAGTAGCTTGGTCTAGCAGATGGTGACTCAGATTGAAAATGGGAATTTCCTCTAGTCTCGCCAATACTGTGCATGTCTCGTGACCAGATATTTGTCCTGGTTGGGATAGGTGTTGGGAGCTTGTTGATAATTGGGTGGTGGTGGATACGTTTGAGGTGGAGGGTATTGCTGATTCTCTACTTGTTGGTATGTGCCCCTGAACCTGGGTTGGAATCTGGTTCTCCATCGTGAACGTTGGTTGCCACGCCTGGATAAAAAAGGACGTGGGGTTCTATATGTTCCTGTGGCATTCCTTGCTTGATCTTGATCAGAAAACTGATTATATGTTTCATTATCAGAGTCTGTTGTATCTGAGAATGTTCTGACTTTCTTAGAGGGTCTAGAATAATTCGATTGTTCTTGAATGTCTCCTATTGATTCGGTCTGGTAATAGTGTTCAGCCAAGTAAGGATATACCTTTTCTTGGCTGAAGAACTGAATGTCTTTCCTTAATTTGTCTGTTTTTCTTTTGAGCAAGTAGTCTGTATAGGAGTGCATTTCCTTTTCTACTTCTTCTAGCTTTTTTTGCGCCTCCTCAATGGCCTGGTTGTTTCTAATTTTCGTCTCTAATTCTGAGATTTCTGCCATGAGAGTCTGGACTAGTTCTTTCGCTGTTTCTATAATTAGGATCATAAGGTCCCGAGAGCACCTATTTGCTATTAGTGACCACCTCTCTAGAAAACGACGTATTTGTACGAAGAGTCCTGGTATATTACGTATTCTGAGACCTTGGGGGATAACCCCTGCTTTCAAGTATTCAAGCATGAATTGGCCGTGAAGCTCAATTCTTTTAGTTTTTTTCCTTAAGGCTGTGATTTTGTGGATATCATCATTACTTCGTATTGTGGAAGATGTGGAGCCGGTCGTTACACCTGTATCTCCTATTAATGATGCAAAATCCTCGTCTGAGAACCCAAAAGTATGTAATTTGTCCATGTCCAGGGTAATTTGGGTAACTGGGACAAATGTTTCAAGTGTATTCTTCGAGGTAGAGAAGTAAGTACAATAACGAAAAATTAATGGATCTTTACAAATAATATCCAATGAGACAGAGAAAGATGGTGATACTTTTAATGTGGTGAAGGGGCAGAGCGAGATTAAGTAAGTGTATGACTGAAATCCAGAAGTTAGTTCAAAAACAGAGAGAAGGGAAGAAAGAAAGAAAGAACCCCCGCACAGACAGGCTGCGGAGACAATGTTTTGAAAGAATCAAGGGGTGCCCCTGAGCTTAATTCCTAAATCAGGGTGCTAATAACATTTAATTGTACGATCATTTAGGAATGTTGTTTAAAAGTGCAAAATACAGACACCTACAAAACGGACAATGTATGACAATATGTCTCTGAGAGCTTTTGAGGGTGTATCAAAAACATTTTATTCATATCATGTTATATGTACATTATATTATATGTAGAATTCAAATCTTATTCACACATTTTGGTCATTTTTAAACTCAGCATAGAAGATTAAACATTTATTTTTCACTCCTTACGTAGTGAGTGATAAACTTCAAAATAACATGAGAATTCAAATATTTTTTTGTTGTTTAAATTACATACAAAAAAGCAAAGTACATTGATGAGTAGTTATGACAAAATCATTGGTATGTCCAAATTACATATAGGAAAACAAATTGCACTGGTGAATGGTCATGGCAGAATTGTTATATGTCCTACGCGCGTTTCGGCTGTGAAGCCTTCATCAGGATGCCATGTGCATGTGCTTTTGATGTCCTAAACAGAGTAAGTAAAAATCATGATCAATTGTCTGGTCCGAAAATAGGTGCTGTATATATTTACTAATGTCTATTTACAGTGATTCAAGAATTAAAAATTGTGTGCTCAGAATATCACACAATACCATTAAGAACAAATGAAGTTAATGAGTTCATACACTATATACAAATTATTTTAAGAGAGATAGAACCTAATCAGCTCGTACCTTATAGCCCCAAACACAGTGAAATTCCTTAACAATGTGACTTTAGAGAGCAAGGAAGAAAATATTTATTGAGTGAGTAGGGACTCGAAAGTAGTGATCTCATAATATTTACATGGAGTTGAAACAGTTAATGTAGATGTGGATGTCTTTAAGACTAGAGGGTGATGTGAAGAGAATAAGCGGTTTAGATACTGTAAGATTTATAAGGAGTCAAAGAGAGATACAAAATCATACCTCGAAGAAATAACACTCTCCACCTAAGAAGAGGAATTGTTGACAATTCGTAACCGGATGAAGATGTCAGGATAATAAAACGGGATGCCCTGAATGAATGAAATAATGAAATGAGCCATATGTGGGGTAAATCTGTTAGATGGAAAATTTACTCAAGTGGGCATAACGGGTTACCTTATATAAAATAGTAAGGGTTTGGGTTAAACCTTCTATATTGACGATAAATCGCTGGAGTAAAATCCAAAATGGGGATGGCTACTGCTTCTACGAAAAGAAGGCATGATGGTTACTTGAGGATAGAGTGGGAACAAATATTTATACCGACATGGTAGGTGGTTATAGGTTGATGATAATATAAAAATAGTTACCCAAACAAAGATCAGGAATACAGGACACTTCCTGTTATTCTTAATGCGGTAATGTAGTGCTGGCATGTTACAAATGTTTTAACAGTGCTAAAAGAGAAGAGTGTGGAGTTTAGATCTATTTAATCTGACTACACTTTAAGATATTGACCCATGTATGGTGGTGTAGGGCTTACCCATGGTTTATACAGGCAGCGGAAATATATGCTATGCCAATGCTTGTTGTTATATCTGGGCATGTTGAGAGGCTAGGGGACTGGGTCTCGATGTCTGGTTGGGAGCACAGCAATGACCTACTCAATTTGAATGCATAGGTAATACAACCGGAGGGGTGAAATGAAAGGTTCGCTACCAGGAATAACAGGAAGGTAGAAAGTTAGGCTGGTTAGAAAGATAAGGAGGGGTAGAGACAGGCATGGTGGTGAGGGGAGAAACAGATGCATGCTAGGAGAGCGCTGTGAGGGAGTGAGGCGAAATGGGAAGAGGCACTGAAAGGTGGGTCGGGTAAAGACCGTAGTAAGGCAAACAGAAGGGTAGCGAGGGGTGAAGGGTAGACAAAGAAGTGAGGTGTAGAAGAAAAAGATTCAGGAGCAGCGACAGGTAAATCAAAGCTGGAGAGGGGAGAAAAACGCAGTCGTAGAACGTGAGGGGGCCAGGTAGAGAGAGGGAGAGGTGTGTCATAGACATGTAGAGACAGCTGAGGAAGAGGGAATAATAAAGACTGAGGTAGACAGGTGAGGTAGAGGGGTGCGTTGATATAATGGAAGTGCAGAGATGTGCCACAGTTGTTACTGAAGAGGAAAAGAAGTAGAGATATTGAGAAAGATGTAAGGCACTAAAAGAAGTAAGGGGGTGAACAGAGGTAGAACGAGTGGAAGGGAAGAGAACACGTAGAAGATGAATGGCAGGGTAAAATGAGCGATCAGGCAGTGAGTGTGAGGAGTGGGATACAGAGGCATATGTGGCAGTGAGCGTGATGTGCGGGGTACAGAGGGATATGTTGTGGCAGTGTGCACAAGGTGCGGGGTACAAAGGGATATGTTGTGGCAGTGCGCACAAGGTGCGGGGTACAGAGGGATATGTTGTGGCAGTTAGCGCAAGGTGTGAGGTACAGAGGGATATGTTGTGGCAGTTAGCGCGAGGTGTGGGGTACAGAGGGATATAAGGCAGTAAGCGCGGGCAGGGCCGGCTTAAGCGCTCGTGGCGCCCAGTGCGACAATGCTTTTTGGCACCCCCAATGACCACCTCCACTACAGGTTCTTCATAACCATCCTTTCACAGCGCCCCTCAAGCCTCCGTAACCATTCAGTCTCAGGTGCATTTAATTCATTTTATAGCGCCGCTCCTATCCGTGTAAGGTGTCAGAACACTTTACATTACACAGATTACATAGAGACAAACAATCATAAGTGTGTAAACAGTGCATAGGAAATGTTACATAAGAGAGAGGACAAGAAGGTGTAGGAGTCACAGGTCATCCGTACAGGTAGGCAGGATAGTCTAAGAGGGCTTGACCAGGAGAATCAGAAACCTAGAATTTAAAACCTAGCACCATGGATGGGGGGTTCCCTTTATTAATAAGAATTGATTTCTACCCAAATTAACCCATTTTGCCACATTAGGATAATGAAAAGCTGGGGGGAAATCATAACGCTCTAGCCCATACCCTACAGTTTGCATGCATCTTTCATAACAGTTACTTGCTCACTGTTCCACATTAGGATTTTAACTCATAAAGAGTTATCAACAATATGGTCTCTCTGAAAAAAGTGTGACCCACTGACCTATTTACATTACATTATACGCACTTTGTGAGCTGCACGTTCTTTGCAGCAAGCATAGTAACCCTCTGCGCTACCTTAGGATGAGTAGAAACTTCCATTACACAAAACTTCGATCTCTCCCTCTCTAAGAAGTGCATTAATCACTGCAGTCATTTAGACATTTTTATTGGTGGCTGAAAATTTCTAGGAGTCCAGGAAAGAAGCAGGTGCTTTTAAAATCATATTAGCGCCCCCTACACAAAGTCAGCACCCGGGGCGGTGGCACCGGTCGCACCGCCCTAGAGCCGGCCCTGAGCGCGGGGAGTGGGGTACAGGGGGATATGAGGCAGTGGGGAGTGGGGTGCAGGGGGATAGGAGGCAGTGAAACACAGGGTCAGCATGTCCTGCCAGACATGATAAGGTGCATACTGGCAGATAGATATTTTATTGACACGAGTCTGTGTACGTTTTGGTGGGATCTGAAATCTGGGCTATGGCGCAACCTCAATTTTTGACTTGGGAGAATAATGCATCGACCCCCCCAGAACTTCATTCAGAAGACCTCTTGCTCTCAAGCTACACTGTGTTAAAAGCAGTGCTTAATTTGAGCCGGTGCTTTCCGGTGCTCAGCACCGGAACTTATTTCACAGGGCAGGGGCTATGATTTCTGAACCTGCAGGTGGTCGTCTCAATATTAATTATTCCATTCCAAAATATAAAGTATAACATACCTTGCCATGGTGACTGGCTGGTATGTGTTCACAGGCAGGCATACACCGGTTCAGGCAGGCATGATTGTGTATCACCACGTTAGTGATGATGTCATCACACCTGTCACGAATTCAAGAAGTCATCGTCAAAAAATGGCTTGCGTTCGATTCCCCGAGTCTGTTGCACCCTGCCATTGCCTGAGCCTCCCATTGGCTAATTGTAGGTGGGGGCTAGCTCATGACGGATTTCAGGCAAGGAAGCTCCGAGAGCTCATTTGGAACTTGGGAGTGAGGTCACGAGGAAGAATAAACTAAATTAAGTGTGCATTTTCAAATTGCTTCGTGACCAGAGTGGTATAGATGGCAGCCCTACATTGCTGCTATCCGCAATGTGCTCAATACGGCTGTGGCCGAGCACAACTTTTGTGCGCCATGGAGTCACCTGTTTGTGCGCTGCCCCCCAGCATGCTAATTGTTCAGCGCGTGAGTCCAGCAGGCGCCACAGCCATACACACCGGCATTGGCAGCATTACGGTCGGGGACAATGCTTGTGCTGTAGCAGTCAGGGTCACAGCAAGCTCAGCATTGGATGCCGATGCCGTTGTCACCCCTGGACCTACTAATTGCAGGAGGCACTAGCACTGACCTAACCTGCTGTGCTGGAGCAGCCGCCTGTTCCGCAATGCACTGATTAATATGTGCAAAAAAGCATTTTATTTTGGTGTGCATTTCTTTTTTTTGCACTCGTGTCGTGTCGGTTTAGATAAAGAATTAAAATACATGTCACCTTGCCCTTCTTTAGGAATGACAAAATAGCAGGGACATGTACAGGCTAGAGACAGGGCTGAGAGCACTAGTAAAGATGAGAGAGAGCAAAGAGGGGAAAGAAACAAGGAGAAGAGAGGGATAAAACACAGCAGAGTAGAAGAAAAGGAGGAGAGCAAATCAGATACAGAGAGAAAGAGAAGGCAGACATGGTGCGCAGCAGACAGTGATAGAAGGGAGAAGATAGATTGAAAGGATGTAGAGGACAGGACATGACAGAGAGAAAAAAAGAGCAGAGAATGGATAAAACGAAGATACAGCTAATCACTGCTAGAAGAGTGAAAGTAAAGAGCCAAGATCGAGGGGAGAGAAAGCAGAATATGGATAAAAAGGAAGATGAAAACGGGCATGGGTAGAATGCATAAGGAATAGAGGGCAAATCAGAAATACAGGGAAGTAGGTAACACACCAGGTGTGACAAAGACGATAGAAAATGATTAGAGAGGTGAGAGGATAGACTCTTAGAGAAAAGACCTATGGGACAAACATCAGAGCAAGGTTAGAAGATAGACTGAGGCAGTGCTAGTGTTGAAGGTGGGGCACACCAGAGATAGAAGTGGGCTATGGCCTCCTTGGAAACATTTTCGGCACCGGCACTTCTGCTTTTGCAAATTAAGCACTGGTTAAAAGGAGGTCTTTGTGTCCAGACCTAACCACTCGTGCTTGTGGCGCGCAGCTCAAACTGGCCATTGTCATTCTGTTTGTGATAATCAGCCACAGACAGCATGACAATGGGCGGGAGGGGCTGCGAGGAGGAGTGCGAGGCGCCCGATCAGGGAGTTGAGGCCTCTGGCAGGGAACAGCTCTGCTCCCTGCAGGGCCCGTAATTACGGACAAAAGGCGTCCGTAAAAGCATGGATGGCCGCAAGGGGGGCAAGGAGGAGCACTCCGGGGGGGGGGGGGGCAAGCGCCCCTCCTTGCCCCCCCTGCGGACGCCCATGGCCCCTGTAAAGCATACTAAGGCCAACAGCGGAGCTATGTTCCTCCCAGTTAACTTGAAACAAAGGATGTTCTCCTGTCTGCAAAACGATTGTGTCAATGCCTCCTGGGGGTTTGGCTGAAAGAAATAATTAGGCTGATATTGGCTGCTCTCCTTTGAAAGGCAGCTTCAATTACTCCTCAGCGGGAGCTGTTTCTCTAGTGCTCAGAGGAGAACACGGTCTAATCTACCTTTCGAAAGGTGCATAAAAGAGGGCAGGCCTGGCAGAGCAGGCATCTAGAGAAGGCAATGCAAAACAGCCTTGTTTGTCTTAGGAAAAATATATTTTTACATTTTCAAATTGTTTTCGTAAAAGTTACAACTAGATGTGTGATGACAGATATTATGATTCAAAAGGGAGTGTCTAGTTGATTTTTACATATACTTTTGTCATCTGGAATTAGGGCATCTGTAATTATAGGATTTAAAGCACTAACTTAAATCATATGGGTGCTTGCCTTGCAAAGTGTCAAGTCCTTTCATTTAAGAAAATGTTGTTACTAGTTAATCATATACCAGAGCATGTCAACGCGCAGTGCCTTTTCATTTCATGTCAGGTGAGCACTAAAATGTGTCATTCTTTAACAATCAACAGAAAAACACTGCATTATGCATGATTCAACTAAAAAAGGCACACCAGTCATGATGGGGTAATATTAAGGTTGAAAGAAACATACATTTTGACAGATTTTCAGCACCATGCATGGTCTCTATTATACACTTAGAGTACATAGACCTTTTACTCTGAATTCTAAAGTACTTTAAAATTGTCCAGACTAAGGAATTTATGTATAGCTTTGTATATGTTTCAGTCTATTAAAAGAGCCTTTCGGGCGGAGACCCCCCAACAGAATTGTTCAGCACGAAAAGCAAGTGTGTTCCAAATGTTTCATTTTGTTGCATTTAGTGGAAACTCTTTAATACAGCCCACACAAGACTCTCTAGCCAAATATGTTTTGAAACGTTGCACCACTTATAATCAGTGCCATGTATGCCGCTGTGAGTTTTAGAAGCGCTACCTTTCAATTTGCATGCCCGCCATCACAACGCTCTGCATAAAGAAACACATTTTTATCCCCTACAAATAGCAGCCATTTCACAGTACCAGGGGCGGCTCTTCCGCTAAGGCGGAGGTGCACCGCTCCGCTGCTCTCAGAGCAGGAAAAAAAAACTGACAGCGTTGGTATTATCATCTGGTTAGGGCAGGGGCAGGGCTGGTGGCACAGGGGCAGGAATGGTTGCACACTTCCAAGTGACTGTTTTGACGGCCGTCTTGGGCAAGCCAAACAGTCATGCGCACTTTGTTTATTCCCCACCAGGTTGCATTACACAGCCTAGTGATGAACATGCCCAGACTCCCAGTCCCTGCCTGAGCACCAAACTACGGCCCTCAGACCAATCACAGCACTGCATTGCAGCTTTGTCAGGGGAGGGAGCCTGTTTGCTTCCTGGTTCCGACTGCAGAGAACCGACGGAGGAGAGAAGCGGCGAGGAGGTAAGTGTTTTTTTGTATTTTTATTATTTTGTACCTCCCCTGCCCTCCACTCTTGTTCCCTGCCAGCCACTACTGCACGGTATACAATACCAAGCAATTTCCTTTCCTACCACTCCACACAATCACTCCCCCCACATTACTCTCTAAAAACAACCTTCATCCATTCCCTTACAAAGACTCTTTGAAAGAAACTTACTTTCCACACATAGAAGCTCTTTTGCACAAAACACATTCATGCCCATATTCAAGCAACAATTCCTTTACGGAGAATGCCTCTACTGTCTCACAAACTTTACCTGGTTATGAACATGCATTTCACTAGTCATTCGCATACATCACTTCAATGTCCTGATGCAAAACTTCAGTCTCACACATAAAGCCCATGAACCTAAGGGCATAACACAGGCCCCTGCAGCTTTGTGGCACTGGGGGTGCAACCCCCTGAAGGGGCCAAAACACTTCAAGGTATAAGCAGGAGGGGGATTCAAACTACCTATAAACCCCTGTTGAATCCCCCTTCACCCCGCCTCACCGCTCTTACCTGCATGGGCTGCTTCTGGAGGGAACAACTGTCAATATAGTTTTCCCCTTCAATGTAGTGAATTACTCCATGGGCTAACATTGTAATATTTTATTGAAGTATAAATATTGTTAGAAGCCATTTGAAAATATACTTCAAGATATCAAATTAATAGTTGAGATAAATCTAACAACTTGCCACTGTTGGATTTGAAACAACTAATATAGTTATTAAACTTTCTTCTCTGTGAGTCCAGCTTTCCAGCTGCTCTCTCCTAATTAGCCAGCAGAGAAGTACAAGCTGCAGAGCAGATGGCAGAAAGAGGGTGAGGGGTAGCCAATCTGGTCTTCAAAGGGAGAATGTCACTTTAAGACAGCACATGCTTACCCACACATCCTGCCTTTTCAGTGACATAGAAGCCTTATGTAATTAGATTAGAGAGAGTGTTGATAAGGAAGTGTTTAGGAAATGTAGCCAAACCAGTAGGTTGTGTTAGCCTGATCCAGCTCCTTTGAGAGAATTCCTACATGCTGGATTTGATAGAATGATGCTTACTGGGATAGGGATATGCCAAACTTTGGATATAGTGGTGATACACCTGGGTAACACCCTGCATCCGATTGGTCAGGGGTTCCCCCCTGCTTGACACAAAGGACCATGGTTCTTCGGACCTGCTATCTGAAGAGACAAGAAGAAGAAGGACTGCCCTGCTGACTCCCTGGCCTGCACCAATAGAACTTCACCTGCTGCACACTGTGGGACTCAGCACCAGAAGGACTTTGCATGATTTTGACAGTCTAAGGAGTGGACTTCCTGCAAGCTACAGGTTAACAGAGGCCACCTGCAACATCTCCACCAAGAGTCCCCATCCTGAGGTGCGTTCAGTGGACTTTTAAGGATGTAGACAGGTGCATTGTGGGAATTGTAGTTCAGAGATCACAAGGCCCATCTAGGAGATTCCAGGCCCTTGGATATGTGTTTTGGACACTTTAAACTCTCAAGAGGAACTTCAAGAAGAATTTCCTGAAGTTTGGAGCAACTTTTGGAAGAAGCTCCATAAGGTGACCGACCCGACATTGAGAGTCAAGCCAGCTACCTTCAACCACGACCCGCTCTGGATTTTAGGTTCTTCCTGCTGAAAACTCTGGAGTTCCAGACTTCCAGGTTTTGACCAGGGCCCCGCAGAAAGTCAAGCCAGCGAACCCACTCCGAATCCGGCCTGGTGAAGATCCTTGCTTGATGTCAAGGGAAAAAGCTCCAGAAACACGACTAAGTGTGAAGGTAAACTATTGACCGAGGCCTCCCGCTTAGTGCATTCAACCAGGGCTCCATTGCAATTGGCCTAAAATTTTGACTTTGTCCTGGTCAAGCATGACCCTGATGTCCCAAAGTGGTGATATATGCTTTAAATGCTAGAAAGTGTTTATTTTTCCTAAATACATTTCTCCAATTCCCTACATTGGATATTTGTCATTTTGATGTCTATTTGTTCATAAAAATAGAATCTATTTTTATAAATTGGAGTGGGATTTTTATTGTGTGTTGTGTCTTACTTATTTAATGTATTGATGTTTTTCCATACTGTACACACCTGTCTCCTAAGTTACGCCTGCCTGCTCATTGCCAGCTACCAAGGGTTGAGTAAGGGAAAAATTTATTGAGTACTCATTTGAACTTTTTATTGTGTTTGTGGCCTTATAACTTGGGGTAAGTCACCACTTGACATTACCAATAAACCACTTTCCAACAATTTTGTTTTGCATAAACAGGTGCATCAGATTCAATGGGAAGAGAGGCATAAGACGATAAGGGCCACATTTTCTGTTTGGTGGAATAATAGCACAACCATAAATTGTTAGTGCTTTTAGCCTGCCAAAATCGCGGTTCACTCATATCATTTAGATGTGCAGAAAAGCAAGGCTTCCTTTCTTTCACTCGTGGTGTCTCTGTCGGCTTCAAAGGTGAAAACATTTCACCCTGCAGTCTGTCCACCAAAGAACTACCTGGTCATGATAATGGTTGCCTTCGCCTGCGAAAGGGTTGTTCATTCACTCACTAATTTTCCCTCTAAGCAAGGTATGAAATCCTGACACAGAAAATGTAAACACATCCCTGACACTCAAGGAGAAAACTCCCTGATTTCATGGACATTTCTCCACTGGAACAGGTAAAAAATCATGGTTGTGCACTTCATTCATTCTCACTCACACTCATTCTCCCTCACACTACCTCACACACATTTGCACTCATAATTATCACTCACTTGTAGTCCCTCTTTCTAACATGCACTTATTCTCACTTACTATGACTAACTCATGCTCGCTGGCACTCAATCGTGATCATTCTCACTCACTACCTGTCATGCTCACTCATTCATTTTCACTCACCCACATGCTTACACATACAAACAGACTCACGTGATCACACATACACACTCTCACCTGTACACATTTAAAAGCATTTTATTTTACTTTTCTCAGCTGCTGGCAAAGTTTCTGTTCCTGATGCCTCATTTTTTATCTACTAAGAGTGAATCGTGAGTTGTGGATAATAGCGACCACTAGCAATTTCTAAATGATGTCCAAGCATGTCTTGGCTTCCAAATAAGAAGATGGTGTGTGAAAATACTGTTATAGTCATGAATGAGCTGACTGAATATAACTACAGTTATGCTGGGCAACTGGTAGAACCTGTTAAGAGGGTTTACGAAGTGAAAAGTAGCCTCAGGTATTCTGTATCAATCAATCAATCAATCAATCACATAATTTGTAAAGCGCACTACACACCTGGTAGGGTCTCAAGGCGCTGGGGGGGTGGTGTTGTTATTGGTCGAAGAGCCAGGACTTGAGTTGTCTCCTGAAAGTCAGCAGGTCTTCGGTTTGTCGCAGGTCGAGGGGGAGGGTGTTCCAGGTCTTGGCGGCGCGATGGGAGAAGGATCTGCCTCCGGAAGTGGTTCTCCGGATGTGTGGGACCGTGACCAGGGCGTGGTCAGCGGAGCAGTGTTTCCTGTTGGGTACGTAGAAGGAGAGTCGACTTTTGAGATAGGCTGGGCCGGTTTTGTGCAGTGCCTTGTGTGCGTGGATCAGGAGCTTGAAGGAGATTCTTTTGTCGACGGGGAGCCAGTGCAGGTTCCTCAGGTCGGGGGTGATGTGGTCGCGGCGCGGGACGTCGAGGATCAGGCGTGCAGAGGCATTCTGGATTCTCTGTAGTCTGCTGTTGAGCTTGGACGGGGCTCCGGCGTAGAGGGCGTTTCTGTAGTCGAGTCTGCTGCTGACTAGGGCCTGGGTGACTGTTTTCCTTGTGTTAGTCGGGATCCATCTGTAGATCTTGCGGAGCATGCGGAGGGTGTTGAAACAGGTGGAGGAGACTGCGTTGACTTCTTTGGTCATGGAGAGTTTTGAGTTGAGGATGACTCCCAGGTTGCGTGCATGGTCGGTGGGGGCCGGGGGGACCCCAGTGATGTGGGCCACCAAGAGTCGTCCCATGCGGAGGGGTTGGATCCGAGGATGATAATTTCCATCTTGTCTGTGTTCAGTTTGAGGCGGCTGTCCTCATCCAGTCGCCGACGGCCTTCATTCCCTGGTGGAGGTTGGATTTGGCAGTGAGGGGGTCCTTTGTGAGGGAGAGGATCAGCTGAGTGTCGTCGGCGTAGGAGATTATGTTGAGGTCGTGCTGTCGGGCGATGCGTGCTAGTGGTGCCATGTAGACATTGAACAGTGTCGGGCTGAGGGAGGATCCTTTAGGGACGCCACAGATGATTTTGGAGACCTCGGATCGGAACGGGGGGAGGCGGACTTTCTGAGTTCTGCCGGAGAGGAAGGAGGTGGTCCAGTCAAGGGCCTTGTTTGGGATCCCTGTGTCATGGAGGCGCGTGCGCAGTGTGCGGTGGCAGACCGTGTCGAAGGCAGCGGAGAGGTCCAGGAGGATGAGGGCCACCGTTTCGCCATTGTCTAGCAGGACCCTGATGTCGTCTGTGGCGGCCATGAGGGCGGTCTTAGTGCTGTGGTTGCTGTGGAATCCTGATTGGGACGGGTCTAGGATGTTGTTGTCGTCGGGGTGCCGGGTGAGCTGGGTGTTTACTATCTTCTCGATGACCTTTGCTGGGAACGGAAGCAAGGAGATGGGCCGGAAGTTCTTGAGGTCGCTCGGGTCCGCCATGGGTTTCTTCAGTAGGGCGTTGATCTCTGCGTGCTTCCAGTTCTCAGGGAAGGTGGTGGCCTCGAAGGAGAGGTTGATGATTTTATGCAGGTGGGGAGCTATGGACTTGCTGGCTTTGTTGAAGATGTGATGCGGGAGGGGGTCGGATGGGGAACCGGAGTGGATTGTTCCCATGGTCTTGATTGTGTCCTCAATGCTTACATCTACCCAGGTTGTCAGGGTGTCGTGGGCGGTGGGGTGCGGTGGGTTCGGTGCGGTGTGGTCGGCAAGGGTCGTCCGGGGTCTGAAGCTGTCATGGATGTCAGTGATTTTCCGGTGGAAGAAGGTGATGAGGGAGCCGCACAGGGCTTGCGATGGTGGGATGTCGTTGGCGTTGGAGCTGGGGTTGGAGAGTTCCTTCACGATGGTGAAGAGCTCCTTGCTGTTGTGTGCATTGTTGTCAAGGCGGTCTGTGAAGGAGGTTCTTTTGGGGGTCCTGATGAGGTGGTGGTGGTTGCGGGTGGCATCTTTGTGGGCAGTGCGGCTGTCTGGCATCTTGTTGCTGTGCCATATGTTTTCCAGTTTCCGGCAGGTGCGTTTGGAGTTGAGGAGTTCCGGGGTGAACCAGCTGACTCTTCTGCTGGTGTCTCTGTTGGTGGGGTCGTTCATCCAGCGTTTGAGGGCGAGTGTACCTTCATCCGGGTTGGTTGGGGTCGTCGGGGGTTGAGTGCGAGGTTTGTCTGTAGTTGTTCTTCAGTGATTTTGCCCCAGCGGCGGCGGGGGGGTCTGTAGGGTGTGGTGGTGTGTGGTTTTCGGAAGGAGAAGTGGATGCAGTGGTGGTCTGTCCAGGTGAGTTCGGAGGCGTGGCTGAAGGTGACGTGGGGGCTTGAGGAGAAGATGACATCTAGCGTGTGGCCGGCGCTGTGGGTCGGCGTCGTGACGAGCTGTTTCAGTCCGTGGTTGGCGAGATTGTCGATCAGGGTGGAGGAGTTGCTGTCGTTGTTGTTCTCCAGGTGAAAGTTCAGGTCTCCGAGGAGGATGTAGTTGGTGGAGGTCAGCGCGTGTGTGCTGATGAGGTCGGCGACGGAGTCACAGAATTGAGTCCGGGGTCCTGGAGGTCTGTAGACGAGGGTGCCTCTTAGGGTAGTCTTTGGGTCCGTGTGGATCTGGAAGTGCATGTTTTCGGTGGTGCTGAGGGTGTCGGTGTTTGTTGAGATTTTGATGGTGTTTTTGTGGACGATGGCGATTCCTCCGCCGGCCCTGTCTCTGCGGGTGATCTTGTACCCATCTGGGATGGCTATGGCGATGACTGGCGAGGAGGCTTCTTTCATCCAGGTCTCGGTCAGGAAGGCGATGTCTGGTGATGTGGTGTCGAGTAGGTCCCAGAGTTCGATGGCGTGTTTGTGTGCAGAGCGGGTGTTGATCAGGATGCATCTAAGCTGTTTGGCTTCCATTGTGGTGGGTGTCTTGGCGCTTTCGTGGCAGGAGAAGCTGCAGTACCGGCAGGTGAAGGGGCCGTGGGTGCGCCTCGGGGCGGCCTTGCAGCAGGTTTGAGTTCTTCCTGGGTTGAGAGCGATGAGGGTCTTGGCATCGTAGTGGAGGTGGTCTTCCTGGCAGGTGCGAGGGCCAGGGGTTCTGGACGGACGGGCGCAGACGTGCTTGCATTAGGCGCGTCTGCACAGTGACCGCCATATATGGGGAGGTGAGGTGGGAGGAGCAGCTGGGAGGCGGGAGGTGAGGGACGGGTGTGACGAATGGGCGTGGAGGGGGCGGGGCCGCAGGGGAGGCAGCGGCGGGGACGGAGGACGGGAGACCGGCACGTGGCACAGAGGAGCGAAAGGGGTACAAAATAAAAGGGTCACCCCTGCACACAAATCATTCTTTAGAAAATAATTCCTAGCTGTGACAATACCATTCGCTGGGTACGTGAAGTGTATAGTCTTGCGACAAATCTCAAACTGAAACATTTTGATTTTGGTTTGCCAAATGTATATTCCAATCAGTCAAAAGTACTTTCTTTTGGTCAAATAACTATAAAAGTGCAAATGCAATAAATACTTTATAATATATAAATCTGACAAGTGTCATATGTATCCATTTTGGTAAACAAAAAACAGTCAATGAAATCTGGTGAGATTCCTCAGGAGGAGTAAATGCCACTAAACAACAGAAACCTCAGTAGAAACCTAAAACTAGGCTTAAAATCGGTCCGCCATGTTGAATAACCCAGATACGCCAATGTAAAAAATATCATATTTTATTGTTTGTTTCGGATTAAGAAGTAATAAAAAATCCTTAAAACTTGTGACAGTGAAAAGCAGCAATAGCTATATGGAAAGCTAACTTTTAATAATTCTAGCAATATAAAAATTGAAAACCACATAAAAGCAGCTAGATAGAATAAAATAAGGGTGGGTGGAACATGGGCCCTTCTGATGTATATCCTCTATCTACAGAATGAATGTTGCTACAATTCCCATTTAAGGACCAGATTCCGATGTCGTTCGGAAGGCCTCCGAATCGGATTTGGCTTTCCCGGATCCGATTCGTAGCCCTTGTTTTCGACCGAATCGTACACAGGTCTGAACCACCAAGTATGATGTGAAGATCGCTTACGCGTCAGCTGGATTGATTCCGGGACCCGAACCTGTAAACAGGTTCAGGACTGACAGTATTAACATTTTGTCTCAGCCTGACATATAGGAACAGCTCCATAGGGGTTGGCTGCCGATCACGGAAGAACGCCTCACATTTACGGAAAGTTAGGTGATCATATAAAGCCCCCCCGGTCATTGCCCCAATTTTCCACAGCATTTGGTGGCAGCCCGCTTCGTGCGCAACCGGGAGATCTGGATGATAATGCATACCCAGCATCGGGGAGTATAACATGGGTGTCTGTAGGCGCTTAGCTATATAATGCCAGGCCACGTTTGTGCAGTCGACCGTCATAGAGTTGGTGTTTCTGGGACCCAATGGAGTTCCAAGGAATGCCATAACCAGAATGGGAGACATGTGCCCCTGTTCCACAGCTAAGTGTGGCATATATGGAGGGGGTTGGAACCAATATGCCGCAAAGTGTAGAGTTCCATATCGGGAGCCTCAAACCCCCCTTTCGAAAAAGGTTGAGACAGGACCTCCCATTTCAGTCTGGGTTGTTCCCCCCATGTCAGTCAAACCAGCTGGGTATTGAGAGCTTTAAAAAATGCTTGCTTGGGGCATAGGGAATGTTGATAAAAAGATATAGCAGTTTTGGCAGTACTATCATCATAATCAAGGAGATCCGATGTGCCAGCGAGAGGGGCATAGAGATCCACCTCAATATTGAGTCCGTCAAGGACTCTACCATGCGTCCATATTTGTTTCGCATCAGGTCTGTTCTGACAGTAATCTCCAAATATTTGATTGCAGATTCACCCCAGGTCATTGGGTAGTCGAGGACCTACTGCTGGACCGAAGGAGTGAGGGGGAAGATTTGGGATTTTTCCCAGTTAATGTTTATCTCTGAGCACATTCTGAAATGTATAAATTTTCAACGTTTTGGGTTGAGGCTTATTTCAGGATCTCGAAGATGCAGTGTGATATTGTTGGCATAAAGGGACACCAGCAGATGTCTCGTGGGATACCGGATCGCATACTCTTGGTGGTGTTGCCGGAGTTTGGCTGATAAGGGCTCAATGGCTAATGCAAAAAGCAAGGGGGACAGTGGGCATCCCTGCCTAGTCCCCCGCATGACTTGAAAGTGGGAGGAGCACATCCCGTTAATCAGCACTTTGGCCTGCGGTTGATTATAAAGCAGCTTGATCCAGGATAAAAAGGAAGACGGAAATCCCCTTCAGCAGAGCACGCCAAGAAGGTAATCCCATTCAAGGGAGTCAAATGCCTTAGGTCAGGGTTTATGCCCTGCATGAGAGCGAAGAGGGTGCAGAAGTTATGCAACATCGCTCGCCCAGGGACGAATCCTGATTGGTCAGGCAATACTAAAGCATTCATGAGCAGGCTCAGGCGGTTAGCGAGTACTTTTGCTAGTATCTTTGCATCAAAATCTATCAGTGAAAGAGGCCTGTATGAGTCACAACTGTCCTTTCCCAGGCTTTAATATGGAGATGATGAGCGCTTCTCGCACAATCTGCGGGAGGTGGCTCAAGTTCCGGGTCTCCTCGTACAGGGTTTTCAGGACTGGAGCCAGGCAGTTGCTATATGTTTTATAGAATTCTGTGGGTAGGCCGTCCAGGCCTGGGGCTTGCCCAGAGCGGAGCTGCATTATTGCTGCATGGATCTCCTCTTCTTCGATCTCAGCAGAAAGGAATTCTCTCTGGGCATCTCCTAGCCAACCAAATGCCACGTCTTCAAAGTATGGTTCTAAATCTATTGGCTGTGTCCTGTGCGAGGTGTATTGGGTAGTGTAAAAAGCATGAAAGGCCTTCAGTATATCTGGTGTGTCCCTGCATACATTCCCATCTGGTTTTGTTATCTCTAGAATGGTGTTGGAGAATCTTGGTTTTCTGATTAATTCAGCAAGAGCCCGGCCTAGCCTTTCCCCCTCCCCATATCTTCAGGCTTGGTAATACTTCCCTTGAAACTAGCACTCGCTTTCTGCTGTTTTTGTATTCAGACAGTGCATCCCTGATCTTTCCTCGCAGGTCTCCAGAAGGAGCGCTCTCTAGTTGGGCCTCAATCTGTTGAATGTCAGCCTCCAGATGTTGGAGTGTGTTGCGAATATCGCATAGTATCCTGCCTCCCTTCGCTATGCACCCACACCCCCGATAGTGACTTTGAAGGCTTCTCATACCGTGGCTAGTAGGGGCACAGAATCTATATTTCGTGAGAAAAAATCCTTAATTTCTTTTTCCCGCTCCATTCTGAATGGGGTATCCAGGAGAGCATGGGAGGGAAGCCTCCAGAACTGGTAATGTGTAAATGTGCATCAGGGAGTCAGCACCATTCCCACAGGTGAGTGATCAAAGTACGTGCACGCTAAATGAGATGCATGTTGCGACAAGGACCTCACCCCTCTAGAGATCAGACAACATTCTATTTGCGACCATGAAGAGTGAACTGTAGAATGACACGTTCCTGCTCTGCTCACGGGTTGCAGGGTCCACCAAGCGTCTATCAACCTGTGCTTGCTAATTATCTCCTGAACTTGGAGCTGGGCATTAGTGTGATGATGGGCCTGGGGATGCGATGTATCTAGTTGCAGGTCTAGCGCTATGTTGAGATCCCGTCCGCACGATATGAGTGGAGTCTATAAAAAGACACATAATTGATTGATGGAATGCAGAACAAATCAAAACATTCACCCCCAGTTTATACCTGGTCATATGCAAATAAGTCTTGACCCTGTGCCTTATGGGAACAGTCCAGACTGAACTGCCAAGCCAGGTCCACCCTGGAACAGAAACAAGCATCCTAGGACAGGTTTCGGGGTTTCACCCCTCATAAGCCAGAATAGCTTGAATACAGTGGCACAGTGAGGCCAGGACCCATGTCTGGGCATACCCGGCGCACTTAGGGCAAGAAAGCAAAAGACACACAATTGAGGGATGGAACGCAGAACAACTCAAAACATGTACCCCCTGTCAAGAGATCCGGGTTAAATCCATCATTCTTTTTCTCACCATGCCACCCCAGTTTAAACCTGGCTGTATGCAAATCAGTCTTGACCCTGTGCCTCGTGGGAACAGTCCAGACCGAACTGCCAAGGCAGGTCCTCCCTGAAACGGAAGCAAGCATCCTAGGACCAGTTTTGGGGTTTCACCCCTCATCAGCCAGGATAGCTTGAATCCAGTGGCACAGTGAGCCCGGGACCCATGTCTGGGCATACCCAGCGCACTTAGGGCGAGAAAGCAAAAGACACACGATTGATTGATGGAATGCAGAACAAATGAAAACATTCACCCCCAGTCAATAGATCAGGGATAAATCCATCATTCTTTTGCTCACCATGCCACCTCAGTTTAGACATGGCCATATGGCTTGACCCTGTGCCTCATGGAAACAATCCAGACCGAACTGCCAAGCCAGGTCCTCCCTGGAAGGGAAACATGAATCCTAGGACCAGTTTCAGGGTTTCACACCTCATCAGCCAGGATAGCTTGAATCCAGTGGGACAGTGAGTCTGGGACCCACGTATGGGCATACCCTGCACACTTAGGGCAAGAAAATAAAATAGACACATTTGATAGATAGAATGCAGAACAAATCAAAACATTCATGCCCAGTCAAGAGATCTGGGTTAAATCCATCATTCTTTTGCTCACCATGCCACCCCAGTTTAGACCCGGCCATGAGTGGAGTCTATGTCTGTTATCTTCCCCCATAGTGTAGCGAAGAAATCAGGGTCGTCATTATTGGGTCCATAGCAGCACACTGGTGTAATGGACTGTGATGCTAACCTGCCCCACATGAGACAGTATTGGCCTTGTGGCTACATACGGGACTTTCTTTTTCATAAGTATCGCCATTCCCGAGCATACATAGAGTAAGCGGCAAAACTTCTGTGCGCCGCCTATCGGGATGCCAACATGATCGGGGCAAAGGGACCCAGATGTGTTTCTTGGAGCATGGCACAATGAATGTTGTGCTTGTCTAGATAGGCTAGAACATGCCATTGTTTACGGAGATTGCTCAGGCCACATACATTCCACGTTATAAAATTGTATCTAGGTGGTTCGGGATGAATTGCCATATAAATGTGACTCTGAGTGATAAACACGGGGGTTGCTCTGTGGACTCCAGTCTCCTAACAGTAAACAGCACCAGACCATGTACAACATTTGCTAGCAACATGAAAATCATTAACGGATGCCCCTTCCCTCCCTCCACCCACAACAGCAGCCCAAACCTGCTGGAGTACGTATTCCCTTCCTTCCCATCCTTCAAAAGTGACCAAGGACAAACATTAGTGCCTGTAGTGAGAGATCAACCAAGGGAACTTTGGTTAGAGCTCCCATAACGATTGTGGTTTCCAGCATACATCAGGCACCAAAGAGAAGACAAGATAGAAGAGAATAGAATGGGGTATCTGCGAAGAGAGCAGATTGAGATAAACACAGTACAACAAGGGACGTAGAGGACAGAAGGGCTCAGTCCGTCAAACAAAAAACAGTTAGCGGTAGGGATGTCCTTCTGGGGAGTTGCAGGAGGGTGCAGCAGGTTCACCTCGAGGGTACGAGGATGCCGAGGACATATTCTCTTGCATCCCATATGTCCAATATCGTAGTCTTTTGTGTAAGCGCACTGCAGGAGCAGCATTGGTACATATTTCTTCTCTCGTTCAGTCATTAACAGCGCACCTGGGCCTACTTTTCGATTATAACATGCTCAGTTTGAAGTGCCATGCAAGGGCCTGATTCGTGCCATCAGCTCCCCTATTGAGGGTACTTCAGAGCCAATGCTATCAGCCTCCGTCAGCCCTGCACCAACAGCGGCGAGGGAGAGCAGGAGCGAGCCTGGCCCATCGCCATCATGGGAGATCCCCTGCATGCGAGTTTCTGGAAATCCACTACTTGCTGCGGATTTCTGAAGAAATGTTGTTTCCCCTGATGTGTAATTCGGAGACGCGCCGAGTAGAGCATGACGTATGTGATGTTCGCCTGTTGAAGTTTCACTGGCAAAAACTTCTTTCAAGCCTCCTGCACCTCCATATTAAAATATGGATATATGGCAATGTCTGAACCCTCAAAGGAAAGTTGTTGCTGCTTCCTGGCAAGTCGAAGGGCGGTGCCACATCGTGTTAATTTAACAACCTGGCGATGATTGGCCTTGGAGGAGCTCCAGGCAGGGGTCGGCCAGTGAGTGAACAATGAGCTCTTTCTACTATAAGTAGCGTTGAAAAGGCCCCCACTCCAAATACCATTGTGAGTAGGCGATTGACGTATTCTTCCATCTTCCCGGTGTTTGTGGACTCCGCTTCTCCTAGGATGCATATATTGTTGCGGCGCAATCTTGATTCTAGGTCTTCATTCTTGTCCGCTATCACCTTCAGTAGGCATTCCATGTTAAGTAGTTGTTCCTTCCTGCCTGCAGACATGTTTTCCAGTTCATAAATGCGGTGCTCAGCCTCAGCGATGAGCCCGTTGTGTTTCTCCAGTTTGTGGGCTAATGTGTCCATGCAAGCGCTCATATCATCCATTTTATTTTCTATGGAGGTAAGGCTGTGCTTCATTGTGAGGAGCAGTTCCTTCAGGTCGTCTGCCGAAGTTTGGCTGTCAGAATGCGGGCCCTCCACCATGTTTTGTTCCAGTTCGCTATGTTGCGTGGAATTTGATTTGCGGGCCTCGAATTGCAGCTTGGTTTGCTTTCCTTCTGTTCTGCCCATGCTTTAGCTACTGCTGCCGCAGCCCATGCCGAGAATATATTTGTGCAGGGTCTTTGTCTAAGGACGCCCCAGTACTTGTTCTGGTTTTAGTTGTTTGCTCTCTGAGCGTTGGACTTCTGCCTTAGTAGGGGGGGGAGACAGAGTCCTCCCCGCCGGTGTGTGGCTCAGTTTAGTTCTTCCTGGGTCTTAGGATCGCGTCATAGCAGCCAGGGCTGACTGCAGGTTTGTCTGTCTTAAACACACCTGGGGGCTTCAAGGGGCAAAGAACAGTCTTGCTTCCCCTCAGGCTCCTCTACCATAGGGGGCAAGGGCACTGAGCACATCCTGTCAGCCCTAGAGAAGTCAAGTAAGCGGTGCAGTGCCAAATAGGAGGAGAGTCCTCCCCGCATTCTGTGCAGCTTCCCGGTGTGCCCATCTCCACCGCCACTGATCCCAGACCCTACCACTCAGTGCGGGGTCGGGATCAAAGAGGCTCGTCCTGAGGGTGGATTGTGTGCTTGCAGGTCGGCAGCGGTTCTCACATCCCTCTCCGCTGTCTCGTAGTCCCTCGGCATCAGGCGCCAGCATCGGGGGGCTGGTATATACACCAGTCGCTCGGTCGCTATTTGCCGCGAGCCCGTCTGCGTCTGGTCGGCAACCTCCACTCCTCACCTCTATGCCGCAGGACTCTTGTGGTGATATTTATCCCAGAAGGGGGGATGTTCTTTGTGCCACTAGCGCACCCTTTCTATTTCGAGCGAAGCAAGCTCCCGGGCCAGCACTGTTCTGGGATTATCCATTAGGTGGGCACCATCTTAGCGACGCCGTGGCCGGGTCCACGCTTGTTTCCTTCTTCACTCTGCCACCTCCAGCAAAAGATTAGGCAAGCCAGGGTCAAAACAGGTTGCACAATCCTGAACCGCAGGTTTCGCCTCAATGTTCTGACATTAGGGACGGGATTTTACAGTTTTTTTGTCCCGGGCAGGGAGAGCCTCAAGCTAGTGAGGCCATCTTGCTTGCATGCCCTCTGGCGCCCCTTCTTGATATCCTTGAGTTCAATTAGTTTTCTTTATAGACCACTTCTCTCAATGTAAATGTAACAACACTTTCTCATGTTGCAAAACGGTGCTTCCTATCCGCATGCGTTTAATCTAAGTTGTGTGTACAAAATTTGTCATGGCAACCATAACCCCTTCCCTTGTGTCTGATTTCAATACCCTTAAGGCTCCCCTAGTGTTCTTACACCCGTAAGACGACATACAGGAATAATCCACTTCTTACTGGGGGTATTGTAGACAGAGCTGAAAAAAATGGTTAATGGTGTCGGGACTTATATTACATATTGTACAGAATTGACTAGATCCAATATTGTTCCCCCATCTCCCAGTAAACTCTACTATGGGTAGAGTACCACATCTAAACTTCCAGTAAAGTTGCCTAGACAGGGAGCCTTGTATCACATCGATGCATATTTCATAGTTGGGGGTAATCTTATGATCTAGAAAGTAATCTGTTAGTCTACCTGAGGTACACCATTTAACCCCATTGGTAGTCTCTACACCGCTCTTTTATCAGGTTTTTTGATATCTTAAGAACGTATTCTGTTTGTCCCACAGAGGATCCAAGGCAAGAGCTTTAAACATTCTTTTTAGGTATCACAACCACGGAATCCTCAGATGAACTGATGTGTTCAAAAGACCCCTGAAAGGTAATCTATAAGACTCCAGTTCAGGGTTTGCGCAGAGTCTATGCCAAACAGCAAAGGTATCAATTGCACTATAAAAGAAATAGGATACAGCCCCAAGTCCATCAATAGGGGATGTGTTGGGGTACTCTGGGGTAGATTAAGCAACTGCCTTGCAAAGCAATTCTTGGCCACAGATAATTCCCTTGTATTTGAATGGCCCCAGAGTTCACCTCCATAGGGGGCTGCATACTTTGCCCTGATTATATATAGTTATAAGGCTGGAGTTGGGTTTTTAGATTTCAATCTTTTAGCCAACTTAAGAATTGCCCCATACTGTTGTTTGAGAACACACTTGCTCATCTCGGCCTTCTAGATTAATTTGTGGGACAAGGTTATACCCAGGTAAACAAAATCAAACACACGCTCAAGGGGGAGTTGTTTACTAATATATTTGTTCGGAAAGTCCCATGGGGTATAATATCATACACTTTGTTTTGCTTATATTTAGCTCTAAACCCGATCAGTACTGATGTATATTTGACATTCATGGACCTTTTTACAGACCTGAGGCGGGGGATACCATGAATTAATTATAATATTGAGGAAGAGAGTACCATTTTTAAGGGTGAGAAGGTAATAAATTATAATAAGAGATGCTGTAAGTAAACACCAAATTAGATCAAATACATTATAAAGAGGAAACAAAACATTGACCAATTATTTTAGCTTTCAGATAAGAGAAATTATAGTCACACTTGGTCAACAGGCTAGCACAGTGAAATTTGTAACAAACTGGCACCCTAAACAAACCATTCAATGGTGGTCCCAGGTTTTTACATTTAAATTTCTTCCTTTGCATGTTTTAACTTGAATTTTGCACCAAATTGTAGACTTTACTTACAGAACAATTTAAGACATAGACAAACGAAATAGAGGAAACCGGAAATTGATGATAAATAGAATGAATGAAATATTAAGACATATGTCATGCATGAATCGCACAGTGTGACAATGTACAAGATATTTTTCTATTAACAGAACATAGAACACCTTAGAGTTAATTAATAGTCTCTCTTACAGAAGAAGGTTCAAGCAAAAGTCTTTCTTACAGAAGCTCCTTATTGGACCTGCCCCTTTTTGTAGGGCCACCCCCAGATTTAACCTTCTGTTGTTAAACCCATTTTTGTTGGCATTAGGAATCTGAGAATTTTTTCTCTGCGAACCATTGTTGAAGTAGTTATGTTCTCTCCCAAGCACATGGTAAAATTGGTTTACTGCCAATTGGCACATTTAATTTACTTCCAAGTCCCTTGTAAATGGAACTCCATGTTACATGGCCTGTAAATTAAATTCTACTAGTGGGCCTGCAGCACCCATTGTACCACCCACTAAAGTAGCACTTTAAAACATGCCTCAGGTCTGCCACTGCACCCTGAATTTGCAGTTTTAAACTGCCATTTCAACCTGGCAAAATAAACTTTTTGCCAGGCCGAAACCTTCCTTTTTAATACTTATAACTTACGTCTAGTGTAGGCCCTAAAAGCTCAAAGGGGAAGGTGGGTGGTATGTAACAAGTAGGACATTATGGTTTAAGTTCTACATGTCCTAATAGTGGAAATAGTGGAAAATCCCTAATAGCGTTTATTACTATTGCAAGGTCTATCTGTCCCATAGAGTATATTTGTTTAACTTTATCACACTTAACATGTGATAACTGAAGTTTTTCTGCAGGTAGGGAAATTATGTTTATACCCAAATGATTTGTAATTTAAAATCCTCTTTAATGGATTTTAAGCCGCAAGATTGAAAATGCCTTTTTTAGAAAGTTATTTGGGATTTTCCCTACTACGCAGTGAGACAGACAGTTGGGGGTGTGGATTTCAGCACCCCTGTGGTTGTATCTTTTAGAAAGTTGGCATTTTCTGTGTCTAAACCAGTATGCCTTACTGCCAGTCTCCTGGAACACAACAACCTTCAGAGTCCTCCCTGCAAGAGCCCAGCTGAACTGCTGCAACTGGATTAGCCTGGAGCTACTTTTGGACCTGCCCAAGCACTTTTGGCCTATGCTTGAGCAAATACCTGATCACAAAGAAGTGCCTCCCCAGGTCTTGGTCCATTGCCTGGCATCAGAGTGCACTGCTCCTCAAAAAAAGGTGACATTTCTGAAGTTTGGGCTTCTTGCAACTGCGAATGGGCCCATTCAAGCAACCACTCTGCTGCCCGTGACAACTGCCAACACGAAGCTCCAGTGAGACACGCTCTTCGCATCGACAGGGACCACCAATGATGAACCGCAATGCAAGACCTGCACTTTGCACTAAAGCAATGACATACCCTGCCGACCGCCAACACAAAGCAACAAAAACGCGTCCAGCCACCACATTTGACCCACTCCTACAGCAATGAACGTCCATGATTCCCGACCTGCCCTTCACGCTACACCAACAACCATCCGTAACCCTCAGACTGTTCCGCGCAGCCTCTTCCACAGTGAACCAAACTCTTTGCGCCAGACTTTGAAGATAACTTTTCAGCGGAAGTAAACTAGTCCCTGTATCTGGCCCCCGATCCATCACAGTCAGCCTGAACTTGCGACTTTACCTCGGTCTAGAACAACCAGATAACTGCAAGTGATGCTTAGTTAATCTAGGTGCTATTTTTACTACAAAGATTAAATTAAGTATCTCCTGTCTACTGATTGGAATTTTGTTGTTCTGGTATCATCTTATTTATTAAAGTGTACTCTATTTTTTCTGAATTGTTATGGGAGTTTTTATGCGTTGCATTTTGACTTTTTTATTGTTTGTGTGCTACGTAAATGCTTTACACAGTCCTGAAGATAAACCTGACAGTGTTTTTCTCAAAGCTACCAGAGGGTTAGGCACAGGTTAATTTACTGACTTTTTATGGTTCACCCTGACAAGGAATGGGTATATTATTTGAAATGGTCTTCCACTCCACTCAACTAATAACCCAATTCCTTACACTCCTACTTTAAATGTTGCTGCTTTCAACCACACAGTTTGTTTTCCCTGCTTGACAAACTCCCAGTAGAGTTTGGTGGCATATCTCTGGTGAGCACATGCTCAGCTTTCATGGATACTGCTTATGTCTTCCAATTGTCCAATTGTCCTTCAAAGTTTTCTAGAACTCTTCTGAGCCTGTAGTGAAGGAGCATGCACTGGGTGTGTTGGGCTTTCTAACAGTGACTTGTAAGAGGATTTCAGGTATTTTCTGGTCCTCACTGCCCTTTCAGAGAAGTTTCTGACCTTATCAGCAAGTTGTGGGCATCACGTACTGCAAGAGCAGTGTTTCCCAAACTGTGGGTCATGATCCACTGGTGGGTCTCTGGCTTATTTTCATTGGATCAAGATAGTCTAAACAATAAATAAGGATTTCTTTAAATGCTGTATTTATCTTGTCACATTTGTTAGATGAGCAGGTCTGCATGCTCAATTGCTAGCTCCTATACTCAGTTTTATATTTCTTGCAGAAAATCTGATTTCCGAGATTACTGTGAAAACCTACATTAACATTTCCATATCTGGGTCACATCTCCCAGCGGGACACAGTTGCCACTTAGAGCCTTTTAAGGGGTAGGAAGTCTACAGGTTATTTTAAGTGTAGAACGCTTGTCACAGGACTTGACTTAAGAAAATGTATTTATTTAAAAATAGTGTAACATTCTGTGACAGTTTTGGTTGCAAAGATGGATGTTCAGAATTGGAAAGGTTAGTTTCAAAACACTGTGGAAATGTTCTCAGCACTGCATAGTTTGCAATGTCTTTCTGAAAGAAATGTGGATTGTTATATGGTGTGATGGTGCAACCTCACCTAGTAGCAATGACATATATATGTATCAGGTCCACTTAGCTCAGTCCCTGGTAGCTGTTGCACAGAGCAGAGGCTTTACCAAAGGAATACATGGAAAGCATTAAAAAGCACCAAAACATGAAATACAAAGAAAATCCAATTTATAAAGATAGCTATTTATAAAAATAGCTTCGATTTTTATCTTTCAATAAACACCTGAATGTGAAAAATCTACCAGAAGGATCCAGAGTGATGAATTTAAATAAAAAAGCAATAAATCATTACAATAAATCATTGCAATCAACTACGATACCATTTTAGGGTTAGCCACTACAAGTAGAAAACAGCTTTTTAGCCATTCTTGGGGGTGCCAATTCTGACAGGGAGCCACTCACAAGGCCCATACAGGTTCAGAGGGACAATTACATGTCGTTTTAGCAGTCTTTAGTCTAGTTACAAAACTTCAGGCATGACCGCTATTGAAGTCAATGGTGTTGTCCTCATGCAAGGGATTCAGGATTTTGAAGGATGCTGAAAATGCTAGAAATGCTGAGCTGGTGAAATGGGTCTTCCTGTGGCAACCCTTTGGTTCTCAAGCTTGTGAGGGGAGACTTTTGCCTCAGAGGTTGAACTTCGATGGTGTCCAGGTGAAGTCAAGCACAAGCACCAGTTGCTTGTAGTCTTTTAGTCTCCAGGTACAGTAATCCCAGCGATTTCTAGTCGTCTGGAATAGCTTTCTTGCAGGGCAATCAATCTACACACTAATGGCCTTCACTGGTCCACTGAACTTGATGACACCTTGTGAGGGTCAGGTCAGGCTGCACCTTGGTGTCTAGCTGCAGTCAGGCTTTTTGGTTCTGGGCTCTCAAGGGTGCAGGCTTCTCAATGTTATGACCCAGTGGCTGAAACAGAGAGTCTTAAAGTCATTCCTTCTGCCTGGTATTCGTGGGCTACTTTTCCATGAGTCGGGGCACTGCAGGCACAGTTCTCTCTTTGTCAGTCCACAGGTGCAACAGTTGAAGATTAGTCTGTGCTGCAGGCTCTCTTTGCTGGGTCTAGGGAGCAGCAGGTCAGTGTCTCTTTAGTCCTTCTTCCAAAACAGTAGGGATTTGAGGTCTGCTTGCCAGGGGGGGCACTTTTATGCCTGCTACGACCCTAGGGGTGGTGGAGGCTAACTAGCCAATGGACTACCAGGTCCCCACCTGCCAGAGAACGATTTCCTGTGAAGATTGGCATCTAGCTATCCCAGAGTGCACTATTTTTCCCAGTCTCAACATGGTGAGACCCTTCTCCTTCTCTCTGTGTGTGGACACCCCCCTCCCCACTCAAGCCATAGATATGGCTACATCGGTGGTACACGGCCCTTTGAAAACTGGTTTGACAATTACTTTTGCCTCTCTGCCCATGATGTCAGTTTGTCTGCTTGAAAAAAGAGCAGCCCCTTCGTAGTGTGGGTAACAATTGCTATCCAGAGGCGACTTACCCTGAGCAACAAGTTGGGTTAAATTGCAATAATTTGTATGAAATCTTGAAGTACCATATTTAGTACTCACATTTAGAAGTTAGCACTGCTGAGTTGTAGGCATGCAACTCCATACTCTCAAATGGAGAAATTAGCCTTACCATAGTAAAAATGGCAATTCATGGTTTTTACTGTCAGGACATGTAAAGTCATCAAAACACATGTCCTTCTCTTTAATATAATGCACCCTGCCTTTAGGGCTCGATAGGCCTAACTATGGGTTGACTTATAAGTATTAAAAAGGAAGGCTTGGGCTTTGCCACAGGTTGAAATGGCAAAGTTGAGTTAGTAGTTTAAAACTTGCCTGCGATGGCAAACCGGGAGTCATACTTTGCTTTGTCACACTTGTGGTGGCACGATAAGTGTTTCATTCCACAAGAGACACTAGACCATGGGTACACCTGGTACCATATACTAGGGACTTATAAGTGAGTTAACTTATGTCAACTGAGTGCATCGCCAGCAGTGGGGGCCTGAGCAACACGACGCCTGCAATACTACCTGACCAAGGAGCCTGTGGGGTAGCGCCGGCAGCAGAGGTCCCGCCGCCTGACACCGGGGCTTGTATTTGCACTCCTCGCGCCTCCCGCTTCGCGGGAGACGCATCACCAGCAGTGGGGGCCTGAGCAACACGACGCCTGCAATACTACCTGACCCAGGAGCCTGTGGGGTAGCGCCGGCAGCAGAGGTCCCGCCCCCTGACACCGGGGCTTGTATTTACACTCCTCGCGCCTCCCGCTTCGCGGGAGATGCATCATCAGCAGTGGGGACCTGAGCAACACGACGCCTGTAATACTACCTGACCCAGGAGCCTGTGGGGTAGCGCCGGCAGCAAAGGTCGCGCCCCCTGCACCGGGGCTTGTATCTACACTCCTCGCGCACCCCACCTCGCGGGACGCACGCGGGCGTGCGCCGGGCTGAGCCCGGGCAAAGGGCGGGATGTTTGTGGCCGTTAGGGGCCGGAAGAGGCCGGGCAGGGCTACCCCCCCGAAGTTCAGCTCAAGGAACGCTTGCCATCGTTGAAAGCTGTAAAGGTACTGTGATCTGTATTATTCCTTCTGGGGCTCCTGGGACCTGCATATAGTGACTTTCGTCATCCATTTTGCTTCTGCCTGGACTATCCAACGCACCGGTATTTGCTGTTTCTTCCGTGTTGTTATTGGTGGCCATTAGCATGGGCAAGAGAAAATCCACAGAGGGGGGGTCTGGTGATTAGCAGTAAAAAAGGGAAAAACCTAAAAACGCAACACATGCTGCAATGAGTTGTGTGCTGTCCCGAATAGAGGACATTGTTAATGAATGTGAGGAGTCTTTGACCACTGGGGTTATTGATGTTATAACTCAAGGGGGGGTGTAAAGTGGTGAAGCCTGCTCCTAAAAAAGGCAATAAAAGGATCCCCGCGATGTTTTCTAACCAACATCAAAGCAATAATTTGCTTGGTATAGCTGCTGTTCCATCAAAGGACGCTGTTGATCCCTCAATTATTGAAGCCCAGGTTACCGTACCCACTGCACCAGTTTTACATAATTATGAGCTTCCTTCCAATCCTGTTTTATGTTCTAACAGGTTTTCCTTATTAGATCCTAATCCTGATATTCTTATTTTACCTTCTGATAGGGCGCTTGTAACTTCTGCTAGCCCCGTCAGGTCTCCATCTGGCTCTTTAGAAGACCTACTGGATAGGATCAAAAGGTTGGAAGAGCTGGTTGCAGTACTGAATACCAGGGTGGAGACTCTTGCTTTAAGTCAAGGTATGTCCCAGGTAATTTCTTCCCCAGCACCACCTTCGGGACTCATACCCATTCAGAAGCTGATTGATCCGGTCCCTCTTATTTGCCCCCAGCCAAAAGACTCTATAGCTAAGGCCCAAGGCAGGGTTCTAGGAGAGGCCAAAAACAAATCAGTGCCCACCTCCAGGTCCTCTGTCAATGATACGCGGATTTTGGCCCCCAATAGGCTGCCAAACGTACATTCTCAAACTAGGGCTAGTATTTATGCTACCCATCCCCCTAGTAGGGCAGAATTTGGCCCCTTTCCTTGTCCGGTGGCTGGTGGTTTCACGTCATGTCTTCCTCCCCCAAAGCCCTCTGTGTTCATGACTGGTGTCCCGAAACTGATTAACCAGGGGGGGTATGAAAGTAGTGACTCATTGCACAATAAAGTCATCCATTGGCTGAGGCACACTAGAGGATGTAGATCAATTATCAGAGATGACATATTGAGAGTGCGACGACTGTCTAGTTACTGGACTGTGTGGAGGTTGAGCTCAGAGATCTAGCCTTAGCGGAAAATCTAATATTGCTAGAATATAGGACATCACCTCCTGCACACTCCAGCATTCAAATCCGTAGCTCCTCGGTTTGGTCTTATCATAGCGAGCAGGGGGACTCTGGGCTCAGACAGGTGGACTGACTAACTAATCCTTATGTAAACACCGTTTCACCAACTCTCGAGTGCCCCTGTCCAGAGGGATTGGGCCACAATTCTGGTCCCTTTTTAGATTCCATAGGGGCTGGACCTGTTTTGCCAGTGATATCTGGTGCAGCTCCTGGGAGGGGCCCAGATGGGAGGGGCCCAGAGACCAGGGAAATAGTTATAGCTTCCCCCTCTACTATAAACCCCCCAAAAGCTATTCAGCTCATCTCTTGGAACATCGCCGGATTAAAAAGGAACCTTGCTGATCCTGCATGGAATGACTTTATCGATAAATTTGATATCGTTCTCCTCCAGGAAACCTGGAGCTTGGTTCCCTTCCATAGACCCGGGTTTTCCACCTTTTTTGTTCCGGCGATTAGTTCCCCTAGAGGACGTCCATCGGGGGCTTTCTAATCTGGGTAAACATTGCTTTGAATTGGACAGTCAAGCACAATGTATGTGCATCCCATGACATTCTCCACTTATCCACCGGTGGGTCAGAACGTTATCCTGGCTTAGAAATTTTTAATATTTATGCTAGAGGGTCGTCTGGTGCACAACCAAGTCCTACGATAACAACTCTTGAGACCGAACTTTCAGCCATCCCCGTCGCGTCGGGTGTCATTGTCGCCGGTGATTTTAATTGCACCTTTGAGCCCCTTAGCGACAACGACATCTTGGGCACGGACGAGGTTGACTTTAAGCGAGGCATTCCTTCCCTTAGCCTCCAACCAGTAAAAAAGTGGACAAAAAGGGCTGTGCAAATTAACGCCCTGACTCTAGAGTTCAATTTAAGGGCGACAAATGGCAGAACCCGCTCAGATACTAAGGGAGCACCTACATTCACTGGAACTAGGGCCCCTTCGCGCATAGACTACATCTTGCTGGATGTCAAACTGTGGCCAGATCTCATTGATATGGAAATCATTCCCAGGCATGAGAGCGACCACGACCCGCTTACCATGCAATTCAAGCGCGAGCTGTCCATTACATCTATTGAGCTTGATAGTGCCCAGACATTATGGTCTAGAGAGGTTGTCCCATCTAATTGTAATAGACGGCTCAAATGGTCTAGAGTCGCAAAGCGAGAGTTGTATTTGGGCAGGATCAAAAATATTGTGGAAGAAAGCATAAGTTCAATGGACGTATTTTCTGTGTCACCTTTCGCTGAAATAACTGATTTTAAAGCCCCACTCACCTGCCTGGCTTCTCCAGAAACGAGCGACAGAAACCCCTTAAACAGCGCATCTCGCTGCAACAAATACTTGGCAGAATCACTTGCCTGCCGCCATTGACGGCGAGGACACGAGGCCACGCCTACCCTAGGCCACGCCCACCGCCCAATCTAGTATAAAACGCCGCTCGCAGCGCCACGGAAACAGAACCTGATTACTCCTGTGGCGGAAGCCGGGAGTCCACCTTTTTAAAAATTATTGTATTTTCTGTGTCACCTTTCGCTGAAATAACTGATTTTAAAGCCCCACTCACCTGCCTGGCTTCTCCAGAAACGAGCGACAGAAACCCCTTAAACAGCGCATCTCGCTGCAACAAATACTTGGCAGAATCACATGCCTGCCGCCATTGACGGCGAGGACACGAGGCCACGCCTACCCTAGGCCACGCCCACCGCCCAATCTAGTATAAAACGCCGCTCGCAGCGCCACGGAAACAGAACCTGATTACTCCTGAGGCGGAAGCCGGGAGTCCACCTTTTTAAAAATTATTGTATTTTCTGTGTCACCTTTCGCTGAAATAACTGATTTTAAAGCCCCACTCACCTGCCTGGCTTCTCCAGAAACGAGCGACAGAAACCCCTTAAACAGCGCATCTCGCTGCAACAAATACTTGGCAGAATCACTTGCCTGCCGCCATTGACGGCGAGGACACGAGGCCACGCCTACCCTAGGCCACGCCCACCGCCCCTTTCCTCCCCCTTAAAAAATGTGTAACCACCGGACGCGCAGCGGACGGGCGCAGCGGGCGCGCCGTCAGCGCGCCGAAGGCGCGCCAAAGGCAAGCCCGTCTGCGCCCGTCATCGCCAAGTCATCGCCTCTCGCCAGACCCCCTGGCCTTTTTCCGTCACCGCCCCTTGCCTACGATAGTGAGACACTTCATAGCTGGAACCCCGGAAGAACTTGCGCTAACATTACAGGTAAGCCCGGCTTCACCTGCCTACAATGCCAAACCTGCAATTTCTCCTCTACTAAACCCCACGTCATTCGACAGCTCTTAGGTCCGGACAAAACCACCTCCATCACGATACTTCACCTCAATGTAAGATCACTAGCCAAACATCGCCTTGAGGTTAATACCCTAATCCTGGATGAAAACCCAGATATCCTCTTCCTCTGTGAAACATGGCTTCGCGATGGCACCTCCACCATTCCCAACCTTACGCTACCAGACGACTATTTGATGTCGGCCATCAACAGAGAGAGAAGAGGAGGCGGTCTCGCTATAATCTACAAAAAAACGCTCTCCTGTTCTTTTGTCAAGGAAGATCTGTCAGACTCCGAAAGCGCCCACTTCAAAATCATCATAAATCCTAACTTCACCGTGTCGGGTCTCTACATCTACCGCCCACCTGGCCCCTCTTCAAAATTCATTGAGGCCCTCCTTGAGTCAACAACCTCTCTAATAACCAAAAGCCCCAATTTTACCATTCTAGGAGACCTTAATCTTCATTTTGATCTACTTAATGACCCTACGATCAAAACACTCCTTGCAGACCTCTCCGCACTGCAACTCAACCCCCTCATCTCCACTCCAACTCACCTAGCTGGCCACATCCTAGACCCAGTTTTTTCAAACTTAGAAGAACTCACCTCAGAGCCACCCCTTCCTATGGGATGGACAGATCACTCCCTTATTAAACTGGCCACTCCGGTCAATAAAAGCAGGCTCAATACGGCATCGACCAGCCGCCTAAAAAGACCATGGCATAAACTGTCTCAAGAGGACTTTCACAAGACCCTAGGGGATTTCTACCTTGACAACAACTCTGACATCAACGCTAACTACAGCACGTTTCATGAGTGGATTACGGGCGGACTAGACAGTCTCATCCCAGCAAAATGGACAAAAGGTCGTAACTCTCCATCCAACCCCTGGTACAACGACACACTCAAAAATCTACGGAAAGAGTGCAAAAAGGCAGAACGCCTCTGGCGTAGGGAATATAACAAAGAAGATAAAGCTAAATACCTTCTGTTACAGAAAACTTATCACAAAGCCATCCGTGCTGCACGGACCGCTTTCTACGCTGACAAAATCGAATCTAGTCCCACCCCCGCTAAAGAAATCTTCAAACTTGTACAAGAACTGCAGAGCAACAAAACACCCCTCCCTACTATTTCCTCCGAGCAACAATGCGAAGAACTTGCCAGGTTCTTCGTTGACAAGGTACGGAAAATCTACACCTCCTTCCCCCAGCACGCCCCTAGTACTATCAGCAATCCTTCTGTTTCTCCTAGCTACTCGACCTTGACCTACATCCCAGAAATCTCCAAAGACATCCTCATCAGACTATGCAATAAAGTCAAATCTGGCTCCCCCGCAGACCCCATGCGCCCGGCTCAATTCCTAGAGTCACTCAACTTCTTCCTACCAGCATTAACCGCCATCCTGAACCTCTCCTTCACTTCAGCGTGTGTACCTTCTGCCTGGAAGCAAGCGTGGGTTTCGCCTACCATCAAGAAACCCACCCTGGATCCATCTAAACCGGAGAATTTTCGTCCAATCTCCCTGCTCCCATGGCTATCCAAACTCGCTGAAGCGCATGTCAACAGCACTCTATCCCAGCATATGGTCAAAAACAACATTCTGGACCCATCACAAAATGGGTTCAGACCAGGCCATAGCACTGAGTCTGCTCTCTTAGCCACCACAGAGCACCTCCGCACGATCTTAGATGCCGGTCAAAGTGCTGCGCTGATCCTTCTGGATCTCAGCGCGGCATTTGACACGGTATCCCATGTCATCCTTCTTAAACGTCTGGAGACTTTTGGAGTAACTGGTCATGCCTTGGAGTGGTTCAGATCCTTTCTCGAGAACAGGTCTTTTCGAGTCTCTGCCCCCCCCTTTCTATCTAAACCCCACCCTATTGAACAGGGAGTCCCGCAGGGCTCTGCGTTAAGCCCCTCTCTTTTTAATCTTTATGTTCAGCCTCTGGCGGCAGTGGCCAAAGAATGGGGCTTGACATTAGTATCGTATGCTGACGATACACAACTGGCCATCGCTCTCTCAGATGGTCCTTCCAACTTTTCCTCTAATTTCAAAAACGGACTCTCTGCGGTCGCCCAATGGATGACAACGAACTGTTTACAACTTAATGGCGGAAAAACAGAGGTGCTTCTCCTTGGCAAAAACACCAGCCTTTGGAATGAGCACTGGTGGCCGTCCTCCCTTGGTACCATCCCTCCCCCCAAAACCCTAGTGAAAAACTTGGGTGTCTGGATGGACGTCTCACTCAACTTTCGAGCCCACACCAAAAAAGTTGCCGGCACCTGCATTGGCCTACTGAGAAGCCTCAGCCACATACTAGGCTTCTTCGACGCAAAGACCCGCCAACTCATCATCCAAGCCACCATCCTCTCGCGTCTAGACTATGCCAATGTGCTCCTTCTTGGTGCCAACAAATGTGAGTTAGCACGACTCCAACGCGTGCAGAACTCTGCGGCTAGAACTTTGGTCGGCCTTCCCCGCAGATGCTCAGCCAGAGCGACCATCAGAAAACTGCACTGGCTCCCTGTTGACTCCAGAATCAAGTTCAAGACCCTCATTATGACCTTCAAAATCCTCAAACTCAATACCCCCCCTCTGCTTCAACCCCTTCTCACTCCCTACGCGCCGTCACGGAACCTAAGATCTTCCAACCAAAACCTTCTATGCGTCCCACGCATAAAACTCTGCCGCATGGGCGGCCGCTCCTTTAGGTTCCTGGGAGCCAAGATGTGGAATGAACTACCACATCATATTCGCTCGATAGACAACTTATCAGCTTTCCGGAAAGCAGTGAAAACTTTTCTATTCCCTTGCCTGTAACCCTTCCTCTGTCCATGGACTCTCCACGCTTAGGATCTGATCTGGGTTCCAGCGCCGGGACGCCTCATTGCCGGGGCAGCTGTAGCGCTTTACCAAAACAATAAGATAAGATAAGATAAGAGACGCTGCCCCTGCTAGTTCTTCCAATATCTTGCCTGTTAAGGGTTTTAACCAGATTTATTTGGAGACCGTGGTAAAGGTGGGGAAGTTTTTCGAATTAAGTGTCAAGCCACCCAGACCGAAAATGGTAAACCTATGGTTTTCAAGCGATTGCAGGGAAAGGAGACAGGTACTTGCTAGGGTCTTAAAAGCAAGGGATCAGCCCTCCATCATTCATGCCCGGAAATCCTATTATAGCGCCATAAAGAAAGCAAAGCGCCAATGGGAAGAAGATCACTGGCAGGACCTGAAGCGCGCAGCACGTTTGAAAGATTCAACCCCGTTCTGGGATCTTATTAACATCAGCGCAAGGGGTGGGGCAGACCCAATCCCAAATCATATAACGGGGCGCCAGTGGTTTGATCATTTCTCTGGTCTATACTCTCCCGGTGATGAATCATCTCCGGAGGAGCTGGGTTCAGTTCCTGAGCCCTTAGCTCTTCGGGGGGGGCGGGGGCCAGTTTGGTCTGACTGAGATCCAATTAGCAATCAAAACGATAGCATTGGGTAAGGCAGCGGGATCCGATGGTCTCCCTGGAGACCTCCTTCTTCATGATAGGGTACTCTGGGCCGAGTTTATTTGACAAACTCTGAATGATATAGCGTCAGGGTACCCGGTACCACATTCCTGGAAGGGGGCGGAGGTGGTACCCATCTTTAAAAAAGGTGATCGAGAGGACCCTGCCAACTACAGACCAATCAGTCTAATTGATGTGATTCAAAAAGTGGCAGGCAGGGTCCTCCTGACCAGGATTAAGGCCTGGATTGATGAGGATGGTATTCTCTCACATTTCCAGGCCGGATTCAGGCAAGGGGTCGGAACGATCGATCAGGTTTTCAGATTTTGCACAATTTACTGGAAATCTGTTACTATTGAAAAGGGCAGCTTATACCTGGCTTTTATCGACCTCAAAACAGCTTTTGACCTGGTACCTCGGCCAAAGTTGTGGCAAGTCCTGACCGATTTGGGCATTCCCCCCTTAATTTTGGACCTTCTTAAACGGACCCACGAAGGCAACTTTGCGAGAGTAAGATGGGGGCATCAGGGTCAGCTGACTGAGAGAATAGCAGTAATGCGAGGGGTCCACCAGGGCTGTGTTTTGGCGCCGACCCTGTTCTCTCTCTTTATAAATGGGGTGGCAGACTACTTGAGAGACGATGGGGTCGACGCCCCAGCCTTGGGCGGCGAAAAATCACCCTCTCTGCTTTTTGCAGATGACACGCTGCTGATCTCAAAGAGCCCCATGGGTCTTCAAAAATTGCTGTCCCGCTTTACCGAGTTTTGTAACATCAGGGGCTTGAAGATCAATACATCAAAGACCAAGCTAATGGCCATGTCCCCCTCTAAAAGATTTAAGAATAACATCAAGGTCGACAATTTCAATCTGAAGCTTGTATCAGCCTTTGATTATCTTGGGGTGAGGATTAATAATAAGTTGAAATGGGCACCTCACATATCCAAAATGCTCCTAAATCACAAGCGAGCCGCAGGAGCTATTGCTAGACACCAGAGGCTGTCATATAATCGGCCTATAGCTGCAGCAACCAAGGTATACCAGGGGAAGGCGCTATCAGCATCTCCCTACGGGGCGGAACTTTGGGGATTTGAAAATCTAGCAGAGATGACCAAATCCAAAAATAAGTTTTTTAGAGACATAGTCTCGCTTCCTCTGTCTACCCCACTTGTTCCTCTCCGTAGCAATCTAGGCAGACATCCCATAAATGACGTGGCTAGGCTGTGCCCCCTATTGTACTGGGTGAGGCTCAGGAGGTCTCCGGACCTATGCCGATATGCCGCAGCTCTGGACGATATATTACATCTCGGAGCCTGTCATAAGAGTCCGTGGGTATCCATTTTACAAAAACTGGTGCTGGAGCTGGGCTTGGGCGACTCCTGGGAGAATCAGCAACCACCTTCTAAGCCCATTGTTAAAAAAATCTATTGGGATTGGGTCATCGCTATTACTCTGCGGACCCAGAGAGGCATCCTCACTGAAAAATTTTTAGATGCCAAACCTGCCCCCAGTTTAGAGGCTTTTTTGGATATCATTGAATCGCCCAGCGACAGGTCACTCTACCTTAAATTAAGATATGGCACATCGAATTTGGAGCCAGACGCGGTTGGGGGCAGCTACGCATTGCGGTTATATTTTGTTCTACCCGGAGACGGGGTGTAAAATTTAAAATACGGAGCACAGCCGAATTTTGAAAGCATATTCCTTGCAGAATACTTGCCCCCCGCGTCGCCTGATGGTATGACCTGGAATTATCGTCATACCTGATACTTTGTTTATTAGACAGTGTTCAGCCGTGAACAAGTCGCATGTACAATATTACTAGAGGCGACGAAACACGTGTTGGCTTGGGAACCACTGTGAAGATTGTGAAATCATTATGAAAATAAGAAAATTAAACTGAAGAAACTCACAAGAAAGAGACGAAGATTTACTTACTGTGTTATATGCTCATGTGTACTATAACCTTTGTTTACTTTATTTCTGCGTGTGCTTGGGTATCCTCATTCTGACATGGCACATTACCACTTCCCGATATTCAAACAGGGTGGAAAGGTGGGAAGGGGGGTGATATAGGTTGCCCAGGTTGTGCCTCCCCCTCGGAATCTATCGGCCACTTCTTGTTTGCATGTCAGGCCTACAAACAACCCAGATCTAGATGGTTGAAACCCGTATGTGTTAATCTGGGCTGTAGGTCGCATAGGGTGGCCTTGCGCATTCTAACTCACGAGACGACAGTCCCTAGCGTTATAATCTAGACTGCAAAGTTTCTGGGGGGAGCCTGGAGGATAAGGCAGAGACTTCTTAAGAAGCATGAAATAATTACTGAGAATAATTTTATCCCTTAGCCTATCCCCTAGTTTTTAGCCTGTAAAATAACAACATCTACAGCCCTAATTCCCCCCCCCTTCATGACACTTTTTATCTTTTGTTTCTCGTCCTTTGATGTCAATGAACTATGCTGTATTAGACATTGTTAAAATTGTATGCTGTATACATGGGGAACCCAATGTTGTAGTGGGTTCTTGTTTTTTTTTTTCTCTTTTTTAAAGATTGTTTTTATAATGTTTTATACTTTTATGATATTTTTATATCGAATAAAGTTACTACAACAACAACAACTGAGTGCAAGCCAATTGAACATATGTTTTTAAGGGTCAGAGAACCAGCGCTGGGGCCTGCTTGGCAGGTCCCAGTGTACTTTCCGAGTCATTACACCAGCACCTAATAGTCAACAAATGGGTAAAAAGTGTGGAGCAACCTGTAAAAAGCCATTGTCTTACACTTTCCTTTTGGGACTCCTGTTTATCAACTCTCGGGCACATATGTTGGTTACTGTGGAAGGATGAATAGTAGGTCTGGCTGTAATTCAAGTTAGGAAAGCTGCGCTGGTGACGTGGTTCACAGAGTCAGCACACTCATACTCGTCCATTAGCTGGACCAGCCTTGAGAATGAAGCATCACTGGTGATGTTTTTGCCCAAATGCAGCTAACTTGTGGACATCTTGAAACCAGCCAAATCCTTGCGGTGAAACCCTGCCCTGGGCAGGGTAGGAGGCTATGTCTGCTGGCTGGCACTACTGGCCTGTGAGGAGCAGGCCTCCAATGGGGGATTACGGGAGCTGTTCAGCACGCTGGAGCTCTAAACTCCTTCCCAGTCTGATACCTCTCTGGTCCAGGTAGGGAAGGTGTTCCTGCCTGAAGCCTTGACCGGGCCTGTGTGAATTCTCCCTCCAAGAGACAACCATGGCTTTGCCTACCTCTTACAGGGGATTTCAGAAGCTGTTCAGCTCGCAGGAGCCATGGACTCTTACCCGGTCTGACACCACCCTGCCTGTTATCGACTGGGCCTTCATGTTGGGCTTGGTATTTGGGATGAGCAGTGCTTAATCAATGCAAGCTTATGACCCACACTTACTGTGAGTTTCTCGTTCATGGGAAATTATTGCACTACCCAATCTCTACCAGGCCTCAGAGGTTTACCTGCACCTGTCGGCAAATAGTAGAGACACACTGATCTGTTCAGGGTAGCACACGTGCAACGCCTGTCATTTGAGGGCATCACAGACCTGTTATTGTTCGATCTTGTGAGGCTGAACACCACTTGTCCTTCTAAGAACTGAAACACCAACCACTGTGGGGTACGTAAGTAGTTAGCATGGAAGAGTCTCATTTATTTTCAGAATTAACCAGACAAATCGCTCCACCAACTAAGAATGACCATCCACCACTGCCCACAGAATTCAGAAAGAGCTATTAATCGGCCTATCTTTTCTGTGTCCTGGCTGGGTAAGGCTTCCAGTGGTGAGTCAAATTAATGTGCAGGCTCCTCGTTTGGTGGTTTCCTTCTGCCAATTCCTTTAAGTTCCAGCTTTGCAACCATACTCCCCTGGAACCCAAAGTCTGGTTTCCCGGAAGCTGCTCCGCAGGTCATGAAAATAACACATGTGGCTTGGTAGTCGGCATACTTATGGTCTGAACTATGATGGCTCTTTGAAGCTCTGACTTTCAATCTTAATTAATTAAAACATTTTTGGCAAATGCTTACATTTTGGATCGACATACGCCGATGCAAAAATGTCAAGTTTGGGATCTCACAATGCATATGCCTCAAACGTCCCTTCTAAGAACAGTTCCAGTTCTAAAATGCAACATAATAGAACCAAAATCCTGTTCCACTATTCTTAGATGAAGCATTCAGGTGACTGGCCTGCTTTGAACACTAAAAGTTTTTCAAACTAAACATTTTGGAGTGACAGGACACTCAGTCAAGAGCATCAAGGGGCCATTAAAAGGCAGGGGTTGGAACAGTCTGTAGCTCAGAGCGTGGCGGACCGTCAGCTCATATCCAAACTTCAACTACAAGCTTTTGCTTGCACCAGACTTGCCCTTCAATGGATACTCATTATGGGATTTCAAGTGTACTCATTGAAATTACGTGGCCTCTAAGGAGTTCTGCATTGTCGCTTTTTGTCACTACCTCCCTGAGTTGAGAGTTGGTATTTTGTGCACCGATTGCCTTCCTTGTATGCAGTAGCTGTTTCTCAGGCTCCCTCTTGGGAATTGAACCCTGATTCCCTTTTACCCTTGGTCATAATGGTAGGCACAGAAAAGACCATTGAAATTTGATGTATGTATTGTCAACGTCACAGGGATGTGCGATCAGCCTATGGTTATCTAGAGTCACCAAAGTGCCCAGGTAAGCCTGGATTGGTGTTGGTCTGATAAATTCACGCATCCCCGGAGGTCAGCGCTCGCCAGCATGTATTAGCCTGAGAACTACCACAGTTATCTCAGTAAAAGATGGAGCAATCAAGGAAACCATGACTGATTTAATGAGCCATTAACAGTTTTAATGTACAGGCTGTGTATACATACGCATGCATGGTTAAATCTTTGAAACAAGCATATGCTACTAGCGGTATCAACTAGATAACCACACTTGCTGGATTGAAGTAACAGCCACAGGCCCATCCTGGACCAACCTTCACACCTTTTAGATGCCTGCCTGCCTGTCTGCGGGAGACTGAGGGGACAGGACAGTCACCTGGGCAGCCTACTCCATGACAACCAAAAGGAGGGTACACACCATAGGCTCATTGACCATCTGCCAAATGGTGCACTGGCCAGATATTTTATTGAAACTGGATCTTTAGACCTGGTTGTCAGCCTGTGTGCCTACTTGTGTGTGTGTACGTTGATGCCACTTATTGATACATGACTGTTTCATAGGGGTACTTTATAACGGGGTCCCTCAATAGATTCAAGAGTCAACATCTTGTGACTTATGATGAAAATTCCAGTGACCTCATAAATGAAGTGCCGTTGCTCCCTAGCTAAGACTTGCTATGCCTGCTATGCCTCTTTTTCCAGTCATTATCAGTTGTATTTCTCCCCTCTAAAGGATGGCTGCCCCATCCTCTAGTCTCTGGTGACTCTTTGCAAATTCTACTAACTGTTAGGTAACCGGGGTGATGGAGAATCATTGCAGCAGTTTTCAACCGGTCTTCCAGTTGTGGTGCACCTTCATACCTCTGATATAAAGAGATGCTATGGGTGTCTTGAGTGGCATTTATGGTGAGTTGTACTATTGATTTCTGTTAGCCAACTCCTCAAGCAGCTCCAGACTATACAGAATACCACAGCGAGACCCATCCTCAACCTCCCAAAACAGAACAGCATCACCCCCACCTCAGAAGCCTCCACTGCCTCCCAGTCATGAAGAGATGCCAGTTCAAGTTGCTAACCTATGCCTACAAAGCCCTCCACAACATCGGACCAACCTACATGAATATCTGCCTGACTTTCTACCAACCTGCCAGACAACTCAACTCCACCTCCCTGACCTTCCTATACGTGCCCCGCATCCACTGAAGCCACAGTGGAGGCTGTTCCTTCTCCTACCTTGCCACAAAGTCCTGGAACAACCTCCCCCTGCACCTTGGAACCTCAGCATCACTCACCGACTTCAGGAAGGGACTCAAGATCTGGCTCTTCTACTAAAGGCCCATGGGACTTCAGCGCCTGGATACCCCCAGGGTGATAAGCCATGCTATATAGACACCGTTTGATTGATTAATGGACAGTGATTAATGACAGGAATGGCTTCAGAATTTCCCACCTAAGTGTATATTTCTGATAAGTTTAGATCTATTTGTTTAGAGCAACATCAGAGCTCTAAACTTGCTGCTCATCTGGTCATTTGCCTATTGCCTGAGTTTACAGTCCCTCAAGATCACAGTCTGTGGTGTACCATAAGGGAGGTTTGGATATAAACTCCATTGTTGGGCATCCTATTAGGATGGCAGCCAGGCTGACTTGAATTGTAGATAGAGTACTCCACTAGAAACTGTAACACCAAAAGTCAGTGATTCTGAACCATTGACTTCAGTGGTCCCCAACTTAATCATTATTAAAATTTAGGGACCCCATTGAATCATTATTAGAATCCTGGAACTCCACTGAAATGAATAACCAAGTGGAAGATGCTGTAAAGAATTAATCCAAGATGCGTAGAGTAAAAGATGGCTATAATAACTCACATTTAGCACCATGACATTTCCAGTCAGATGTGCATAGAATCCAGTTTGACAGTTGGAAACCAGGGAAGATTGCAAGGAAAGGTAAAGGTGGGGGGAAACAGGAAATACATAAACAATGGGAGGAATGTTACAGCAGAAGAATTCCAGAGCTGCTTTATTCTCTTTTTGTCATTGTAGGATCTATTCCCAAAGACTTCTCTTTTCCCCTTGAACTAGTACTAGATTTCTGATCTATGTGTCATAAACATAGTTGATTGTGAGGGGGTGCATCACCACCTTGTAAAAGGCATTAAGTCTGCAAGTGATTTTATTTTATTCAATTTTTATAAAGCACTAGCAATTTCCTGGAGGCGTCTTGGTGCTACCCATGACAGAAAGAACCCAAAAGCCAGAACATCAATTTTCCCATACAAGGACAAATCATTCAAAGATCCCGGGTAAGCAGCCAGGTCTTTAGTTCCTTCCTGAACCTAAGCAGAAAAAGAGCATTTTTCAGTTCCGAAGGAAGGCGATTTCAGTGCAAAGCTGTACACCGTATAAGGCTCCTGCCACCCCACGTAGTTTGTCTATGCAGGGGAACACGCAGATCTCAAAGCAAACTTGAGCAGAGATTACTATTTGGTAAATACCATCAAACCCTGTCTCTAAGGTACATCGGACCTAGGCCTTGCAGGGTCTTATAGGCTGTGCGGAGTCCCTTAAAAATCATACGTTTCCTAACTGGCAGCCAATGAAGACGCAAATGGCTTGAGAGACTTAGCCAATTCTAGGAATCTTTGTGATGAGTGGAGCTGCTGCATTATGAACAGTCTGCAACTTCTTCAAGTATTTCTTAGGTAGATCAGAATAAAACAACTTGCAGTTGTGTATCCTTGAAAGAACTAATGCCAAGACCACTGTCTTGAGCATGACAGATGATAAAAATTGGGCAATTTTCCTAATTATGTGCAGAGAGAAAAAGGCAGTTGAAATTACTTTGTTTACTTGCTCCCTATAAGATAGTTGGTCGAAAAACAAAACGCTCAGATTTTTAACCTTCTGCACTGGCTTAGGGAGAAAGCCCATTTCTTCAGGCCACCAGCTAGGTGACCAGAAGGAGTGAAGACTTCCAAACAAAATTACCTCTGTCTTTGTTGAATTAAATTAAACAGTCCTGGTCTATTCAACGGCCTACTGCCACCAAACAGTTTTTAAAAATCCTTCTCATATCCGGACCTTTATCCAATAATGATACCACAATTTGGGTATCGTCAGCATATGACACCAGTGATAACCCAAAGGACTTGATTAGGGCCACCAAGGAAGTTACATAAAGAGTGAAAAGATGAGCCCTGAGGTATCCCACAAGGCAGGGAGTAAGATTCAGATGTAAAGTGCTTAAAGGGAACTGATTGCGAAAGGCCCGTCAGAAAAGACTTCAGCAGCTCTAATGCTGCACTTTGAATCCCCAAGTATTCCAGGTGATTGATCAAGGTATTATGGTTAACTGTATTGAAGGCCGCAGATAGATCCAAAAGGATGAGAGGGGAATTGCCTCGCTTATGCACTGTGTCCCTGATCTCTTCCTTCGCTACCATAAGGGTGGTTTCTCTACTGAAACCACTCTGAAAACCACATTAAGTGTCATCCAGTACCTTGTTTTCCTCCAGGAAAGCTGCCAGTTGTACATTCATGGCTTCCTTAACTATTTTTGTTGGTAGTGGGAGCCTAGAGATAGGATGATAGTTATTTAAATCCTGTTCATCCACCCCAAAAATTTTCAGAAGTTGCAGCACTGAGGCTGTCTTCTCCTCCTTAGGATATAGTCCAGAACTAAACATGGACTTGATATTTTTTGTCAGTTGGTGGGGACAAGAACCAGCTGGCGAGCCCGACTTTGAACTGGGTGATTTGCTCTTTTGTTAATGAAACAAAACTGGAGAAGATAGGCTTACCAAGTGGTTTTCTGGGAAGTTTTAAATTTGCCTGTCCTTGATGTCCATTAGTGGCGAAATTATCAAAGATAGCTTTCACCTTCTGCTGAAAAAAAATTCAAAGGAGTCAGAGAATTCCTGTGTTCCTACCTCTGAAATATGGGATCCTGGTGTGTAAAGTATGGAAATTGCTTGGAATGGGTCCCTGGAAATATTATTAGCAGCTTGAATTTAACAGAAAAGGCTGATTTGACTTCTATAATGACCTTTTTATAGTTACATATACACATTTTCTATTTTTCCTTACCCCAGGGTTAAACACCCTCTTCTGAGTTCTTTCTTGTCTAAGACAATTACTTTTAGCCTCTTTAAGAGAGTCATTAAACCAGGGAAAAGCAGTTTTGCGTCTTCTGATGGTTACGGGTTTAAGTGGAACTAAAGAGCAGACCGCAGCATTTAACAAGCATGAAAATTATGGACCATCAAGTGGATGTTGTTCACCACATCTAGTTGCGACCTTACCAACAAAGTGCTAAGATCAGATACTTGTAGCATATGCCATTGTTGAAAAAGTAAAAATGTCCTAGTATCTTTTACACAGGGAGGTTTACAGGGGAGCTCTAATTCCCAGATCACTGCTTTGTGATCTGTCCATAAGAGAAAAAAGGATTATTCATAAATATTCCATCAAGAGTGTGGCGTGCTATGTATGTGGAATCCTTTACTAACTGAGTAAGAGCGCAGCAAGCTAGGTTTTCTGTAAGCAATTTAGTGTCTGGGTCTGCATGCTTCTCTAAGTCAATACTAGGGGTGGGCGGAATTTGCGGAATTAACCTTCGCAAATTATCGCGAGAATGTTTAAAATTATCGCAAACAAGCAGAAATATCGCGAAGATGCAGAAGTTTTTTTCCGGCATGTTCGCGAGATTTTCTGCATGGTTGCGGGTCGCCAACTTACCCATGTGGTTGCTTGCGGGCGCGGCCATCTTGTTTTGAGTTGTTCTCGCGGTGCATGATCGCGAGAAGAAAGACGTGATCGCGCGACGCATGACGTCACTGCGGGCGCGAACTGTCGCGAGACAGCGCAAATGGCTAAAAACAATACAACATCTCATGGAGAACGCGACCGGATCAAGAAAACTTGTCGGCGAACGCAGGGATTCAGGTAAGGCGATCGCGCGCGCGCGAGAATGTATTATTTTACAGCGCGAGCAAGAAACAAATTATCGCCAAGCTGCGGAAACCGGAATTTTTGACATTTTCGCGCTCTCCGCGGAACGCAAAAATGTCAAATTATCGCAATTTCCGCGAACGGAACGAAATTTTTGCCCAGGCCTAGTCAATACCCACATTCTCTAAGTGAATACCCAGGTTTTAGAGCTGCAGGGGTCCAGTCTTGTCCAACGTTACTTTCCCTTCATGTTTTAAAATGCTTTATTTATAACACATTTCTCTAAAACAATAGCCCTGATACTAACTGAGCAGAAATGTTTTACGAAAGGTTGATTTTTGTCTCTCTGAACCAGCAAAACATATCCAGATCTTCCACCACCCACTTAATTTCCTCAAACTGTACTCCTTTTAAGCAACTCTTCCTTTGCATTCATCCTAAATGCTTGAGCTTCTGGAAATGTGTCCTACCAAATAGTTCTATAGCATTTCCTTAATTACAGAAGTGGAGAGACGGCCGGCAGCACTAGGGAAGGGCATCATGCACTTATGTAAAAAATATTGGTAGAGGCAGTGCTTAATTTGAGATGGTGGTTTCCAGTGCTTAGCACCGGCACTTAATTTTCAGCACTTATGGCAGCCTGCCACATGGTGTCTGTGCTTGTCTCATTTAGATAAAAGCATAACAACAATTATTTATTAGTTCAGTATAAATCAACAAGCAGTTTCAATGCAATAGTTCTCACATTTGCAAGAGTTAGAGCTATTGGCGTTGTCAATGACAATGTCTTTTGCCTATGTGTATTGGTTTGGAGTGTAGCGAATGTATGTGGTTAGGAGTAGAATTATATGGGTTGCATTGGAATTGATAATTGTGGAATTTTGTGGTGTGGAGTATATTTGTGTAATAGAATTATGTAGCATGGTGAATAGATGGGGTGGGAGCTGTACAGAATAGATAGGAAGATAGAGTGGGATAGGTAGTTTGTGCGCGAAGTGGATTTTAAATTGTGACTTGCAGATGCTACAGATTGCTACAAGAGGGTATGTTTCTAAGCCACTGTGGCAACTTGAAGAAGTTACATGGTGTTTATTTGGGGGGAGGCTGGCTGTAAGTTTCACACACGGTGTAATTAATCAATAAATACATTTAATTCACCATTTCTTTCTGGGATGCAACTGTGCGGTTAAAATGCAAAATTACCATCTTATTGGCTCTTGTTGATCACTCTTTTGATTTGCCATGAGGCCCTGTGTTGATCTGTGCCAAACCCTATTTCCTATTATAAGACGTTGATTATATGTAGAACACTCCTACCATTCCTGAATGCTTTAAATAACAAATATTACCATGACCCAATACAATGGTGCTACTATTTCACAATGTAATGGTATTAAATTAATCGACCTCAGTAGAACGAAATGCAGACCACCTTAATCAGAGTTGACCGCTTGAACTTCGATTCACTGCATTTTTCAGTGGTGGCCCCTAAACTCGCTAAACCATCCTTCCATCCTATTATGTTTATAGTACATGTTGGAATACGCCCATATTTCTACTGGAATCCCTCTTTTGAATTGCATTAAGGAATGCAAGCTGTACTTCAGGCATGCTTCTGGCAACACAGGCAGCTCCTAAAAACAGACTTCTAGTTAAAGCCTCTGCCTGTCCTGTAAACATACCTTTCCTCCCTATGTCAAAGGCCCTCTCCAGAACTGTCTGAACCACGCCCACATACCAGTGCAATGAGAAGCGTGTTGAGTAGCAAAAGTTATTCTTCAAATATTTCAGAACATCTTTGATAAAATCCAGAAGCATTTGTTTGTGTCAATTCTCATACAACTAACAAATGCCAATATTCATTTGTTTTCAGGCACATATAGGCGGCTGTCAATACAAATGCTGGGAAACATGCGTAGTGAAACAAAAATGCAATTGGTAATCATGTAAAGTGCTCTGATAACTTTTGGGTCGAGTTTACGCTATATAAAACACAAAAACAACAGATAAAAAAACAATATTGTATAATACTATATAAAAAGCACAAGATTGCCTAAAACTATTTCTAAATTGACTATATCTATGTTGCAACATTGCATAAGGTATATAAATGATCTGAAATTCTTTCATAGTGTAAGAAAGTTATTTCAGGAGTAGGGCTGTTTTCTACTCAGCGGGAGGGGGGTGAGAGTGGGGAGGAGACGAGCAAAGAGGCTAGGGAAATGAACACGAAATACATTTAAAAAGTAAAACGTTGCATACATAACATTTCCAGTGCAAACTGTAGGTGGATTTATAATGGTGGAAGAAGTAGCCTTAACGTGTGTTATAAAGAAATAATGCAGAGAATCTGCTGTGACTTCTTCCATCATGGGGGCGAGGCAGAGAAGTTGCCAGGACCAACAGGAAAAGCGAAATGAGGAGGGGAGGGGAAAAGAAGCTGCCTGGACTGCTATGAGTATTAAAGTAAAGCTGGGTCATTTGTGTGAGGACAAAAAAAAAAAAAGAATCAAACAAATTAAAGAGGCATCGAAAACAAAAAGAAGGGAGCTACTTGTATTTGTATTACAATGCTTCAATACAACTTCTTGTAAGGTGGAGGCTGCATAATACGTTCAAGCGAAATACCATCAGTCAAAGTGAAGGGAGGCCATGGCAAAGGTGGGCTGTCTGTCGGTTGCCCTATGCTTCTCTGGGCGAATGTGACTTACACGACACAGGGGTGGGACACAACCATCACCTAGTGCAGAGAAAGGCAGGTCGGCCACCGTCAGCGGACAGAAGCACCTGGGGTGGAAGAAGTCCGGAATGCACATCTGCCACCACACCATCTGCTAGACCTACACGTGCTGCGCTCTGACTCCAAATGATAATCTTCCAATTGCGTACGGCATTACTTTGTACTAAAAACAAGCATTTGCAATGCAATCGGTCTCGCCTTTGGGACCTTATATGTATTTAGCTATGCAGCACATTAGCCTGGGTGATGAAACATCTATTGTTCTTTAAAATGGAGGAAAAGTAAGCACCAAACTGCATGACACACCAGGTATGGGAACACATGGAGAGAAATATTGCCTTTCAGTGGAAAATTGAATAGTCCAAAGCTCTGTGTTTAATATTCAATCAGGGCCTTCGGTGGTCAAATCACTGAAAATACAAGATTTGAAAAAAATAGTATTGTCTACGGGTGCTTGTGGAAGACAATTTCTATGGACTGGAATCTAGAGAATGCTAAAGTGATTCTGGTATTTTACTGACCTCTGCTGCTCCTGTTTTCTATTGAGAAAGTTAAATAGAGGCAGTTGCCAGAAAAATTAAAAAAAGAAAGTTCCTCAGCAAAAAGCAATTCTGGTATTTTACTGACCTCTACTGGTCGTTTTCTATCAAGACAGTGAAATAGAGGAAGTTGACAAAGCAGAAAGCAATTCTGGTATTTTACTGACCTCTGCTTGACGTTTTCTATTAAGACAGTTAAACAGAGGCAGTTGAACAGAAAAAAAGTCCCTAAGCAGAAGCAGACAAGTCCTAAGGCTGATCTCCAGAGCCCACACACACATATAAGTATATACTAAAGTATATACAAGAGGACTCGAAAGCTTGACCTAAAAAGCTTAGGGGCAGATTTATATCGGACTTGCGTCACTTTTACGCTGCCGTTGCGTCACTTTTGTGACGCAGCGGCGGCGTAAGCCCTGCGCCATGTTGCGCCCCATTTACAACGTGACGCATCTAGGGAGATGCGTCATGTTGTAAAGCTTGCGCCACATGTGGGCGTACCTGCAACAGGGGGGGGCACTCCGGCGCAGGAACGCCTCCGAAAAGTGGCTGAGTGAAATCTACACTTTTCCGGCCATGCTGCGTCAAAACCCTGCGCCTGCTTGAAGCAGGCGTAAGGATTGACGCAGTATTGTAACGATAGGGCACCCCCGAGCGCTTGCGATGCAACTCCAGCAATGCGCCAACCTTCCGCCATCAGATGCGTCACGCATCTGTTTATCCTTGCGCCACAATGCGCTGCATTGTAAATGCGGCGCATCTATTGTGGCGCAAGGGTAAACTTTCGTGACGCATCTTTCCTGGCGCATCCCTGCTGATTTGCAGGGATGCGCCAGGAAACATAAATCTGCCCCATAGTGCCCATTTGAAGATCACTGCGCTGAGAGTGAAAGTATGTTTGAAGGTGAGCTGCACCATGCACAACAGAAGAAAGGCGCAGCCTCCATATTTGAAGGAAAAAAATAGTTCGACGAAACAACACATCATGAATTGAAGTGGAACAAAGGTGCTGATCTGCCTAAAAACGGAAGTGACATTCCGTTGTGTGAACCACTTAGGATGCTGCAACCAAAAAAGACACCGCCGTTTACCAATGGTAAGAATCAGGCGGGAGCAAAGTCTTTTTATCAACTGCACCAGGTGTTACAGACAGCGCATGACTGCTGCCAAGGGTTGACCTAAAAATGACTAATACCTGCTACCAAAGCCATCCTTATAACGTTGGAGGTCTGGAATAGTCAGAATTGTTGCACTAGTAGGAATGTGATGGGTAATTGTTTTTTTACTACTGCAGTTTGCAGGGCTGGCAAGGGCAATGGGTGGAGCAAGCGAAAGTGGCCTCCTGAAGTGGGCCCTGGCACGTATATTTTTAGAATTAAAAACTGGATGGAGGGTCATAACTGCAAGCATGCCACGTTCAGAAGACCGAAAGAGGAAAGATATTTAAGGTAAGATGGTAAATCTGGTGTGGCCAACAGGGCCAGCCGCACTTTCCCCTCCTGAGGCGATAAGCCGGGAGTTTCTTCCTTGCTCCCTTGCCTCGTGTATTTTAACTTATACTTTTGACTTTTATTTCACTGTTTGACTTGCACGTTTGTGGTAGCGTTGGTGCCTGGTGTGTAAAATCTCCCCCAGACACTGCAACTTGTGTGCCTTACCTCCTTAGGTGCTTCCTCGACCAGTCGCTCTCAGCTGAGCATCGACGCTGAGAGCTTGCTCACGGAGAGGCGAATCTGGCTTTGGTGGCCATATTGGGGGGATTGTAGCGCGAGGACGCGCTCTAGTTTCCTACATAAGGGGATGATGTCTCCTCCGCGCAGCGGATGCGCTTTGCGGATGGGCCGGACTCAGGCCGGAGTCATGCCAGAGTCCTGCCCGTCTGCGCCCGTCAGCGCTAAGGAGGCGCGAGGTACCAGGGATGCTGCCCAGCTCTCATGTTCTTCAGCTTGCACCCGGCTGTATTCTCTGAGTACCCTTAAATCCCTTAGACCCCCCCAGTTAGATTGTCATCACACATTCTCGCCTGGGCAGCTGCGCCGTAGTTTGAACTGTAGATGTCTGAAGGGGTCGAGGACAGCCCTCCCGGAACCTGTCACTAATTTCCGTATGAAAAAAGGGACTCAAGAGCCCCCCCCCCACCCCCCTGAAAGATCTAGGCTTCCTCATCAACACTCGCTCCCTGGTTAAAAACAACTTAGCCTTCAGGGACTTTGTGTCCCAAAGGAAACCCTCTTGGGTCTTCGTAACAGAAACGTGGGGCTCTGACTCAGCAGGTCCTGACCTGCTTAACGCTCTCCCTGATGGCTATACTATGGTAAGACAGGATAGAGAGGGCCGTAAAGGGGGCGGAATTGGTATAATACATAAGATCGCCTTTTCCTGCCGTATGAAGTCTCTTCCCTCTCCCAATAACTCCTTTCAGGCCATGTTTTTCTCTCTTAATTCCTCTCCCTCAGAAAACTTTTCCGGGGTTCTTGTTTACAGACCCCCAGGCCCCAGATCTTCGTTTGGCCCTGACCTTTTGGACGTCATAGAGTCCTTTTTAAACAGGCCTTCCCTCACTATCCTCGGGGAATTTAATTTCCACTTGGATAATAGCAACTCCAGCGATACGCTATCCCTCGTGGATTCACTGGCCTCCTTCAATCTACTTCAAAAGGTCTCATCCTCCACCCATATTGCTGGTCACACGCTAGATGGAGTCTTTACGAATGATCTCAGGTTAGAGTTGGGTCCACTTTTTCCCCTTTCCTGGTCTGATCACCATGCGGTTTCCATGGAATTTACTCCCTGTGCCTCTTCAGTTCCCAGGGAAGATATAAACTGTTGGGTGCAGAAGAGGAATTTCAGGGGCCTGACTGACCAATCTTTGGGCCCCTTTATCGCCAATTTCAAGCTTCTCCCCTCACAGGACATTGATTTCTCAGCACGGGAGCTTGCGAGCACCATCGCAAATGCAGTGGATACCCTGTCCCCTCTTAAATCGGTATACAGTGCCAGGAAACGTCCCTCAGCACCTTGGTACTCTGACTCCCTGAGAACTCAGAGGCAGGTATGTAGGAGGCAAGAAAGGCTCTGGAGATCTCAGCCCGATGTCGAAGGCCGGACCAAGCACAAAACCCACCTTAAGAACTACAAAGCGGCGGTGCTGGCCGAAAAACAAACATACTTCTCCAATCTTACATCTTCCCTTACTTCCTCCGGTGACTTGTTTAAAATTGTGGATACCCTATCCCTCATCCATCACCCTGACCCCATAGTCCCCTCAGAAGATCTCTGTGATCAGATCTCTTCTTTTTTCCACACTAAAATATTAAATATTTACACAGCCCTCCAAGCGGATAATCTCACTCACCCTTACTCTTCTGACCTGGTGAATATGACTCCCCCTATCGAAACTTTCCCTAGCTTTCCCTTGAGACCTTTGACCTTGAGAGACTGTTGGACTCCCTTAGGTCAGGCTCTCCTCTTGATCCCTGTCCGCTCAAAATCTTAAAAAACTGCAGGGCAACTCTAATTCCCCCCATGTTGGTGGTTATGAATAGGGCTATTTCCAGTGGGACTTTCCCAGCCTCCTGGAAAACTGCTATTGTGAAGCTCCTCCTAAAAAAGGCCACTTTGGATCCTGGGACCCTAAAGAACTTTCGTCCCATCTCCCTCCTCCCTGCCCCGGCCAAGATGTTGGAGGCTCACCTGAATTTTCATCTCAGCTCCTTTCTTGACAAAACCTGCCTGCTTGATCCATCCCAGCACGGTTTCAGAAAGGAGCATAGCACCGAGTCAGCTCTTACAGTGGTGGTCAATAACATCCGTGCTAAGGTCGACAGGGGGCAGACTACGCTTCTGATCCTGCTCGACCTTACAGCCACATTTGACACCCTGTCCCCTACCATCTTGGCCTCCCGACTTGGCAAGATGGGGGTGGAGGGGCTGGCTCTCAGTCTCCTCACCTCCTTTCTCAATAATAGGGAGCAAAGGGTAAAACTGGGTGACTTCCTCTCCACCGCCAAGCCTTTGCAGTGTGGGGTCCCTCAGGGCTCTTCTTTGAGCCCCACTCTTTTCAACGTTTACGTGGCTCCACTTGCTAGGCTTGTCAGATCTTTTGGATTGGAAGTGCTCTCGTATGCCGACGACACCCAAATTATGGTCTCCCTGTCACAATCTGTTGGGTCTATGGCCCTCAATTTTAGGAACTGCATGGGGGCCGTGGCAGGTTGGATGACGTCAAACTTCTTAAAGTTGAACGGGGAGAAGACTGAAATCCTTGTGTTTGGGGGAAACAAAGAGGTCTGGTCGGCCGACTGGTGGCCATCGGCTCTGGGAGTATGCCCACAGCCTTCCTCCGTTGCCCGTAACTTGGGAGTCCTATTTGATACCTCACTTGCCTTTGACAAGCAAGTGAATAGGACTGTTTCCACCTGCTGTGGGGTTTTAAGGGTGTTGAGAAAGCTTACCCACTACCTTTCCCCTGATGCCGGAAACAAGTCTCGGTTGCCCTTCTATCCTCGCGCTTGGACTATTGTAATGCCCTCTATCTTGGGATGAGCAACAATCTGGTCCATCGGCTGCAAGTTGTTCAGAACGCGGCAGCAAGGTTTGTCGTTAACGCCCCTAGACGCTCCTCTGGAACTGCCATCAGGAAACATCTTCACTGGCTCCCGGTCCATGCCAGAATAAAATTCAAAACCTTGATCATCATCTATCGGGCTCTTCATGACGCAGGGGCAGAGGGCATTAGGTCTCTGGTGTCGTACTACACCCCAGGTAGGGCCCTGCGATCCTCCAGTCTGAAGTTGCTAACTGTCCCCCGCTTTGCAAAAGCAAGGTGGGGAGGTAGGGCCTTCTTTGTCCTTGCCCCTAGACTCTGGAATGAGCTTCCCCCTGATCTCAGGAATCAGGAATCTTTTTTCTTGTTTCGCCGAGCTCTCAAAACCTTCCTCTTTTCTGAAGCTTACCCCTAAAGTCCTTCTTTCTCTAGATTTGGCTAATTGTTTTCCATCATTTACGCCTTGACGCCTTCGGGCAAAGTAGCGCATTACAAATTCCCGATCAATCAATCAGGGCCAGACTGGTCGTAGCGAGCGCCGGACTTTTCCCCCGTGGGCCGCCAGGGTCGGGGCCGGTTTTGGGCCCCTGGCGGCCGTTTTTGTCACCAGGGCCCGCAATATCGGTCCCTGTAACAAAATCAGCCAAAGCCGGCCCTAGCAAACTGCTCGGCCGCACCCCCCTCCTCCCCACCCAGGGGACTAGGTCAAGCAGTTTGCCAGGGCCGGTTTCGGTTCCCAGTCCGGCCCTGGTGGACAAAGGTATAGCTGACCAGGGACAAGGAGGGTGCAACTCCATAAAAGAAGAGAGGAACAGCTCATGTTTTCCATGCAGCTCCGGCCATAGATAGAAGAGGGCAAAGGAAAACAAGACTGGTGGCGCAGCAGAAATCAAAGGTACTGGCTGTGTCACAACACAAACTTGAGAGAGGCATCCTTGCAAAGTCCATGGTAACCCCTCCCCTCCTCCCCCCTTCCCCGGTCCTAGTCCGGATCTCTCAGCCAGGCTCGCCACACACGCAGAGTGCGGAAGGGGGGCCCTGGGCCTGGAGCCCGGGGCTGTGGGGGCTAATGTTACACCACTGGCTAAAGCTGTGGGGTGTAGGGGAGGGGGGGGGTTCATAATCTCATTCAGAAGAGCCAAAGGGGAGAAGAAATCCGCGAGGCAGTAAATTTAAGCAGAAACTGTTTCCATACGCGACACTGAACTCCCAGTCGAGAATTCATGCAATTTGAAATTCTCGTTTTGAAGACATCATAAAATAGCAATACTGGTAACACTGTCTCTACTGTTCGTCACTGGATTTTTCCACTCCATTTTAAATGCAACTCATAACAGTGTGGAAGATGGCTGTTCGTCTATGTTACTTGCTCCCCCCGCCCTCGCTGCCCTGGGATCTGTCACCATTTGGCTGTGTGAAAAAGTGACATAACGCATTATGCCAGGCCAGTGACTCACTCTGTATTCATGTTCGGATGATCAATATAGATAACTCAATTCATTATTTTTAGACCCGATGGCTCCAGGATCAAACGTTTATTGAATGTTTGATGTTTTCCACCTATTTGTTTTCATGACAGGAGATTTCCAGCAGGGAGAAGAGCCAGGCGACCCCTCTTAATGCTATGGCAGCGCATCTTCCGCAGCATCCCCAGACTGAGAGCCCAGCTCTCTATTTTCACAAACCTGTGGATAATAGGAACAAAAGGAAAAACAGAAAACAAATAAGGGAGGGACTCAGGAGAGAGCTTTATTATGGCTCCTGTCACCTGGGAAACCAAATAGTTTGCTTCTTTGTGTTTCCATTTAGGGTGAACAAGCCATTGAAATCCGGATCAAATTGTGGGGAATTGAATATAAAGCTCAAATACTGTTGTATAAAAAAAGGTTGCAGAACCTATTTCTGTACGCTTGTTCGTTCACCCAGCGTTTCACTCAGGGAAAGATATGGAAAGCTGGTCGGGGCATAGGAAGTAAAACATGGGCCTAGAAAATGTGAAAATTGAAGCGTTTGAAAAGCAGAATTAAATAGAATGGTAAGTAGTGTCTTTACAACTTGATGACAATTGTTGGATTTTTTACTGTCCATGATTCGTTTTGCTTGTGAATTTATAGGCCAGGTCAATTTTTTGTCACATTTCTTAACATTTGCCATGGTGGCCAGGTGAGAATATTATGATGCGTGGCAGATTTTTTTAAAGTGGGCATGGTGGTTTGTCTCCATTGGTGGGTCTCAACACTCTAATGAAATTTTATTTTCAGCTGATAGGACTTTTCGCCTTTCTTTGTGATGCCTTGAAGCTGACTGCTTTAGATCAAGGTTTATATTCTTTTAATGTGTTCAGAGATCTTGTTACTAGACCGCGTGTCCTAAGTAGGGCAAAACGACTTCTGTCTGGGATGCCCCCGGAAGCCACATAGGTTCATATGGTGTGTTGCAACCTTGGATGTCTGAAGGGGTCCGCGGGACACCATGTCCCACAATGATGGGTTTTCTAGTTGGTTAATTTCCTCTCACCATTCGACTCCAAATACATCAGAATTAGGGGTCAATGTACAAAGGCATTTTGCAACCTCACACCTGGTGATGAGGTATCCACTCAACCCATTTTTCGAGTCAGAAAATATTTTCCAACTCGCACAATGGGTTTAGAACCAATACCGGATTAGTATTAGGAAGGGACATGAAATTGCAATTTGGTAGGGCATATACCAATGGTTTGCTACTGCAATTGTGGACACAAATCATTGATCAGTTACTAACAATTCAAATGACTTGGAAAGAGGAAGATGTCCCCTGAGGACATCTTCCCCTATGTGAATGTGCCATGTGTGCTCTGGTGAAGTAGGCGTTGGTCCATTGGACCACAGCCTGTTCACCCTGAAGTTTTCCCAAATGTAATTTTATTTTAGCAGCTCTGATTCCTTGAAGGAACTCAGGGGCATATTTACAAGGGCTTTATCTCCGCTTTTTTGGCTTAAAAAGCCAAACAAGAGGAGATAAAACTATCGCCCTATTTACAAGAGGGTGCTAACATGCATAATCGCATGTTAGCACCCTTTTTCCCAACCCCTCCCTTTGTATCTCTAATGAGCTGCAAAGTGGGCGTCACTGGGCGTACCCTGGATGGACTCCCTTGCAAATATCGCTGATGTTCACATCGCGATATTTACAAGGCTGCCCCAGCATTTTAGCACACGTTAGTTTTTGGAGAAAACCGCTGTTTTCTCCCAAAATTAACGTCTGCTAAAATGCAGACTTACCTATCCCTAACATTGGGGTGGATTATGCTGATACGACCCTGTGGTTCGTATCAGCAAGGTTAGCGAAGTTTTGCAGGGAACATCGCTGGAAAACCAGCGATGTTCCCAGCAAAACAGTGATAACCTCGCTATCTCTGGAATTTGTATCGCCCTGGAGAAACGCGTTGTTAATAGCGCGCTACCAGGGCGATAAATTCCAGAGATAGCCTGCGATAACATAATTATCGCTAAGCACGGCCAGCGATAATTATCGCTGGCCATTGATAATATGCCTTTCAGGGCTTTGAAAAAGTTTCCTATTAGGGAATGCAACCACAGGGATGGTGTTCTGCTGGTCCTACTGCAGCGGATCTCAAATTGTTGCCTGCTTAGTAACTATTTGTTAGGCAGGTAGTTCTTCACCCCCCCCTCCTCTAAATAAACATCATTCGATGGGACGTATTAGTACACAAGTCACAATGAAAAATCAGATCCATTCTGCAAAAAGTCGGGTCGGAATGTGTGACTACTTTTTGTGAATTGTCTCTTCACACACCTCTCCCTATGTATCTCATGCAGGGATTTGATTTGTGGCAATAGCTCTTTTTTTATCTGTGATGAAGGTTTGCCTTCATAGTTTCAGCTTTTTTGATTCTACTAAGACCAATTTTTTTGCGGGGGATAAAATTGCAAGGTCATGGTTTCCTTTCTGTGCAACTTAATCTGAACATTTTATTCTTGTTGGACCAGACCTTCTTTGCAGGGCCACCCCAAACATTTCTCCTTCACTCCCTTCCTATGCTGAACCCTTTTTTGTTTACTTTCACGACTCTGTGCACTTTACCTCTGTTAACCAGTGCCAAAGTCCTTGTACTTTCTCCTTCAATCATGTTACAAGGATCACTCTTTTTGTTTAATGTATTTAAACCATTGAATTTAAGGACTTTGTTTTTGTGAAATCATAAGTAAGTTCAAACATTTTTGTATAAGGGTGTTGTTTGTTTGATAGAGGGCAGGCACCAGTATTAATTATACTTTTATTCGATTTTTTTATGTTGTTATGATGAGTGGTCTGCAGTTTCAGTGTGGGCCTAATTATATTTTTTGCATTTTTTTTTATCTTTTATGTGGGAAAAAGCTTGCACAGTTCAATACATTTTCTCCATGTTTGCAAAATTTGCAATATTAATTTATTTTACTCGGTGGCCTAGCCTGCCCACTGGTCATCCAGCCAATACCAGTCATGGGTACATGAAGCAACAGCTTCTGTGGTATTTTTTGTTTTGAAACATAATTTAGGGCAGGGATGGCATTGGATTAAATGAAAGAATTACATTTTTTTGTATTTCACATTTTTTTTCTGTAAAAAGCGTATCGGTATAATATTTGATGCCTTGAGAGTTTGTGTGTTGTTGTAAATGTTTTATAGCTTACTTAATTTTTGCTTTTTGCCTCGCTGAATTAATGGTCAGGGTCACCATATCTCCTTTGTCTGGCCAGTGTGATTGTGTGCGTGTTTTTGCCATAGGCCTCCATTTGTCTTTGTTCTCCATGCCATGTAGACAGGGTACATTTTGTGAAGTCAGTGTCCATATGTCTGTATGTGCTGTCCACTCCTCCATAACTGTTGTTTGACTATGTGCCGAATGACCATTTTGTGTAGCCAGCGAGCATTTTTTTGCCACAGGCCTGCATGTGTTCTTTGTTGGGGCTATGCCTCTTCCTTTGCTGTTGTTGTTTGACCGTGCGGCTGGCGACCATTTTGTGTAGACAGCCAGTGCTCTTTTCCCATAGGCGGGATGTTTTTCTTTGTTGGGGCAATGCCTCCTTGATTGCTGTTGTTGTTTGACCATTTGGGTGGCTCCCGTTTTGTGTAGCCAGCCATTGTGCTTTTGCCATACGTCTGCATGTGATCTTTGTTGTGGCCAAGCTTCCTTGCTTGCTGATGATGATTAACCATTTAGCTGGTGGCCATTTTGTGTAGTCAGCAATTGTGCTTTTGCCAGAGACCTTCATGTGTTCCTTGCTGGGGCCATGCTTCCTTGCTTGCTGTTGTTGTTTGACCATGTGGCCAGCGACCATTTGTGTAGCCAGTCAGTGTGCTTTTGCTATATTCCTGCATGTGTTCTTTGTTGGTGCCAAGCCTCCTTGCTTGCTCTTGTTGTTTGACCACGTGGCTGGTGGCCATTTTGTGTAGCCTGCCAGTGTGCTTTTGCCATAAGCCTTTATGTGTTCTTTTGGGGCCATTCCTCCTTGCTTGCTCTTGTTGTTTGACCATGTGGCCGATAGCCATTCTGTGTTGCCAGCCAGTGTGCTTTTGCCATAGACTTACATGTGTTCTTTGCTGGGGCCATGCTTCCTTGCTTGCTGTTGTTGTTTGACCATGTGGCCAGCGACCATTTGTGTAGCCAGTTAGTGTGCTTTTGCTATATTCCTGCATGTGTTCCTTGTTGGTGCCAAGCCTCCTTGCTTGCTCTTGTTGTTTGACCATGTGGCCAGTAACCATTTTGTGTAGCCAGCCAGTGCGCGTTTGCAATAGGCATGCATGTGTTCTTTCTTGGGGCCATGCATTCTTGCTTGTTGTCATTGGTTGACCATGTGGCCAGCAGTCATTTTGTGCGGCCAGCCACTGCATAAATCTGTTTTTTTCCAGTTTTCAAAGTCATTTTCTAGGGAGACTCATACGAGAGGGCTATGCCTTTTTGTTTTGGTTCATTTTTTGTAACATTTCCTTGATAGCATTATAAGTAGTGTATGTATTTATATATATATTCACTGAAAAAAACATAGGTTTTACAGATGTTATAGTTAGGAATTAGCATTTAAAAAACCTTAGAAATTCACTAAAAAAACCATAGGTTTCAGGGACGTTATAGTTAGTTGGACATTTGACTCATATAAAACCAGAGAAATTCGCCCGTTATAGTTAGTTGAGCTGACTATAACTCGCGTGCCCGCAATGCACTGGTGATGAAGTCACATATTACATTACTCATGACATGGTCAGTGACATCACTGATGACATCTCTGATGACATCTCAAATGACATCACTGATGACATCACTGATGGAATCATCCAGTGAATGTGTGTTTCTGTAAAGTTTGAATATTTTTCATATATATCTATGCCAAGGTGTATTGAAGAAAGAGTGAATTTACAAGTCCCTGAATGGATTATTTAGTAGATGCGTGCCTGACTGTATAACTGAGTGATTCAACATGTGTTACTGAATGTATGGGTTAGTGACTAAACTGTGTGAAAGTCTGTATTAGGGTCTCAGTTGGTGTATAAGCGGCTGCATGGGTTGGTGAGTAGCTACATGAGTGTCTATATGGGTTATTGATTTGTTGTCTGAGTATCTGCATGAGTGCCTGAGTGTCTGTGTGGGTGGGTGGGGGTGTGTGACTCTGTGCATACATGTCTGAGTGGGTGATTCACTGGTTGTATGGATTCAAAAGTACATCTGGGAAGGGCTGTATGGGTGAGTTAGTGTGTGTATGGGTGTGCTGGTGAGTGAATGAATGTCTCACTGGTAGCTGTGTGAGTAACTACATATGTTTTAAAGCAGTATATGTGAGTGTTGGAGTATATAAATGACTGGTGGGTGTATAAAAGTGTGTGCTTGTATCAGTGATTGTATAAGAAAGTAAGTATGTGTTTGTATCTGCATAAATAAGTGATGTGGTGTGTGTATAAATTACGCAATTGGTGTGTATAACTGTATACATGACTAAATGGGTATGTGATTGATTCTTTGCATGACTGACTAGGTGTGTGAGTAACTCCATGGATGAGTGGCTGACTGTGACTGTATGTATAGGTGTATGAGTGCATATTGTAGTACTGTATTGATAGTAACTGTATGTATAAGTGAGTGGATGTGAGTGTAGACCTAGGAAATAGTGGGTGGTATGTAGTATCTGGCATTGTTGTGTATATGGTTTCAAAAATAATAGTCTGTATTTTAGAGTGCGTGTATCAATGTTTATATTAGGTCATCAGTATTTGCATCAGATTATCAGGTGGATGATGATGTCAGTGATGTCATCAGTGATGTCATTTGAGATGTCATCAGTGATGTCATCAGTGATGTCAATGACCATGTCATGAGTGATGTAATATGTGATGTCATCACCAGTGCATTGCGGGCGTGCGAGTTATAGTTAGCTCAACTAACTGTAACAGGCGAATTTCTCTGGTTTTATATGAGTCAAATGTCCAACTAACTATAACGTCCCAGAAACCTATGGTTTTTTCAGTGAATTTCTAAGGTTTTTTACATGCTAATTCCTAACTATAACGTCTGTAAAACCTATGGTTTTTTCAGTGAATTTCTAAGGTTTTTTAAATGCTAATTCCTAACTATAACATCTGTAAAACATATGTTTTTTCAGTGAATTTCAAATGTTTTTTAAATGTTAATTTCATATTTTAATATTTATAAAACCTATATTTTTTCTATTTTTTATTGTAATATTTTGGAACTCTATTATCCTTTTTTGTTTTTGATTTGAAAAATATGTAATGTTTTATATCTTCAAAAAAAATTATGTTTATGATTTTTTTTTTTTTTTTAGAAAACTGAAGTCCCGTACCGGTAGTGTTCCTAGCTCCATCAGCACGCGAATCCTATCAACCATATTGCTAAACTCGTAAAGGATGCGCATTTCGTATCCGACGGGTTCGTGGCACCGCGTCCTGCATAACATCTTATATGTATGTGGTCGCGCCAGCTGCTACTTTGGTATGCGACGGGTAAGCAGTACCTTACGTCATGTACGTATGGGTTCACACCTGCTGCGTGTTGTGTATGCAACGAGTGCACGCTGCCAGGCCCTGTGTTACGTCATAGACATATGATGTTGTGCCGGGAATGCAAATCCCTCATTTTTTTTATCTCAAAACAATAACTAAATATGTTTAAAGTGTATATGAGAACAAGCGATAATCTAAAATATTTTAAACATTTATATATTTCTAACTGTAAGAAACTTATATTATGGTAATATTTTCTCAAAATCGCATTGGGTGCGGCCTCCTTGCGTGCTCGCTGCGCGATTGCCATGTGACCTTAAGGAAAAGCATTTGATTGGTTAATAACATTTCCCATTTTCGCCATTCTCTCTACAGCGTTTGGTGAGAGACTCCTCTTCTGCTTACAGGGCTTTTTTGAAAACGTTTTGCTATGTACACATATCTGACAGTACACACAACATGCAACCATCATCTTCATCAATGTTCATGCTCTGTAAAGCAGCCTTCCACCTGTGATAGCCATGCATCTAAAAGCTACATAACAGAACTTTTCCCCACTGCCAGAGGTAACATGGTTGCATCTGCTGAACACAGCACAATGTAATGTAGTACGGCCCAGGGGCAGTATCATGCATACATAATGAACACACGGACACAGATAGATAGTGGAAGTGGGTACGGGCACGTGCGCTTGACTCCTTTTTATTACCAGGGTCACATATCCAGTGACGTCTGTGCTGGATGCATGTGGGGTGAGTGTAAACCAGCACTCAGGGAATGGTTGCTGCTAGCATCAACTCCAAAAGTAATCATTGGATCACACACAGAGATTCAATAATAAAAGGATCAATAGTTTGTGCTGCAGTAAGGTAGGGACACTAGATGTGAAATAATACAGAAAAGATTCTATCGTAAAACAACCATAACTTGTGTTATACTAAGATACAGGCAGTAGATCCGAAATAATACACAAAAAGATTGTATCATAAAGGGTCCATCAGGTCTAGTGCACTTAGATAGCCACATCAAAAGCATTCAGCATGTGCACAACCAGCGATGATGCGTGCTGTGGGCGGGCCGCACTAGGAGTAATGTCTGTTGCCTACAACACTACATGATCTGCAATAGTGACTCGATCTGAATTGTAAACACTGCTGTCTGCAGTGTAGGCAACAGAGCTGTCAGCAAGGGCCCACAGCCAAGTGGCTTTGACTTGAGCTATCCTGTTTGCCGTTACCAAAGCAACAAAAACCGTGTGCGGACCCTGTGATGATGCATATGCGTGGTGCAGACAGAGTGCACTAGAGCAATGTCTGTTGCCTACAACACTACATCATCTGCAATAGCGACTCAATCAGAATTGTAAACACTGCTGTCTGCAGTGTAGGCCAGATAGCGGTCAGCAAGGGCCCACAGCCACGTGGCGTTGACTTGAGCAGCCCAGTTTGCCGTACATGAAGCAGCAAAAACCGTGTGCGGACCCTGTGATAATGTGTATGCGTGGTGCGGACAAAGCGCACTACAGGACTGTGTCATCTACAAAAGGGACTCGATCTGAATTGTGAACACTGCTGTCTGCAGTGTGAATTGAAGGCAGTAGTGAGCACAGTCTTCCATGAATACTTTTTCTCACGTCCTCTTCACAAAATACAACAACATAAATTACACAAAACTCTGCAATAAATAAATCAAAACAATTAGAATTGCGATCTCTGTTGTCCACTGTGTACACTGTTATTCAGTGTACTTTACCACTACCAAGGAGAATTTGGTCATTGTACTAGACCTATAAGTCATCTTAAAAAACCTCTTCAAGCAAGTATACTAAAAGGCTATTGTGTATATTTCAATAGACGTTGTAGTTAGTTGCCTACTGGATTCTGTAATTAAACAATCACCACTCGATCTGAATTGTGAGCTGAAGAACCGGAACCTTTTGGGTCCGACGGCTCAGGGTACGCCTTAATCTCCTGGGTTCATCTGCTCAGCTACACAGAGACACGGGGACACTCCGTCGGCGTAAAAGATCAGATTTTATTAGCTGCAGCTAGTACAGTTGTCCTAGAAGTACACACGGTATGTTCTCAGGAGACTGCCACTTCACTCCGTGGCGCACAATCTTATATAGGTCATATGTGAAATATACATTAACCAAGAACACACCTAAAGCATATAGAAAGAGCCAATAAGAAAGGTTGGAAAATAGAACAGAACCAATAGGAAAGGTTTGAAAACAAAGTATCGGATAACCCGAAGAGCCTCTCCTCCAACTGTGTTTGTCACCCCTCCCCAAGAACTAATTCATTAACAGGTTTGTGGTCGACTCACAGGTGACGTTTGTATGTTTTGGAGGGCAGTTGTGAAACGAGAGAATACGAGCAGAGGACAGCGAAGGCCAGACGATAAGATAAAGTCAGAGGAGAATAGTGTGAACCAACAGATAGTTGAGACAGGGATTAGAAAAACCAGACTGGGATTTGTGTACTCGGCCAGTGCTAACATCAGCTTTGTAAATAGAAGCAGAAGGCTTATTTCGACACAAAAGCTGCAGAAAAAGCCGAAAATACTATGTTCGCCGTGCTGCCTGAGTGAGGGCAACCCAAAATGGCGGCGGAGCACAAAATGGCGGGTCGATTCGATCACGATCGAAAATCAAATTTCCTCAGAGGCCTGCTGACTGCACTGTAGGCCAGAGGTAGTGGTCATTAATGCCTCACAGCCATGTGCCGTTGGATTCGGAAGCACGCAGTTGGTTGCACCTGATCAGAGTGGGTACACAGAAATCATCAAAAACTTTAACTTCTGACATCCTCAATCACAGAATCAAGACCCCGTTTCACTGTTCCGACCTGCTGTACCACGGTGTACTCCACCGACTGAAGTCAACCAAGCCCAATAATCATGTGCAGCAGTTAGCTATGGAAGCACAGAGTCTGATGCACCTCAACGGAGGGAGTTCTGTCAAAACCAAGAAGCAAGTAATATCGGACATCGTCCATATTGGGATCAAGACACCGTTCCACTGTTGGGACCTAGAGTTGGTTACACCTGGTCGAAGGGACTACCTTCATCTCCACTCTCAGATACAGTTCTATCATCGTCCATTGTGGGATCAAGACACAGTTACACTGGTGGGACCTAGAGTTGCTTGCACCTGGTCGCAGGGAGTACCTTTATCGCCACTCTCAGATACAGGTCTAACATCCTCAATTGTGGGATCAAGACCCCGTTCCACTGTTTGGACCTGCTGTACCGCGGTGTACTCCACCGACTGCAGTCACCCAACTCCAATAATCATGTGCAGCAATTAGCTACGGAAGCACAGAGTCTGATGCACCTCAACGGAGGGAGTTCTGTGAAAAACAAGCAGCACGTAATATCGTACATCGTCCATTTTGGGATCAAGACACCATTCCACTGTTGAGACGTAGAGTTGGTTGCACCTGTTCGAAGGGAGTACCTTCATCTCCACTCTCAGATGCAGTTCTAGCATCGTACATTGTAGGATCAAGACCCCGTTTCTCTCTTCGGACCTGCTGTGCCGCGGTGTATTCCAGCGACTGCATTCAGCCAAGCCCAATGATCATGTGCAGCAATTAGCTACGGAAGGAGTTCTCTGAAGACCAAGCAGCAGGTAATATCGGACATCGTCCATTCTTGGATCAAGACACCGGTCCACTGTTGGGACCTAGACTTGGATACACCTGGTCGAAGGGAGTACCTTCATCTGCACTATCAGATGCAGTTCTAACATCGTCCATTCTGGAATCCAAACCCCGTTCCACTGTTCGGACCTGCTGTACCGAGGTGTACTCCACCGACTAGTGTCAACCAAGCACAATAATCATGTGCAGCACTTAGCTACAGAAGCACAGAGTATGATGCACGTCAATGCAGGGACTTCTGTGAAAACCCACAAACAGCAGGTAATCCTCTCCCTCACCAAGGACCCCCACACCGCCAAAACCAACATCCACGAAGGAATGAAGGCTGTCGCCGAATGGATGAGGAACAGCCGGCTGAAGCTGAACTCAGACAAGATGGAGGTCCACATCCTCGGATCCCCCCCCTCGACCTGGGATGACTCCTGGTGGCCGACTGCACTGGGAACAGCTCCAACACCCACCGATCACGCACACAACCTTGGGGTCATTCTCGACTCCACCCTCTCCATGACTAAGCAGGTCAACGCCGTATCTTCCTCCTGCTTCAACACCCTCTGAATGCTCAGCAAGATCTACAAATGGATCCCCACCGAAACAAGAAGGCAGGCTGGACTGCGGAAACACCCTCTACGCAGGAGCCTAGGCCAAACTCCTCAAACGGCTGCAACGCATCCAGAACGCCTCTGCATGCCTGATCTTCGACATCCCTCGCTGCAGCCACATTACACCCCAACTGAAAGACCTGCACTGGCTCCTCGTCAACAAGAGGATAACCTTCAAACTCCTCACCCATGCACACAAGGCACTCCACAACACCGGACCAGCATACCTCAACAGACGACTCAGCTTCTACACCCCCACCAGCCAGCTCCACTCTGCTGACCTCGCCCTCGCCACAGTCCCCCGCATCCGAAGAGCGACCTCCGGCTGCAGATCGTCCTCCCACCTTGCCCGCCAAGACCTGGAACACCCTCCCCATCCATCTATGGCAGACCCAAGACCTACTGACCTTCAGAAGACTCCTCAAGACCTGGCTTTTCGAGCAGTAGCAGCACTCCCCCCCCCCCCCCCCCCCCAGTGCCTTGAGAGCCTCACGGGTGAGTAGTGTGTTTTATAAATGCCCTTATTGGTTGATTGATTGATTGAATTGTCACAATAATAAATCAGCCATGACATTGTAATCCATGATTCATATAATATTGTACTTTAAAAGAACCAAATTGGTTCTGCTAATAACTTGGAAGGTGGCACAAAAAGTTATCATGCTTGATTTTCTAAGCCCTACATTTGTGTTTATTAATACATTTTCAATCAAATTTATGATTCTCCCTCCATATGCCTTTCATTGACAAAATGGTTTCAAACTGAAACTTATAAATCAACTTGGTATCGAAGATAAAGCACTATTTTATGTCCTAATTTCCTAGAACTGACAGTTGCATAATGAAATAAACTTTAGGAGGTCCGTCCTGAAGCCGCCGTCAATTAGGTAAGAGACTACATATGATCCTTAGTCCCCAGCATTCAGCGTATGGCAAAATAGGAAGAATCACAAACACTTAACCTGAGCCCCCTGCCACTGACAGAAACATGGCATACTGCCCACTTCATGTGTCTGAAGTAAGTAGTCACAGAGCACCCTTCGGAGGCAATCTCGTAGAGGTTATCTTTGTTCGAAATGCCAACATGCTAGGAAAGGTAAAGGTTGTTTGTCGCTTGGACCACTGGGCATGACACAGTCAGTATGCTTGTCCCCTGGGTGTGATACATGGGGCGAGGCCTCACTGCTTGGACCACTGGGCATGATACATATGGTACCCATAGGCTCTGGGTGTGATATTGGGCCCACACCTTGATCTTATTTTTTAGTCTGAAAGGGTTTTCTCAGTGCTACCAGTTTCTTAACACTGCTTGATATCTGAAAGGAGTGAGAGGTGTTATTTGCTTGGCTTGCTGAGCATGATAGAGATTGTACGCATGACCCCTGGGTGTGATATATATTGTAATTCAGACATTAGGGAAATTTGGGCCAAGAAGGGTCTATGGTTGACAAGTTGTTCCTCGTTTCTGCGTAAATTATCTTTATCGCGGAGCCTATATTAACAGACTATTGGGCTCACTCAGTCCATGTACCGCACAAAGCCTCCCCTGTCATCGGGTAATTGGCGTTAAGGAGTGGGCTAAGGTTTTTTCTGACAAAGTCATCATTTTTTCTCTGTCAGCTTTTTTCTCTTTCTTCATTTTGGTTTAATTTATGCATTCTTAGTGTTGTGGTGCTGGAAAATGTTTGGCAATTGCACGTCTTGTCGAGTGTTGTGTTATGTTAATGACTTAATGTGTTTATGAAGGCACCGATAATTCTTACAGTTGTTTTTCCTTTTCTGCAGTTTTTCTGCTGAATTCACACATTTTGAACTAACCATTGCACTTTCTTTCAGTTTGTGATCATTCCTATGCATTTTGTGTTGTGTTTAATGGATATTCCTATGCAGCTGTGTAAATAGTATTGAGCTTATTGAAGTAGTTGAAAACAGCAATCCCTGTGTATGTTTTTCCCCAGCTATCAGAGTAGAATCTCATATTAATTGATCCTGAGAAGCTAGAGCATATCAGTCCCCTAAAAAGTTCCCAACTATCATGGAATCTCCGCTAAAATACATGCAAAGTAGATTCCCCACACAGATCCCAAAACTTAGCAAGTATTGCCATGAATGGCACGCAAACAGGTTTCTCTGGCCATAGGGTTTTTGTTCGACACAAACATTATCGAAGACACAAGAACACACATTACCACCAAATTTGTAAGACAAAATAAGACCAGGAAAGAGACACTGCTAGAACTATAGGCTGTCTTTGAGGAGGCCAAGACCAACAATCCTATCTTAGAACTGCAAGCAAAGGCATCAGAGCCTCTTCAACCGTCTGTAGGAATGAAGGCGCTCTCTCCGATGCTTGCCATCACTGCATTAGGTTGCAAACTACCAGATCTAGACGAGGAAGGCTATCACGCCCCCAGGCCCAGACAGTCCCAGCATCACCCCGGTCCAGTGGAAGAACTCCCCGAAGGTCAATTCCCCGTCCATTGCGCTTGACTCATCGAACCACAGTGACACAGCGAACATGAACTTCCACTCGCCCGGGCGAACACACTTGGTGATCAAGAAGATTTATAGAAGTATACAACCAATGGGCCGAAGAGAGGGGCCCCAGTCCACTGGAATCAGAGGATGAAGGGGAAACTGCAGGGTGTACTTAGGCAGCCAAAGAGAAAACAGAAAGCTAGTTTGAGGGCAAATTCCTACCCCAGAAAACAGTGTCAAGCTCACAATGAAGGAGACAACACAGGTGAGACTTAGAGGAGAGGCAGAAATTAAGGACGGCGAGAGAGAGAACTCTCATCCTGGGAACTCAATGAGAGAACAGAGCAGCACGCCCTCCACCTGAGGAGGGCAGGGGTAGGCATCGAGCATCGCTCGAAAAGGAGTTCAAGGCAGAAGGAAGGCTTCTACCTGGGCTGGAGCCTCACCAGATTATCAGCGTTGGAGATGGGTCCACCAGGTGATAAGGGATCAAGGTACCTTTGCACAGACTCAATTAGGACATAGATGAAGCAACATGGCACCTTTATGTGCATACAATGAAAGCAGCGACGAAGACGACCACTGCTCCCCCGAACACACAATTTAGACAAACTGACCACAAGGAAGATAGTGACCAGAAAGGAAGGTGAGATCTTCGCACAACTAATCAGCCACCTTGTAGCCCGCTGGACCAAAACAGAGGGTCAGTATGATAGACCCTGGTTGCTGGAAGAATCCTCCGAACCATGGTTATTGTGGAGGACTGTATCCGATACAGAGGGGGAGGTCCCAAGTGGAACTTCCCTACATGCAGTATTGCCTAAGGAAATGGGTGCGCTACATTAGAGCGAAACATGCAGCACTGCCTCAAGCCGAAATGGGCCTGCTACTGCAGAAAGGAATGTCAGGTATCATCATGTGCCTTAGCCCCAGCTTTTAAAGAAGAGCTCAGAACCATACTGTCGCCATTGATGGATGGGGCAGGTAAGTGGATCTCAAGTTTGAGAAGAACCCTGCTGGATGAATCTAGCAATAGGGGGTGTCAAATGTCTGCTAAGCAATCTTAGTGGAGAGTAGACTAACACAGTGTTCATCTGAGCACACATAGTAGTCAGGCTGACAAACACTGAGCATGCATTCAATTCATTCAGATACCCAATATGGATGGCTTGAATAGAAATATTCCCTGATTGCCCAGATGGAGGCAGATTGATGGCGGAATGTATGAAGCCTGAGGATGAAGCCTGAGCAGACCATAATGGACTTTCTAGACAGAATGAGGGCATGATGGGGACAAGAGACAGTCCAGTCCTGGACCGATACGAGCCCCCAGGCCTCATTTTCCTACAAAATCCTCAAAAAGGTGAAGCCCACCGAAATACAATGCAGATTGGAGAGCGTAGTAGGGTTAGACATCAAACCCTAGAGGGAAATCCAGGCCCACATATTACACTATTATAGAAAGACACATGAAAAGGACAGGTAAAAGCAGGAGCAAGTCCAGAGAGACACCGCCAAATTGGGACAACCCAGATTGAAAAAGACCACCCTTGATTGGGCTGCATTGGCCATTAGCATATAAATGGCACCAGTCTTGAAGTAGGCTCCACCACAAAACCCCAGAGGGTTTCAACCTAGTTATAACAGCAGAGGTCAGGGAGGCTGGCAGCAGAAACCTCAGAGAATGCTCATATTGCAACTGAGTGGGCCACATGGCTGAGCGATGCCATTCAAAAGCTTATCACAAGGAAAGATCGATAGATCTGGGTCAGTCTTCACAGAATCTCCATCCTCCAAACCACTCCAAAGATAAACCAAATGGACTGTATGCTCAGCCTCAGGGAAGTCAGACAGCCACTGTACCACTGCAGCAGGGAACAGGTGATTGGTCAAGCACATGTCAACAGTAGCAACACACAGGGACCCCATCCCAACAAGGACCGCAGTAGGGAGGAGTAACTGTCTAGAGAGGCAATGCTTTTACACAATTGTCAAACCCACCTATGAAGTACATTTAAACCCCAAATGCAGATCATATACTTCATGCAAACCTCAACACACATTTAAAATATAAAGACTAGTAAGACAACATTAGGAATTATATGCCTTTACCTGCCTTAGGCTCAATCAATCAATCAATCAAACAATATGCATATTTAGATCATAGGCCTTTAAACAATACACAAACTTATATCCATAGCACTATATACAATTTCAAATCATTTTAAAACTTTAAAAATAAACATAAATAACCATCATTAAATTTCATCCAACAAAATCTTATGTAGATATACCCATTTAAATATGCTCTTGAGTGTAATACCTAATACAGTCCAATATATTACATAAATCACGAATCTTGCTGAAATTAAGTAATCACATTTTTTACTGCCCTCATGAATCTCCCAATGGCACATGCTATATCCAGAAAACACATATCAATTAGAAATTCTGCCAGATGCCTACGGGTCTTAACTCCATATTTCAAAAATATTGGGCGTAAAAACTGTCTCCTCTGTTGTATAACCTTTAAACAGTCCAGCAGGATGTGCAACATATCTCATTTAGGGGTATATTCACAAGAACGTTTGATAACTACTGCAAGAGTAGCTTAACGCAACTCTCAACATCGCAGTCCATCGCGGGAAAATAACCCTGTGTCAACGTGGAATTCACAACAAGGTGGTACCATGCGATAGTCTGCCGAAACCGCTGACAATGTCACAACCACCTCGATGGAGATAAACACACAAACCACAACACCAAGAAACCTGCGATGGGCCAAAGCACGATGAGGAAATCAGCAATAAGCAGCGCCAGGCATGCAACACACACCTGGCCGGCGGGAAAAATCTCCATAAAAGTAGAAAAAAACACCCAAACACAAACTGACCAACACTCAAGCAACATGGAGGCAGCCGGAGCAGGTGTAGAGAACAAGCGCAACCCCACAAGCACCCTGGACGACCAGCCTGGGACTTCGGGGACAGGGAAGGGCAAGGACAAGAAGAAGAGGAAGATGAAGTTCAGTCCGCAGGCGAACAGGATCATAGTCACGGAGGTGATGGAACACCATCAACAACTGTTCGTCACCTCCAATGTGTCATTGGGCACCAAAACTTGAGTATGGCGGGACATCATGGACAAGGTGACTGCCGTCGGAGAGCACAAGAGGACAATGGACTAGGTCAAGAGGCGATGAAATGACATCAAGCGGAAGACCAAGGAGAAACTCGCAGCCAACCAGAAGGCAGCAATGCAGACTGGAGGTGGGGGCCCAGCACCACAGCTTGAGCTGTAAGACATGGAGGAGCTGGTGTCCACAGTCATCAGTGTGGATACTGTGGCCGGAGTCGGGGGACCTGACACTGCTCGACAGGAACCAACACAACTGCAACAGGGTGAGTGACCACCAGGTACTGGGGGGACAGGTGGAGATGGCCACGATGGTACACATGCACAATAAAGCGCAGCACAGTACACACCCTCAATGACTCTGGGTCATTGCTCAGATCAACAGACTGTCACAATGTACATTGCCATGCTGTCTGAATGTCAACATGTACCATGCAGCTACATACATGTAGACACATTGCAATACACCATCTCCCCTTCCCATTGCAGGGACACCGTCAACACCCCCTGCAGAGCTGTCCCAGCCATTCTTCACTGATGACAAGGAGGACAACCCCAGCATCGACTCCCAAGCCCTCCTAGACATCATTGACATCATCCGCGACTCACCTCCAGGATCAGGGCTGACCAGCTGCAACGAGGAGACCCCACCCACCACCCAAACCACCCAGCAGGAGGCACCCACGGCCCCACCAGTCTCCCAAGACCCCCAGGAACAACACATGGCCTTCCAACGCCGTGTCCTGGAGGCCCTGAGGGAGACGGCTGATCAGGTGCGGTGGGGTTCGACCTCATGGTTACCAAACTGCAAGCCATCCATGGGTGTCTAGGCCCGCTCCATGGCCTCCAACAAGCCCTGACTGACATCGCTGGAGTCCTGCCGCGGAGAGAAGAACACCTGTCCGCTTAGAGGGGCTTCAGCGATAGCAGCCGTGAACTGGCACACATGCGGAGGCTCATGGAGGACATGGTGCGTATGGAGGCAGAAAGGATGGCAGCCATCGCTGTACATCAGCGAAATGTAGCTGGGATCTACCATGCCCTGCAGACCATCATCATGGTATTGCTGCCACAAGTTGTGGCGCTGATAAATGCTGCTGACCCCAAACCATTCACATCTCTGCCCCCTGATTTGTCACTGCCCCACAGTGCGGCATGCGTATCCGCTCTGGCACCTGATGTGTCACTGCCACACAATGCGGCTGACCGTGGCACACAGTGCCCCAGCCGGTACTGCAACACCCACAGGTGGGGCAGAGCACACATCCGGGGATGAGGATTCGGATGGGTTTGTGATCAGGAGGCACTAGCATTCATTTCCGCCACCTGGCCTGTTCCTGCTTGGTGCTGCACATGGCCCCATGACCTACCACTGACCCCGATACACTCTGATGCACTCACCTTGGACAGCGACATGGACTGCCATATCCTGTTTGATTACCAAAAACACAGCGACCACACTGCGAACTGTACCCTACCTCTTCCACAGGACTTGTCATCCCCGGATGGACTCTGGCTGGCCCTCCACAGTCCCATATTGTGTAGTGTGCTCGGCATTGCCCTGTACCGCTCCAACTGCAGGACTGCGCTGGATGTGCAATAAACATCCAGTGACGTACTGCTATGCTATGTCGTTCATCATCCATGTATGAATGTGTGGATGAATGTAGGGACAGTGATGTCCCTTGCGTCAATGATCCTCATACTGTGGGATGCCATTCAGAAGGTGCTACATTATATATTGTATACCGGGTCCCGTGAACACTACAACAGGGACACATGCATCAGTCACTTCCATGTCCGGACATGGATTGAACCACGCCCAGATCCCACGTGTCATTGTTGCAAGTCCTGCGCTGGTCTGGCATATGGCAGGCCAGACCACTCCTCTTATGCTCCGAGGGGGGGGCCCTCATTGCTACCTGTCGCAGGCATACTCGCTGGTGGTGCGCAGGTCACTGGTCTAGTAGTCAGCATGTCACATCCACTCCTTGAGGGCAGGTTTGCACGCTCACCACACCCATCCGGCACAGGCGTCACAGGCCGTGTGACTCCGCCAACATAAGGGGCTGAAGACGTCACATTCCCCTCTGCCGGTGGTGACTGGATGACGGACGCTCCACGGTTCTCAATCATAAAGGGCCCATGAGTTGTTGTGCACAGGGTTAGTGGCACACGAGGCCATGCGTTCGTCACAGGACTTCCACCACGTGGCATTGACTAGGCTTGCACAGGGTTAGTGGCACCCGAGGCCTGGCTTCCATCACGGGCTTGCCACTACGTGGCGCTGACTGGGCTTGCACAGGGTTAGTGGCACCCGAGGCCTTACGTCCGTCAAGGGCCTGCCACCACGTGATGCTGACTGGGCTTGCACAGGGTTAGTGGCACCTGGAGCATTGCGGCTGGCACAGGCACCGCGCCACAGGACAGTGACTTTGGGTACACTGAGTCAGTGTAGGCCAGAGCCAGCGGGCAGCGCAGGCCTACCGCCCTGTGGCATCGCTTCCTGGATCACAGAGTTGGTGGCACCTATTGGGCTGAACGGGTGTGCAGCCTGCAATGAGGCCGGGTGCCCTGGTGTGTCCTCTGCCATGGAATAATCAAGACCCAGCACCAAACATGAGACCTGGTGGCCTGAGGAGCGGGGCAGCATGGTGGGACCTCCTGTCTGCATGCCGATGACGGAAGGTGAGTAGTGCAGCCTGGGTGTGCATGGACGGGCATGCTCTGATGGGCGGCGGGAGGGGCTGGGGTGCCTCTGTCTGGGTGTGCATGGGCAGGCAGGTGATGTTGTCTTGTGTGATTGTGTGTACTGTGCCAAACATGTATCTGGACTCTATTTCAGATGACGGATCTTTCTCAGATGTGTAACCTAATGGACAACACTACATGCCGGCAAGTGGTTGGAAACACACCGATGGCAGCAGGCGAGCAGTGTGGCCTGGGTGCGAAGGGCTGTTGCTCTCTCTCTCTCTCTCTCTCCCCCTCTCTTCTTCTTCTCTCTCTCTCTCCCTCTTCCTCTCTCTCTCGCTCCCACTCTCTTCTTCTCTCTCTCCCCCTCTTCCTCTCTCTCCCCCATTCTCTTCTTCTCTCTCTCTCCCCCATCGTCCTCTCTCTCCCACTCTCTTCTTCTTCTCTCTCTCTCTCCCTCTCTCTCCCTCTCTCTCTATCTCTCCCACTCTCTTCTTCTCTCTCTATCTCTCCCCCTCTTCCTCTTTCTCTCTCCCACTCTCTTCTTCTCTCTCTCTCTCTCCCCCTCTTCCTCTCTCTCTCTCTCTTTCCCACTCTCTTCTTCTCTCTCCCCCTTCCTCTCTCTCTCTCTCTCTCTCTCACTCTCTTCCTCTCTCTCTCCCCCTCTCTTCTTCTTCTCTCTCTCTCTCCCCCTTCCTCTCTCTCTCACTCCCACTCTCTTCTTCTTCTCCATCTCTCGCCCTCTCTTCCTCTCTCTCTCTCCTTTGCTCTCTCTCTGTCCTTTGATGTGCGCAGGACACACCTTCTCATCATGATTTTTGTCTTGCAGGCTGTGACCTACGGATTGGCCCGAGGGGAGCCGCAATGTGTCTTCATTTCATTTCTGTGTTCATTTTTAATAAAGTTGTTGCTTCAGAAATGAATGTGTGATTCTCAATTTTGTGACGACACATGCATGTCACCAGCTGTGATTCTGCTACATCAGGATTTACTTGCCCCAAAAGGTAGCCCCAGAAAAAGCAAAATACCTTTTCAATCTCTACTGAAGGATTAGGGCCAAGATACACCTCAACAGAGTAGAGCCTCATAGAGTAGTAGTGAACGTGACCCATTACAAGACCAGTCCTATAGCACTGTATGTCTTCACTGATCCTAGCGAGATTCAAACATAGTTAGGATGCGTAGGCAGGGCACCATAGGGGAGGATACTGTTTGCCCAGAAGACTTTCCAGAAAAGAGATTCTGGGAGGTAGCCAAGCCACTGCATCAGTGCACAAACACGTCTATTCCTTTTTCCATCTGTGGTCTCAGGATGGTCCTTAGCATGTCTGGTGCAGCATTCTCTAATAGCAAATGGATGACAGAAATTGAGTTCCAGTGTAGGGCCATCCACCTCGATGACCCAAAGGGAAATGAGTCTCGTTGGGGAGGGTTGAATATCAGCATAGATAATCCATATCAGGAAATATGGGACACTGAGATAGACAGGCACAAGTGATTGGAAGGTCAGGGGAAACCCCAAATTGTATGTTAATGTACACTATATTCCCTGTGTTTCAGAGGTAAAGAAACAATTCCACTTGGCACTAATGAGTACTGTGGAGCAATTCTGCATGTACAGGACATGCAATGGGACACCTCCAAGCTAATGGATACATACTGACAGTGTGGTGAGATTGCCTACCCCCAGCTTGTCCCTAGATGGTGAGGCTTGTGCTCACTGGTCACCATATACAGCCCTACCCTGTCCATTCCTGGAATAGACATGCAAGAATTGTATCAACATCTGCTACAGAAGAAAACAACTCTATTGAATCAGGCTCAAGAAAAAGGAACTGCTGATTATTTTGGCTGGGCTCATTTCAAGGACATTACGGAAGAATTCACACTGTTTTATGACACGCAAGTCAATGAGGGTAGGTTCATATCTTTCTTCACAGTGCGGATGAAAGGAAACGTGGTTGGTTGCAAATAACCAGATGGGAAATTATGAAAATGAAGACCAGTACTGAGCTCGGCCTTAATGCACTCAAGGAAGAACTAAGACAATCGCCTCATGGTGATGCACCATCAATGTGTTGGACTTGATGACCTCAATGGAGAGAAGGGTGTGTGCCAAGATTGGTGGGTCCTGTTGCACGTCTATCCAAGGCAACGATATGAACAATAAGACTATGCAATATTTACAAACTGCCATAAGGAGGGAGGTACCCCTGCACAGGACTGAAACTCCAGCTGGTTTTCCTGGCTCCCCCAATGGGTGCATGTCATTGCTGCCTATTCTCATTTTTGTACTGTTTTTGTGTGGTTTCCTGCAAGTGAGGGTTTCCTACTGTAAAACTGCAGTCCTCAAATTGGGTAGAATGCAAGCAGCTAAGGAGGTAGCAATAGTTGGAACTGAAACACGACATGCCCCCAAAAATGTGACTGTCATGAATTATGGGGTAAATGATGTAGTTGAATATTCAACTAGATGGGGGAATGTTAATATTGATGTCGATGTACGTAATGATACGTGTATGAACAAAAATGAAATTGAATCACTGTTGTCAAAATACCCCAATGTGACCTCTCCATCAGACCTGAGATACGTGGTCAGGCAGGCCCTGCTCCCTTGGTCTGCATCTACAAATTGACAGATCACAGGTGGGGTAGCATGTGTCTAGCAGGACAAACATGCGAACAGGAAAAATCCAGATTAGTCCCACGGGCAGGCAGTGACCCCACAATGGTCCTGAGAGATTGGTCCCAGCCACTTAGCCAATCAGGACACAGCACACACTACAGATGTAGTGGTCATGTGCTCCCAAAACCGGACATCTGGACACATTACCAACTCACCCTCATTGCGTCCGTACAAGGTCGATACCCACCTACATTGTAATCAGGTGGGAGCAATTTCTGTAATTATCATATTTTTGAATACATCTATGAAGTTTTATCCTTAAATCCTTGTCTAACAAATGGTGTGTTTATAAGCTGTCAATTAGTGTTAAATAGACTCACATGGGGGTCTTATGAAGACTCAGACAGTTCTGATCTTATGAATCAACCCTCTGCACGCATGCACACATATAAACATTCACTGAAAAAAACAAAGGTTAAAGTGATGTTATTATGTTATTGTTAGGTATGCTACTAATGCCTGAAGCATACATAAAAAAACTAAGATTCTCCCCTAGAAAACCAAATGCTAAAGTGACAACAAATTATGAGCAAATGTATAAGTCTCAGTTCTCTCCCATCTAGATGTTTAGATGGAGGCAATGCCCTACTCTGTCTAGTGGTCTCTACCATACCACTTCAGCAGCCCTACAAGGTATCCAACACATACTCACAGCAGCATGGCTTATTAAGAGCTCAAAGAAATTCAGCCACATCACACTACTGTTAAAAGTCATGCTCTAGCTCCTCCTTCAGGCAAAGATAATCTTTAAGATCACCTGCATACTTAAAAAGCCACTAAGAACAGGATCTCAGATTACCTGGCAAACAAACTACGCACCCCTGGGAAACAACCCAGAATAAGAGCCTGAATATAGCTAGACTGGCGACAAAACCTTGCAAGAATGATTAAAAAAAACAGAAGGCAAGGCTTCTCCATTCATGCTGTCAGGGTCTGGAACAAATTACATATCAACCTTCTGATCAGCACCATCTGTACACAGCCATTGACTAGACAGTCTGCCACTGATTGCCTCCTAATGAATGCATCTTCCAGGTAGCTATGGAATGTGTTTATTGTTTTGCTGCTGGAGAGCTAGGTTGGCTTTCTACAAACACCAATTCATACATGGATATACATATCAAATATAGGTGTAAAGTCAGTTTAAGAAGCAACATACATCCATGTGCATATTCACATTTAGATAACAATTTTTTATTTAACACAAACGTTATTGAGTACTGCAGATAGTACATACCCATATATGAGCAAGATTAGAGGTTTTGTTGACATTTTTTCCATAACAAGATAGTACTAGTCACATAAATGTTCTGCGTTGTCATTATACATCATTATTATCCTCTACATAACAAGTGTGGAAGCCGTATAAAGATATAAATGTGTATACCTTATAAGTGCATATACTATGAAAATGTGAGTATTGTCAAAAATAGCAGTACCCAGTAACCCCCACCCAATGACACCCACCCCAAACAATACCAAAACAAAGCAATAAGAACTGTTGACTCTACAGAGACAATACACCCTACTAGATGCTCCGTATCGGGAGACTGTCAGGTCTGAAACTACAGGGAAAGGGGGGGCACGGCGGGAGAGGGGGGGAAAACAGGAGAGGGGGGAGAAGGGAAGGGAAGGAAAGGGGGAGAGGGGAATTTAGTCAATGCACAGGATGCAATCATACGTCCGCACTGTTTTTCAATACTTTAATCTGCGAGTCGTCTAACTCATCCCCTGTGTCTGCTTTAAAAAGTTCTATCAGATGCACCCAGTCTAAGGATATTGGATGCGTACATAGTATAGTCTCCTATATTCTTCATGCTGTAATGACTCCCTCTCTGCAACCACCCACCAGATAACCTCCTCTCGCCACCTGCCTTCACAGGGCACCTCGCAGGATTTCCAGTGCTGTGTAATCAGTCGTTTGGCAAGCATCATAGCCAAACCTGAAAAATGTCGTAAAAGTTCCACCTTGGGGAGAGGGAACAGCCCAAGGAGTTAGGTCTCAATCGTGTCCCATGGTGTACGATCCGTCAGGACTACTAGACTCTGGGTAACTTCTGACCAGAAACGCCCCCAAGACTGGGCAGGACCATGGCATATGAATGAAATCAGCATCCTGTGCCAGACTACTCGGGCAAACCAAGGACGCTTTTGGGAACATATTCCGTACTGTTGTCGGGCAAGAAATGCTTTGTATAATTTGAATAGTTGTATTGTTTTTAATCGCAATTACGGGAGACTCACCGAGGATGTTCTAACATTAGGCCCCATTCTCGTTCACGTTGTAGTATTATGTCCCATTTCTGTCTGAGATGTTGTAATGGGGTATGTAAATGCTCCCTGAAACCCAGAGAGAGCCAACGCACCAGGTGTCGGCCATGCCCCATTATATGAAGAGATTTCAATAATTGGAAAGTGGGAGGTTCCTTCTGGTCTATGAGCCAATATTTCCGAATAAAATGCACTATTACTGCATGAGTGAGAAACAATGTATCAGGTATGGAATTATTGCATACAAACTCTTCGTGGGGCATCAGGTGGCCATCCAGGAAGAGCTCACCAACTGTCTCTACACCCTATTGCGTCCACCCCCTTATCCGAGTCATTGATACACAGGTGGGCCAAGTCCCAGGGGCAATTTATTTATGTAGCGGGGGCCCTATCGGTATGTTTTTTTCAATGTTAACAAAATAGGGGTCCGGCCCTTGGGGATGGGGTCCCCAGGGCCCAAAAAATAGGAGAGGAAGGAGGGCCACACAGCCCCCCTTTTAAAAAAGAAAAAAAAACGGCATCACGTCAGAGGCACCCGCCACCTTCCTGCACCACTGTGCAAACGCACCCCGTGGCGCATTTTAAGTTGGGAGATTAATTCCGTGGCCTCGGACCACCTCTCTGCAACGCAGCTCTGTGGCGCTTACTGGAGGTACCTGGTGGGCTAGTTGGGCCCCAGGGACCCTCAAGATTCAAGGGGAATTAATCCCCCAACTTAAAACCCGCCAGGTTGTGCATTTGCACAGTGGTGAAGGGAGGAGGCGGGGCCTGATGTGACATGTGTGCACTTATCCAATCACTCCACCAAAACCCAAGCACTCATAAATTCACCATGCACTCTCCTTGCAGCACTCTAATCATCCAGTCACTACCCATGCACTAATGCAATGACCCATGCACTAACTCATGCACTGCTACAATACCCTGAGCACTACCCATGCAGTCCTCTAACCGTCTACACATTACTGATTCACTCCTCTAATTACCCAGGTAGTACCCATGCAGTCCAGCCATCGCCCTGTCAGTACACATGCAATCCTTCAATCACCCAGCCAGCACCATGTACTTATCCAATCACTCCACCAAAACCCAAGCACTTATAAATTCACCATGCACTCTCCTTGCAGTACTCTAATCTTCCAGTCAGTACCCATGTACTCATGGAATGACCCAGGCACTAACACATGCACTGCCACAATACCCTGAGCACTACCCATGCAGTCCAGCCATCTCCCTGTCAATGCCTATGCATTCCTCCAATCACCCAGTCAACACCATGTACTTATCCAATCACTCTGCCAAAATCCAAGCACTAATAAATTCGCCATGCTCTCTCTTTGCAGGAGTCTCATTATCCAGTCAGTACCCGTGTACTTATCCAGTCACTCCGACAAAACCCAAGCACTTATAAATTCACCAAACACTCTCCTTGCAGCACTCTAATCATCCTGTCACTACCCATGCACTCATGCAATGACCCAGGCACTAACTCATGCACTGCTAAAATCCCCTGAGCACTACCCATGCGGTCCAGCCATTGCACTGTCACTACCCATGCACTCTTCCAATCACCCAGCCAGCACCACGTACTTATCCAATCACTCTGCCAAAAGCCAAGCACTTATAAATTCACCATGCACTCTCCTTGCAGTACTCTAATCATCCAGTCACTACCCATGTACTAATGCAATGACCCAGGCACTAACATATGCACTGCTACAATCCCCTGTGCACTGAACATGCAGTCTTCTAATCACCCAGCCAGCACCATGCACCATGCAAACCTTGACCCTGGTTCAGGCAGGTCGCTCCCCCCACGCCACACAGCACCACCTGTATGTCCGTGCCCTGTGCTCGCTGACGCCGCTGATGCAGTAAGTTCGAGGCCCCCTGCCTCTGCTGTGAACCATGATTCCTCCAGGCCCCTGTGCACCACTGTTGCGCTTTTATTTTTCCCTCTGTGCCCCACTGCTGTGTTATTTTATGCCCACTACTGCCCTTCTCAATGTACCCCGTTTTCCCCTGCTTCCTCCGCTTTCCGCCCATTTCCTGCTGCTGCGTCCCCTTCAGCCCTGCTACCCTGCTCGCCCATTCGCCGCCCCGCTCTCACCTCCCAGCTGCTCCTCCCTCCCACCTCCCCTTATATGGCAGCTGCTGCACAGTGAGGAGAGCGACCCTTGACCCTGTTTCAGGCAGGTCACTCCCCCCACACCGCACAGCACCACCTGTGCGTCCGTGCCCTCTGCTCGCTGCCGCCGCTGATGGTGTAAGTTCGAGGCCCCCTGCCTCTGCTGTGAACACTGCTTCCTCTGTGCCTCGCTGTTGCCTTTCTTAATTTTCTGGGCCTGTTGTTGCGCTTTTTTTCCCCTCTGTGTCAGACTGCTGTGTTATTTTATTTTGTGCCCACTGCTGCCCTTCTCGCTGTGCCCCGTTTTCCCCTACCTCCTCTGCTCTCCGCCCATTTCCCGCCTCTGCATCCCCTGCAGCCCTGCTCCCCTGCTCGCCCATTCGCCGCCCCGCTCTCACCTCCCAGGTGCTCCTCCCTCCCACCTCCCCTTATATGGTGGCTGCTGCGCAGTGAGGAGAGCGACCCTTGACCCTGGTTCAGGAAGGTCGCTCCCCCCACGCCGCACAGCACCACCTGTGCATCCGTGCCCTCTGCTCGCTGCCGTCACTGACGCTGTAAGTTCGAGGCCCCCTGCCTCTGCTGTGCTCCCTGCTTCCTCTGTGTCCCTGTGCCCCGCTGTTGCCTATCTTAATTTTCTGTGCCCGTTGTTGCGCTTTTTTCCCCCTCTGTGTCCCACTGCTCTGTTGTTTTATTTTGTTCCCACTGCTGCCCTTCTCGCTGTGCCCCGTTTTCCCCTACCTCCTCTGCTCTCCGCCCGTTTCCCGCTGCTGCGTCCCCTGCAGCCCCACCCCCCTGCTCGCCCCTTTGCCACCCTGCTCCTACCTCCCAGCTGCTTCTCCCTCCCACCTCCCCTTATACGGCGGCCGCTGTGCGGTGAGGAGAGTGACCCTTGACCCTGGTTCAGGCAGGTCGCTCCCCCCACGTCGCACAGCACCACCTGTGCATACGTGCCCTGTGCTCGCTGCCACCGCTGACGCTGTAAGTTCGAGGCCCCCCGCCTCTGTTGTGCTCCCTGCTTCCTCCGTGCCCCTGTGCCCCGCTGTTGCCTTTCTTTATTTTCTGTGCTCGCTGTTGCGCTTTTTATTCCCTCTGCGCCCCACTGCTGTGTTATTTTATTTTGTGCCCACTGCTGCCCTTCTTGCTGTGCCCCGTTTCCCCATGCCTCCTCCGCTCTCCGCTTGTTTCCCGCCGCTGCGTCCCCTGCGGCCCCACTCCCCTGCTCACCCTTTTGCCGCCCCGCTCCTGCGTCCCAGCTGCTTCTCCCTCCCACCTCCCGTTATATGGCTGCTGCTGCACGGCAGCGCCACTGGTATGCGGAAGGTGCGCCTAAGGCAAGCCCCTCTGCGCCTGTCCGTCCCTGGACTGCTCCCAGCGCTAGACCCCCTGGTCCCTGCAAACGCCACACCGACCGCAGCCACTACACCGCCAGCATTCTCCACACACTCAACACCGGACGACCACACACCTGCTTCTTGGCCGCCCGAAGCACACCAAAGGACCCTTCTCCTTCCGGAGCTGCAGCTTCACCAGCCTCTGAGCCGCCAAACCGCACACCGTGACAGAACGCAACCACCTCAGATGTATACTACTGAACACCCGCTCCACACGCAAACACGCCATCGAACTCTGGGACCTGCTCGACACATCCTCCCTGGATGTCGCCTTCCTGACAGAGACTTGGATAAACGCTTGCTCGGCACCCGACATCGCCATAGCCATCCCGGACGGCTACAGGATCACCCGCAGGGACCGCACCAACAGAGTAGGAGGTGAAATCGCCATCGTCCACATGAACACCCTCAGGGTCTTGACCAGCACCAATGACACCCTCAACACCGCCGAACACCTGCACTTCCAGATCCACACTGACGCCAACACCACCCTCAGAGGAACTCCCATCTACAGACCCCCGGACCTTGGCCTCAGTTCAGCTACTCCATCGCCGACTTCGTCTGCACGCACGGCCTTGCCTTCACAGACTACATCCTCCTCGGAGACCTGAACTTCCACATCGAGAACAACAACAACACCAACTCAATTAAGTTCCAGAAATTCCACCACCCTGATTGACTACCTCGCCAACCTCGGACTCAGACAGCTCGTCACCACGCCCACCCACTCCGCCGGCAACACGCTTGGCCCCATCTTCTCCGTAAGCTCGCACGTCACCTTCAACCACACCACCAAACTCCACTGGACGACCATCGCTGCATCCACTTCACCTTCCGAAAACCCACCACGCTCCACCGCACTCAACAGATCACCCACCCCAGCTGGAGCAAAGTCATCGAAGACCAGCTAAACACCACCCTCGCCCGAAGCCCACCCGCCGACCCCACTGCCTCCGACACTGCCGCCTCCAACCTCAGGCGATGGTTCAACGACTGCGCCAACACTCTCGCCCCGATCAAGAAACTCTCCAACAGACGCATTAACAAGAAAGCCAGCTGGTTCACCTTCAGACCTCCAGGCATCCAAGCAAACCAGCAGAAACCTAGAGAAGAAATGGCACCGCAAATAGACACCGAACAGCTACGCAACCCACAAGAACGCCATCCGCAGATACCACCACCTCATCAGATCCGCCAAAAGGGCCTCCTTCAAAGACAGCCTCGACAACAACGCACACAACAGCAAAGAGCTCTTCAACATCATGGAGGAACTCTCCAACCCCTGCTCCAACACCAACGACATCCAACCATCGCAAGACCTGTGCAACTCCCTTGCCACTTTCTTCCATCGAAGGATCGCAGACATCCATTACAGCTTCAACAACCTGTCCGCCCCGAGAGCCACCGACACCTCAGGCACCACGGCCACTACCCACATCGATCTGCTGCTCACCTGGACCAACATAAACGAGGCGACACCGTCAAAATCATGAATACCATCCACTCCAGATCTCCATCAGACCAATGCCCACACCACATCTTCAACAAAGCTAGCGCCACCATCGCACCCGATCTCCGCAAGGCCATCAACATCTCTTTCGAGACCGCGACCTTCCCGGAGAGCTGGAAGCATGTCGAGATCAATGCCTTACTCAAAAAAAACCAAGGCGGATCCGAAGGACCTCAAGAACTTCCGGCCCATCTCCCTGCTCCCATTCCCGGCGAAGGTCATCGAGAAGACCGTCAATGGACAACTGACCCACTACCTCGAGGAGAACAACACCCTGGACCTGTCCCAGTCTGGGTTCCGCAGCAACCACAGTACCGAAACTGCCCTCATCGCCGCCACCGATGACATCAGGTCCCTGCTGGGCAACGGCGAAACCGTGGCCCTCATCCTCCTGGACCTATCAGCTGCCTTCGACACTGTCTGTCACCGCACCATACGCACACGCCTCCACAACGCAGGGATCCGAGACCAGGCCCTGGAATGGACCACCTCCCTCCTCTCTGGCAGAATCCCGAGCGTCCGCCTCCCATTTTTCCGTTCCGTAGTCTCCGAGATCATCTGCGGCATACCCCAAGGATCATCTCTCAGCCCAACATTGTTCAACGTCTACATGGCACCGCTCGCCCACATCGTCCAACTGCATGACCTCAACATCATCTCCTACGCCGATGACTCCCAGCTGATCCTCTCCCTCACCAAGGACCCCAACACCACCAAAACCAACCTCCACGAAGGAATGAAGGCCGTTGCCGAATGGATGAGCGATCACGCACGCAACCTAGGGGTCATCCTCGACTCCACCCTCTCCATGACTAAGCAGGTCAACGCCGTCTCTTCCTCCTGCTTCAACACCCTCCGCATGCTTCGCAAGATCTACAAGCGGATCCCCACCGAAACAAGAAGAACGGTCACCCAGGCCCTCGTCAGCAGCAGGCTGGACTGCGGAAACACCCTCTGCGCAGGAGCCTCGGCCAAACTCCTCAAACGGCTGCAACGCATCCAGAACGCCTCTGCATGCCTGATCCTCGACATCCCTTGCCGCAGCCACATCACACCCCACCTGAAAGACCTGCACTGGCTCCCCGTCAACAAGAGGATAACCTTCAAACCCCAACCCACGCACACAAGGCACTCCACAACACCGGACCAGCATACCTCAACAGACGACTCACCTTCTACACCCCCACCCACCAGCTCCGCTCCAACGACCTCGCCCTCGCCACAGTCCCCCGTATCCGAAGAGTGACCTCCGGTGGCAGATCGTCGTCCCACCTCGCCGCCAAGACCTGGAACACCCTCCCCATCCACCTACGGCAGACCCAAGACCTACTGACCTTCAGAAGACCCCTCAAGACCTGGCTTTTCGAGCAGTAGCAGCACTCTCCCCCGCCCCCAGCGCCTTAAGAACCTCACGGGTGAGTAGTGCGCTTTATAAATGCCATGATTGATTGATTGATTGATTGATTGAATTGTCATAATAGTAAATCAGCCATGACAGTGTAATCCATGATTCATATAATATTGTACTTTAAAAGAACCAAATTGGTTCTGCTAATAACTTGGAAGGTGGCACAAAAAGTTATCATGCTTGATTTTCTAAGCACTACATTTCTGTTTATTAATACATTTTCCATCAAATTTATGATTCTCCCTCCATATGCCTTTCATTGACAAAATGGTTTCAAACTGAAACTTATAAATCAACTTGGTATCGAAGATAAAGCACTATTTTATGTCCTAATTTCCTAGAACTGACAGTTGCATAATGAAATAAACTTTATGAGGTCCGTCCTGAAGCCGCCGTCAATTAGGTAAGAGACTATATATGATCCTTAGTCCCCAGCATTCGGCATATGGCAAAATAGGAAGAATCACAAACACTTAACCTGAGCCCCCTGCCACTGACAGAAACATGGCATACTGCCCACTTCATGTGTCTGAAGTAAGTAGTCACAGAGCACCCTTCGGAGGCAATCTCGTAGAGGTTATCTTTGTTCGATAGCCAATATGCTAGCAAAGGTAAAGGTTGTTTGTCGCTTGGACCACTGGGCATGACACAGTCAGTACGCTTGTCCCCTGGGTATGATACATGGGGCGAGGCCTCGCCGCTTGGACCACTGGGCACGATACATAAGGTACCCATAGGCCTTGAGTGTGATATGGGGCCAACACCTTGATCTTATTTTTAAGTCTGAAAGGGTTTTCTCAGTGCTACGAGTTTCTTAACACTGCTTGATATGTGAAAGGAGTGAGAGGTGTTATTTGCCTGGCTTGCTGGGCATGATAGAGATTGTACGCATGACCCCTGGGTGTGATATAGAGTGTAATTCGGACATTAGGGAAATTTGGGCCTTGGAGATTAGGTATAGATTGTCCTTGGCCAAGAAGGGCCTATGGTTGACAAGATGTTCCTCATTTCTGCGTAAATTATCTTTATCGCGGAGCCTATATTAACAGACTATTGGGCTCACTCAGTCCATGTACCGCACAAAGCCTCCCCTGTCATCGGGTAATAGGCGCTAAGGAGTGGGCTAAGATTTTTTCTGACAAAGTCATCATTTTTTCCCTGTCATCTTTTTTCTCTTTCTTCATTTTGGTTTAATTTATGCATTCTCAGTGTTGTGGAGCTGGAAAAATGTTGGCAATTGCACGTCTTGTTGAGTGTTGTGTTTTGTTAATGACTTAATGTGTTTATGAAGGCACCGATAATTCTTACAGTTGTTTTTCCTTTTCTGCAGTTTTTCTGCTGAATTCACACATTTTGAACTAACCATTGCACTTTCTTTCAGTTTGTGATCATTCCTATGCATTTTTTGTTGACTTTAATGTATATTGCTATGCAGCTGTGTAAATAGTATTGAGCTCATTGAAGTAGTTGAAAACAGCAATCCCTGTGTATTTTTTTCCCCAGCTATCAGAGTAAAATCTCATATTAATTGATCCTGAGAAGCTAAAGCATATCAGTCCCTTAAAAAGTTCCCAACTATCATGGAATCTCCGCTAAAATACATGCAAAGTAGATTCCCCACACAGATCCCAAAACTTAGCAAGTATTGCCATGAATGGCACGCAAACAGGTTTCTCTGGCCAGAGGGTTTTTGTTCGACACAAACATTATCAAAGACACGAGAACACACATTACCACCAAATTTGTAAGACAAAATAACACCAGGAAAGAGACACTGCTAGAACTATGGGCTGTCTTTGAGAAGGCTAAGACCAACAATCCTATCTTAGAACTGCAAGCTAAGGCATCAGCGCCTCTGCAACCGTCTGTATGAATGAAGGCGCTCTCTCCGATGCTTGCCATCACTGCATTAGGTTGCAAACTACCAGATCTAGACGAGGAAGGCTATCACGCCCCCAGGCCTCGGTAATGCTAACGCTAACCTGACCTCAGAGAGACGTAGAGCCATCCTAATGCAGATGAATCCCAAATTGGGAGATCTGGCTAATAAAGATATCCAAGGAGACCCTAACGGCCCTCTCTTTGGAGAGGCCTTTATTAAAACTCTGGGAAATTACATGTCAACATTCTCCGCTTTTAACAAAGCACAAACCAATATGAGAAGAATGTTCGGAGGAAGAGTTTTAGGAAGGGCTGACAGGGGAGGGCCGTCTGCCAGCCGGGGATTCAACAGGTCCTCATACAACCAAAACCAACATGGTTACTCAAGATACTATCGGGGGAATAACAACTTTTATCCCCAAAGAGGCCGCAACACACGAGCACGAGGTGGCAACAGTCGTGGAAGATTCCAAGGACAAGAACAACAAGGTAAGACCCTCTCTTCTTGGTTCTTCCCTCCCAAGGGTACGGGGAAGACTTTTAGAGTTCAGTCAGAACTGGCCGACCATAACGAACGATTCATGGGTCCTAAAGACTGTGAAAGGTTTCAAAATAGACTTTGTTACTACTCCTTTCCAGAAAAAACTCCCAAGAGAACTTTCCCTAAATCAGGAACAATCCTCTTTAGCAGACACAGAGGTTTCCCAAATGTTATCCAAAGGGGCGATTCTCATCGTCTCAGACGCAAGTCCAGGTTTTGTCAGCACAATCTTTCTTGTAAAAAAGAAAGAAAAGGGTTGGCATCCCATTATAAATCTAAAGGGTTGGAATTCCTTTCTTGTATACAGACACTTCAAGATGGAAGGAATTCACCTCTTGAGAGACATCCTCCAGGAGAAAGACTGGCTCATACAATTAGACCTCAAGGACGCGTACTTTACGATTCCTATGGATCCAGACTCTCAGAAATTCCTAAGATTTGTATGGAGAAATGTAACCTATCAATTTCATTGCCTTCCCTTTGGTCTATCCTCAGCGCCTTGGTGTTTCACCAAGATCCTGAGACCAGTGGTTTCATCCCTGAGGAGAAGAGGAGTTTGTCTTATTATGTACCTGGACGACATCTTACTGATGTCCCAAAACAAAGACGAACTACTTACTCACATGAAATGGAGTATAGATCTACTAGAGAGTCAAGGTTTCATTATCAATGTAGAGAAATCCATTATGACCCCTTCCCAGAATCTAGAGTTCCTAGGTTTTCAAGAGAACACTCCTCTAACTCAATCACAACTTCCCCAGAAGAAACTGGCAAAAATAAAGAAAGAGGTTTCTTACGCCCTATCAAAGAATTCAGTCAGCCTAAGAGAACTAGCAAGAATAGTAGGTCTATTATCTTCTTCCATCCAGACAATTTCTCTGGGACCCTTACATTACAGAGCCTTACAGAGACTGAAATCTTCAGGACTAAAGTAAGGTACTCAGACCTTGTTCCCCTATCCCTGGAAGCTCGAGAGGATCTCCTATGGTGGTGCAACAACTTAGACAGTTGGAATGGCAAAGCAATATTCGGGAACACCCCGGACCACAGATTGGAATCCGATGCAAGCAACCTGGGGTGGGGTGCCAGATTAGGGAATATAGAAACTGGAGGGAAATGGTCCCAGATGGAACTTCCCTTACATATAAATTGTCTAGAAATGATAGCCAGCTTGAACGCTCTAATGAGTTTCAAGGAATTACTGAAAAACAGTGTAGTCCTTATCAAAATAGACAACTTTACAGCTGTTTCCTACATCAATCGTTTGGGTGGAGCCAGGTCAAAGATTCTTGCAGATCTGGCCCAGAAAATTTGGTATTTCTGTTGGAATCAAAAAATAATTCTAAGAGCAGAATTCATCCCAGGTCATCTGAACACAAGAGCAGACTGGAACTCAAGGTTTCTAAAAGATTAAATCCATTGGAAACTCAACCCCTTGGTCTTCCAAAAACTTCAGAATCTTTGGGGTCCTTTCAAGATAGATCTCTTTGCGAGCAGACTAACTTTTCAGATAGATCGGTTCTTCAGTTGGAGACCAGACCCTCTAGCTTTTGCAATGGACGCACTCCTACAACCATGGGACACACCCAATTGTTATGCCTTCCTTCCTTTCGCACTAATCCAGAGAGTACTCTTGAAAGTTCGAATGGAGCATTGCCGCATTGTTCTAATTACTCCTTTTTGGAGTTCTCAAGCATGGTTCCCATCTGTGATGGAGTTGACGATAGATATTCCACGATTTATCCAGGGGAGTTTAGACCTCCTTCAGGGCCCAGTGGGAGAGGTACACCCTCTTCTCTTAGAAGAAAAAATGAACCTTCTTGCCTGGAAGATTTCAGGGGTTCAAGAAGATACTCTGGCCTTTCAGGAGAAGCTAAAGACCTTCTGGATGAACCTTGTGCTCCAGAAACAAGGAGAAGATACACCGGATCTTGGAAAAGATGGTGTGGTTGGTGCCTGGAACGGAATATGATCCCGTGGACGCACCTGTAGTTGAGGTTGCCAACTTCTTAGCAGAACTCTTTAAGTCATGACTTTGCTATAGAACAGTTAATTGCTATAGAGCAGCAATTTCTGCTGGACACTCATTGTTAAATGATTTTTCTATCGGTACTGACCCCCTAATTCGCAGAGTGATGAAAGGTATAAGACTCAATCGTCCACCTAAAGCAAAATATGATTCACTATGGAACGTAAATCTTGTCTTTGAGCTTTTCTCTTCTTGGCCTGATAATTCTTCTCTTACAAGAAAACAATTCTCTATCAAGTTAGCTACTCTACTCTGCCTTATATCTTTTAGACGAGTGTCAGATGTTAAAGCTTTAGAAATATCTAATAGGTTTTACTCTCCTGATGGCGTATTATTTGAAATCTGAACCAAAACAATGTCGGAAAATATTTTCTACCCTTTCTTTTTTGACTACCCCAAACTTTGTGTGGTAAGTTGCATGAAAGTATATGAAGAGAAAATTAGTGTCTTCAGACCTACTAATGAAAACCAGTTACTGATTTCCTTTGTTAAACCCTTCTGCTACTATCTCTAGATGGGTTAGAACGGTGATGATGGAAGAAGGTATTGACCTATCAAAATTTGGTGCTCATTCTTCTCGAGGAGCTATGGCTAGCAAGGTTTTCTGGGGTGGAGGCTCACTTTCAGATATCCTTAAAGCAGCAGATTGGTCAAATGCTTCAACTTTTGTTAAATTCTATCTTAAGCCTGTAGAACATGTAAGCAATGTAGCATTGCAAAGCTTTAAACTTGCATAATGTAGCCTCCGGTCTTGTAATGGAATGACGATTCTCCAATTATCATACAGAGAGAATCTTGATTTCATTAAAGACAACGGAGGCTGACATTATCCCTCACACCACTCCCTGGTGGATGTTTGATTTAACTTTGTTTTATTATCTCTTCTACAAGTATTATACTCTTTTCTTTTCCAGACTCAACTTCCTTGTAAATTCAGAACGACGTCTAACGTGGAAGAAGTTGTCTTAACGTTTCGCAGCTCTAAGAGGAAGATGTTTGGTTGCTATGGTGCTTTGTTATGAATTTACTGTGCAGCATAACTCTGCACAAGATATTTTTACTTTCTGACATATCTCCTACATTCATGTTCTATGGGACTGTATCCACTCAACTTAATGCTAATACACACCATGCTAGTCCTGTACACCATGCAAGTGTACACCACTCCACTGTATGCTGTTATGCTGTAACTGCCCCCACTAGATGACACTACAGTGTAAACAGCAGCATTATCCACCACTACAATTTGTTATCCTCCAATATTTCAAATGGCACTCTAAATCAATGCACTGCGCAACATTCCTCTCTCCGCTATTCCAATCCACACCATTCCACTGTATAGCATTCCAGTGTATGAAACTTCACTATGCACAACTCCAGTGTGTGTCATTATACTGTGGCACAATCCATTCTGACATACTCCATTATGCCCCTCACCATCGTTTGGCACTCCAACCTATGCTATGGGTCTCTATCACATTCCAGTGACAACAAATCCATTGTAGTACACTTTGCTTTGCAACACTGTGCTCTACGCTTATCCCTTATATATGTAGGTGCTTATGTTGTCCAACAGTATGTGACATCTGGAGTGTTGACATGTTTGGTGAACAAATCCCACTCATCCTGACATTTGTTGTGGATGAGTATGTTACATATGTGGGGATGCATTTGAGGTTGTGACATGAGATGCAAACAGTGTCATTTAAGAGGATGTGCAGTGAGTGAGGACCCCAAGGATCCTCACTCAGCCATACACTCTTTAACAACTACAGGACCCACCTTGCCGCCATCGTCAGACAGTATGGGCTCAGCATAGTATCTTATGCCGATGACACCCAGCTTATCCTCTCTCTCACGAAGAACCCCCAAGAAACCAGCAGCCTGGATGAGCGACAGCTGCCTTAAACTGAACTCGGAGAAGACAGAGGTCCTCGATAGCTCCTAGTGGCCCCATGCCCTCGGAAACCCACCCACACCGGCGGACCACGCCCAGAACCTCAGCATCATTCTAGACTCCTCTCTCACCTTGACCCGCAAGATCCATCTGCTTCAACTCCCTCCGCATCCTCTGCAAGACCTTCAAGTGGATCCCCCCGAATGCAGAAAGACTGTCACCCATACACTCATAACCAGCAGACTGGAATATGGCAATGCCCTCTATGTCGGAATCAACAAAACCCTGCTACACAAGCTCCAAACCATCCAGAACACCTCAGTCAGACTCATCCTCGGAACCCCACAACAAGAGCACATGACCCAGCACCTACGAGATCTCCACTGGCTCCCCATCGAAAAGAGATAAGTGAGTAACCTTCAAACTATTTACCCACGCCTACAAATCCCTCCACAACATCAGACCCAAATACCTCAACAAAAGAGTCTTGTTAGACCTGACATCCTTGGCGTGGGTTTTTCCCCTATCTTTTGCCTCTGCTACCTGGATTTTTGATGCTGTGATGGATTTCGTTTTTGCTGGTTTAGATGCTTTGGACACTCTGCCACTGCTAATCAGTGCCAGAGTGTAAGTGCTCCCTGTGTAAAATGTCATATTGATTGGATATACCTGATTGGCATATCTGTATCACCACGAAGTCCCTAGTAAAGTGCACTGTGTGTGCCAGGGCTGGTGATGACAGATGCTACTAGTGGGTCTGCAGCGCTGATTGCGCCACCCACCTGTGTAGCCCTAAAATGGTGTCTCAGGCCTGCCACCGCAGGCCTGCCTGCAGTCCCCGGACTGCCATGTCCTCCTGGCCAGTGTCCACACTGACCGGGCCTAACCCTTCCCTTTTTATACACGTCAGTCATCCCTATGGAAGGCCCAAGGTACCCCCCTGGGCAGGGTGCAGTGTATGTAAAAGGTAGAGCATGTAATAGTGCAGGTAACATGTTCTGGTAGTGAACAACGGCCATTTTGTGTGTTCACTGCTGCAAGGTTATCTTGCTCCATAGGCTAACATGGGGGAGGCTGGTGCCAATGGCTATCCGCCTATCTTCTCATCGGAACAAGATAAGACATGAGTGTTTGATATCCCTGAGCTCAGCATTTAATCACACATCTTTTAGGAGAGGTTGTTTTTAAATCCTGAGTTGGAGAATAGTACTTTTTAGAGAGTAGCTGTTCTCTTGTCTGACCCTTCTGTGTGCCTGGGCGTGCTTGTGGATTGACTGTCTGGCTTGAGAGTGACAGGGGCTGGGGATCCCCCAGGAGGTTGGCTGAGTCAGCCCTCTGCTGAATGGCGACATTTGCAAGGAGAGTGGAGGGAGGAGATAGCACCTGGGAGTGAATAGGGTTGTGCCTGCCTGCCACGCTGCTGGCTCCACCTCCTGCTGGGCGGCTGACGACTCTGCCCCTCACTCTGAAAAGAATGTAGAAGCCAGGAAAACAAAGTGCTCCAGCAACACCCAGAACTGGATCAGACCGGGCTCAGGACCCAGTTGCACAAAGACTTCAAAGACTTTTAGGGGTATAAGTACAAGACCCCTGACAACAGATTTTTAGATTCTACCATCAAGAGGAACCTCTGCTGAAAGACGGACCGCTGAAGAACTAAAGGAAGATTGCCTTGCTGTGTGCTCTAAGGGCTGACCTGTTCTGCTGTACAACTGAAGCTGAGGAGGAGAAGGGGTCTTGCTGTGTGCTGACTCTACCCACTTGACCAAACAAGACTTTGCTGTGTGCTGTGTCTTAAACCGAATCTCCAAGGGCCTGAGAAGAGCTGGCCTCCTGTTTCGCAACCCAGGGATAGAAAGGTTGCCCGAACCCAAGACTCTGCTGTGTCCCCCCTGCGCTGCTGTGTGCTGCAGGGACCGCGGACTGTTCTACCAAGCTTCTCAACATCTGCCTGTGAAGTGGGCTGGCTGCTCTCTGTCTTGCTGGAGAGTGCCGCACTGACCCGGGCCTGACACCGGTTGCTGCATCAAGAAGACCGATGTGCTCATCGGCACGTGCCATGCCGCGACCCGGAGGCCCGAAGCAGATCGAGAGTCGTACTTCCCTGCTCTACGAAGCCGCACTGTGAGTGGCTGACTCCGGTGACGTCGACATCGTCACTGGGGGCTCGTCGAGGAAGTTGTGGAAACCTTGCACCGAACAGCCAGAGGAGCGCTTTTACAACGAGCGCAGCGACACCGCCGGAGCAACGTAGCTGCCTAAACAACAAGAGCCTACGAACTGATTCATTCTCAGTGAGTATCGAATCACGCAAGAGACTAGAGACTATCGTCTTACCGATCCCGACCAACCAAGAAAGCGAATATAGTGTAAACCTGTGATACTTGATTTCAACTGCGGAAACTAGATAAAGATATATTATTTTTGATATAACTCACCTGTGTGGTCTAAGTTTGTGGTGTGCGGAGGGGGGATCATTGTGGTATCTACGTGCAAATACCTTACACATTGCCTTGGGGATAAGTCTGTCTGCTCGAGCCAAGCAACCTAGAGGGTGAGCAAGGGTTATCTACCGTGTGTGTCCTTGTACCCTGACTAGAAGCAAGGGTCCCTATTTGGTCTAAGGTGTATACCTCTGCCAACTAGAGACCCCCAGATCTAACAAGTCTCCTTCAACGTACCCAAAAGGAACCTCCAATCCACCCAACTCTCCCTGGCAGGGACCCCACGCAACCGCAGAACCGGAGCAGGCAGAAGAGCTTTTTCCTCCGTTGCAGCTAAGACCTGGAACAAGCTCCCAGTCAACATCAGACGCCCCCCAACTCTGCACACCTTCATAAAGAGCCTCAAGACCTGGCTCTTTGACTGATACGGAGCTACACCCCCCCACAGCACCTTGAGACCCACACGGGTGAGTAGCGCGCTTTATAACCCCCTGATTGATTGATTGATTGATTGATTGATTGATTGATTGACTGATTGATTGATTGATTTATTGAGGACCGTGGTCTGCAGACTATACAGAATGGGCATGTGCTGTGTGAGATGTAGTTTGATTGGTTTGTGTAGTCCAGTCCATGTTGATATTTGTGGACACAGGGTCACCAACTTACATGTGAGTGAGAGTCTGATGGCTGAGATATTGCACACATGATCAAAGTTGCTTTGTTTTGTGCATGGATGTGTGAGTGATGGCCTTTGCCACTGTGTTGATGCTTTCAGGTGAGGTTGGCATGTGTGTTGATGACACCTGCTTAGATGTTTTCTGCATGCTATGTCTGTATTTCATAGCCTTTCGTGTGTTACTATTGAGTGTCTATGACAGCTTATTCAGTATGTGTTTTTTAAAAAGACTGACATGTACTAGCTGTTTGCTCTACTGTGTTTTGAGTGTACACTGTGGTCATTGTAATGTTCCCCCTAGTAGCAGATGTGTTGTAGCTGGTGACCTTCTTTGTAGTGCATTTGGAGGGTGGACTGTGAAAGAGACTTGTGGAGTATTGTATGGGTCAATGGTGATTAATACGTAGTGCAACATGTGCTGTGATGGATTGTGATTTTGTCGAACATGTTCTAGACATCAGTAAGGTGTGTCCCTTGTTTTTGTGATGTATACACACTTCTTTGTGCACATGCAGTGCTGTCAGTGGCAGAACCATGCCCCTTGATAGGTGTGAGGTCCACTCTTGTGCAGCTATGTTTGCTGTGGGATGTATTTGACTGTGAATGTTAAATGAGTTTGATTGGGCTGGGTGTTGTGAATTTTGTGTATTGGCCCTTTCTACAGATCAGTGCATGTGTGTTCTGTTGTCATTGTTGGAGTGTGTGTAAGGAGTGTGTGTCATTAAGTGCACTCGGATGTGTTGTTTTTTTATTTGGTTTGTGCATGTCAAATCAGACAATCTTGAGTTTTGCACAGGTTGATATGTGAGTGTTCACATTTGTGCTCTGTGACTCTATCTGTGACCAATCTGCTTTCAGGGTTATGTCTGCTAGTGCTTAGGAAGGGAGAATGACACTGTGGCCCCTTTGTGATCAATGGAGTCTCTGCAGCAGTGTTGGCATATTGGTATAGCTCATGCCCATGTGGGGTCAACTTTATCAGTTGTTCTTTGATAAAAGGGGTTTGTGTGGTTTCTGCGGTCAATGTGGTTGGCCAAATGTAAAAGTTGTATTTGTTCCTGGTAGACCTATGGACATATTGGCCTGTTCCCCTCTCTCTCACAACACCTCCAGATAGTTTGTGGATGCATTTAGATGTTGTCTATGAAGATGATTCTTGGAAATTGCCTTGAGTACAACTTTGCATCTGACATTCTTGACCGGGGGTCACTCGATCTGGTATATCATCCAGTATGAGGCACTTTGGAACAGGGGCACAATGCTAAGGGTGTGGCACCAGTAGCAGGGATTGAGGATGGTGTATAGCAGAGAAGGTGATGGCTGGGTAAGTCAGGGCTGATGTAAAATTGGAATTGATATTATTCTTGACAGTGCTGGGCACAGAGAAGCAGGAGAAAGGTGACTGTGGCATACTGACGTAATGACTGTGTAGGCAATTATGTTTCATATCCCTAGATGCCTGTTGCCGATGTTCAATAATTGTGTTTTACTGGCTTCCAGTGCACTGATGATATCTTTCCTTCTAATTCCATCTCTGTGCCACACAGAGGTCAGTATGCATGCAAGGTGTGATCTCGGAAGTGAGACCTCTTTACATACAGCAACATATGCAGCCACTCATTTCTACAAACATTTATTGCAGTGCTTGGTCAAATTTGGAACAGTTTACTTGTTCGTATATGGGGTTTGGGATTTACACAGTGTGGATGATGCAAGGTGAAGTGACCTAGGGCCAGATGTATCAAAGGGTTTTACCCATTCTGTGTCTATGGGAAAATGTGTTCATACATATGGCCCTTAGAGGCTGGCATAGAGTGGATTATGGAGCTGACATACAGAGCGACCATTGAAAGGTCTATAATCAGAGCAGTCAAGTCTTCAATAATATATTCAGCAATATTATTCACAGGAGGATATGTCAGGGGGAACAATGATGAATTTTGCTCTGTTGCTTAGGTCATGTGTCTCCGCTTTATTAGTGGCCTATTCATTGCACATCAGCAATACATTCAGCTTTAGTTCTATAAGCTACGTTTGTACATCTTAAGTACTGGTTTCGAGCAGTTAAGTTGATTATCTACATAGATACTGTTTTTGGTGCACGGGACATACAAACATGGCAATTTATTGTGCTGCTAAACAGAAATGAGCCAAGATGTCCCCTGTTGATGCCATGAAGTTTACCAAGCAGGGCAATACTCTGGAGTGATGAATGTCATGCCCTGTCCTTATGATATATGTTCTGCCTTTGTATGGTATGTGCCTGTCATTAGCTGATTGTGGTATGATATGGCCTGTGATTTTATGGCATGGTGCCTCTCTTCATCGTCATCTACCTCCACTCTGTGACACATCTCAGAACTCATTGCACTACTGTGATTTCAAATTTCACATTTGTTATACTCTTCCTTCCTCTGTTCCTCCTTGGATCAATCCAAGCCTCATTTCACTAGCAGTAGCTCCCTAATCACTTTCTGGAGACTCTGACCTCCTACATATTTCATATTGGTCATCACAAAACTCATATTCCCACTTTAATCTAACAATGCACACTTTCTGGACCTTCCCCTCTACTCTCCCCCCGCTATCATTGGCAATCCACTTCACCGACTCACATGGCCACCGTTCACATTAAATGTGATTTCAATGGACTATTCCATCACTGAACCTTTATTGTTTACAGTATTGCATGTGACAGACCACTAAGTGCTCCAACACCTATTCAGGGTGAGTGGTTTCAATATGATCTCATGGATGATGTGCCTGCGCTGACTGTCTGCTTGTGCTGCCCTATGAGTGTGTGTAAAACACTTGTAAGCTGAAATTACTACACATGCATTGACACAGACAGAGCATAACTTTGGTCTTTGCAAACTTATCAGGTGCATACATTCTGCGCAGGCCACTTCAAGTAGATGGTCCTGACAGGTCTCTTCATTTACTTCATGCTTGACGCAGTCCCCGCACCGCCTTCATTTCAGTAGCTATGGAAGGCTACTTTGGTATAACTTTGTCAACAAACTTTGTTTTGGCTGTGGGCCAGAGAATGCTGTGATGATGTGGCAACATCAGGGGTTTGAGTGTGCTGAGTCTTGCCAGTGCTCAGCACTAGCAGTTCTACGAGGCAGATGCCTAAAACTGTCTCTATAAGTCTCTCCATTTTTGCACTCATCCTGGGGCTTGTTAAATAGTCTTCACTCTGCAGCAGTAACACACTCCATTTACTTTGAGCTCACTTCTGAGGGACTCTTTCCACTCCTTTGAAGTTTCATCATTTAAGTTAGGAAGTATTTTCAATGCCCTATTTCACAGACCCAGGCTTATGTGTCTTATGCACCTGACACCGATTGACATGGCTAATGGCCCGAGCTTGGCAGTCGGGCAGCACACCATGCAGAGCAGAGGATCACTGCTTAGGCTTTCTAAGCCACGCCCTTCACTGCACATGACACGCTCCTTTGAGAGCACCACCAATATTATGAAATACCACTACATGCACTGTGCGACACTGTCTTCGTCTGAGGAACATCTGCATCCAGGTGGCCATCTTTGCCCACTGCTCTGCCGCTGCTGTACAGTGACCACCATGAACAGCCCATATATTGACATTGTGTCAAAAATGAGGTGACTATGGCACTTTTTGCCTGGCATTTTGGTATGACCTGCCTATGGTTGCCTGTGTCCAGTAAAGTGTCCGAGAGTGACAGGTTAGTAGTCTCTGAGTTGTGTGTGGATGATGTTGGTGTCAGGCAGATGCATGCGGTGGTGTGTGTTGGAGTTACCTCATTTGGGGTACACAATGGCGTTGTATCTGATAGTAGTGGATCAGGCGCTAGAATTTAGTGCAGGAGCCATGAGGTGCAGGTATGTGGAGGGGTGCATGTCAGGAGGTTTCTACTCTCTGTTCTTCTGTTTCTGCCATCTCGAACGGGCAGGTTTCACCGCTGCGTTCAGATGACCGGACTGGTGCCTCGTTATGTGGTAGGCAGTCAGAGCACTTTCCCGCGTGTCTGTGGGTCTCCATTGGCTCTCTCTGACACCGGCGCGGTGGGATTTTTCTGGCGGATCTGGAAGCACCATGGTGAAAGGTAAATACGCTACCTTTAATATGTAATATGGTGTGATGTCCGCCTCTGGAGTGACAAAAACGTATTTATTCTCCTCTGATGGCACCGCAGAGGTGCCTCAGTCCACCATCGTAATGGGGCCCTAACTATGTAGTTTAAATACTCATCTGGCCTGATTGGAATTATATCTCAGACTTTCTTCAATCAATTATTGGAAGGGAACAACCCAAACACACCATTGGTTAACAAGGCTGGCCTAAAGCCACACTGTGTTTGTATTCTTTGGTTTTGATCTCATGAGCTTCAGAACAGAGGGAAAGCTGATTGTAGCTGGATCTAAAAGGATGTCAATAATGTTTAAGTATTTGAAATATAGATCTATGCAATACGTAGTTCTGAGATGTTATATGCAGCATATGAGGAAAGAGTGTGTCAGAGATGTGTAAGTAGTCCTCGTGCATGAGCTGCAGCCAACAAAACTCGGAAGCAAAGAGCTGTCATTGCATTTCTGTATTTTCGAGCTGTGCTGACTGCAGTTCACTCATTACCTTATACATTTTGTGAATTAATTTATGTGCTGTACATACAACAATTTTGAGAAAACCAGATGGATTAACCTGTTCATGGCTCAGAAAAGCATCATCATATGGATTCTTGTGAAAAAGCACTTAACACACTTCAAGGAGCTCTACATTATTGTGAATTTATTTTTAAAACCTGCTATACCGTTGTGAGGCATTAGTCAACCATTTTTTGGTCAAAGCCAGCCTCATCTACAATGCCTTCTCAAATGAAGCCTAATGTTTTTACATGACTACTGAGAGCATCACTATCAATCAACTAAATGCTAAGCACAACATGTTTCCACCATCGTAGAAGAGAGAATGCAAAATTTCCTAGCTAACGTGCAGGAAAGTTTCAATTCTATTAAGGAGGCGGAGGCGAGGATTAGGCTTACGACTTTCTCCATTTTATTACTCCAGCAGCTCTGTAAACAAATACAACATTCATTTTTTGACCTACGTTTCCCATGGGCACAGGGAAAAGTGAAAACTAAAAATTTCCAACATCATCCAATCACGAGTCAGGCTGCCTCATATCTCCCCTGCGGGCGCTCTGTCCTCCTCTTTCTTCCTGCGACACTTTTATGGTAGTCTTCCACTTACTCCTGCTTACCAGAATCTGAACCTACGGAAGAGACTAATTAAGCGCAGGGAAGTGAACCTCAATACAATCATACATAGTAGGTCCTCAGGCCACAATACTGAACCAATAACTTTACCATAAACAAAGTCCATATCAAAAAAGGTTTTCATAAAGAGTTTATTCAACATCAGAACGTAGAGTTCTTTGAGGGCTAGATTGATAAAAACCCGGGTGGGCTAATCCTCGCCTCTGCCTCCTTAATAGAATTGAAACTTTCCTGCACGTTAGCTAGGAAATTTTGCATTCTATGGCAGGAGCGAAGGCTTCTGATTAGGCTAGTTTAAAGCTTATCCACCACCAAAGAACCCAGGGATAGCACAGGTTTAAAGTACAACCTTTTGAAGGTGGAATCGGAGGACCAGTCCGCTGCATTTAAAATATCCTCCAGTCGTGCCCCAAGGGTAAACGCATTCAATGCCATTGCACCCCTGACAGAATGCGCTCCAAACCGGGAGATATCAATACCGGCCTCCTGCATAACCCATCACACCCATCTCGCGATAGTAGGGGACGACACCGCCCGTGTGGTTTTGTAAGAGCAATAAACAGCTGTTTGACACCCTGAGGGCGTACATCTATCGTTGCCACCTCATAGGCTTTGAGAGCTCGAACCACACACAGTTTGGGCTCGTCGGGAAATGCAGGATAGGCTCCCGAGCGCGAATTGCACTTCGTACGCCTGGAGATGTAAAAGGTAACTCCTTCCGGAGTAAAAACCCGACCTGAGAGGTCTAGCGCTCGTACATCCGAAACTCTTCGACAAGAAATCAAACACAGCAACATGGCCAGCTTAGCCGACATCTGTTTGCGCGATAAATACTTGTTAGAAAGCCAAGAACGAAACAGGAGTAAAACTTTGATCACATCCCATAGTACAGAGTAACGCGGCTCCAGGGAGTGGAAAGTCTAATACCCCTCAACAATTTGCAGACTAACGGGTGTTCTCCCACCGGGCGATTATCCAAGGGAACATGGCCCGCTGAAATCACTGAGCGAAAGGTGTTAACTAACCGATAGGCCAACCCCTCTCGAGCCAGGGAGGCTAGAAAGTTAAGGATGTGGACAACATCCGCCCACACCGGATCCACCTGTTGTTGCACACACCAACCACTCCATTGGGACCAGGCTGAACGATATCTCTTATTGGTACTGTCAGCCCAGGATTTTGTGAGCAACATGGCAGCGTGCTGCGAAAGGCCTGGGACTTTCCAACGTTGCCTGTAACCTGCCAGGCGTAGACTGCCCGTGGTCAGAAGGTGGTGAGGATTCCCTTGAGGATCTCTGAGCAGATGTGGACTGAGGGGTAGAGGGATTGGAAAATCCCAGGAAAGTTCCATCTGAACCGGAAACCAGGCTTGCGATCTCCACATCGGGGAAATCAGAACTAGGTCCGCCTGCTGTCTCCTTACCTGGGTGGATACTGTCATGATCATCACAAAGGGGGGAAACGCATATCCCCTCTCCTTGCTCCAATCTTGAAGAAACGCATCCACCACCAATGCGTGTGGATCCGGCCCCCAACTGTAGTACCTCGGCAGTTGTGTGTCCAACTGGGACGCGAAGAGATCCACCGAAAATGGACCCCATCGAGTCTGGATGGCTCTTAAAACACTGGGATGGAGTTGCCAGAGGCTGGTGTCCTTCCAGTGGTGAAAGTACCAGTCTGCCACCTGATTGGACGATCCCGGAAGATGCTCCGCCGATAGGGAGATCTGATTGGCCAGACAATACTCCTAGAGATCGCGGGCGAGGTTAGACAATGCTTTTGATCGAGTCCCCCCGAGATGGTTGATGTAGCTCACCGCAGCCACGTTGTCCATCTTGAGAAGGACACAGGTCTGAATCTTGTCCTTCGTCCAGCACTTTACCACAAACGAACCCGCCATCAATTCCAAGCAGTTGATGTGCAGGCTTTTTTCTGACGAGGACCATCTTCCGCCTGTAGAAACCTCGCCCAGCGAGCGCCCCAACCCGAGCCACTGGCATCGGATTCGATTACAAGATCCGGTTTGGAACCAAAAATCGCCCTGCCGTTCCAGGCTTCCATATGCTCGACCCACCATTGTAACTCCGTCCTCGCCTCCTGCGTGAGAACCACCGCCTGAGAGTAGGTGAGACCTTTGCGCAAGTGGAAGGCCTTGAGACGCTGAAGAGCCCTGTTGTGCAAAGGGCCCGGAAATATCGCCTGAATTGACAATGAAAGAAGGCCCACCACTCTGTCTAGATGTTGAAGCAGAATTTTGGGCCTCGCCAGAGTGCGCCTCAGTTCGTGTCTGATCTTGGACAACTTCCGGGAGGGCAGGGACAAGGTGGCCGCCACCGAGTCTATCGTAAATCCCAGAAATTGCATCTTCTGGGAAGGAAGAAGATCCGACTTTCCCTCGTTGATAACGAATCCCAGCGACTCCAAGAGGGACACTGATTGGCTTAAGTGAGAGACCAGTCTGCGTGGATATTGACTCATAATGAGTATGTCGGCGAGATAAATTATCAACCGGATGTCCTCCGAACAGAGACGCTCCACCACCAGCTTCATCACCTTGGTGAAGCACCACGGAGCGGAAGACGGTCCAAAAGGAAGGGAGGTGAATTTGAAGATCTGTGAGCCCCACTGGAACTGAAGGAACCGTCTGTGAGGTGCAAAAATTGGGATCGTAAGGTATGCATCCTTCAGGTCCAGACGGACCATTCAATCCCCTTCCTGCAGCAAATCCCGTAGGAGGTGGGTGCCCTCCATTTTGAAATGGCGGTAAATGAGCCACCCGCTGAATTCTTTGAAATTGATCACTGGGCGATAGCCCCCGTCCCATTTCTCCACCAAGAAGACATTGCTGAGGGTGTAGAGTGGAGGGAACAATCGCACCTTTCGTTAGTAGGTTCGCTATCTCGTTGTCTATCAACATTCTCTGCTCCGGAGTAAAGGCTATAGGTCGTGGTCAGAGGGGCTGGATAGGGGTGTCGGAGTATTCGCTTTGAAACCCTTGTATGGTCTGCAAGACCCAGGCGTCGGAGGTAAGTAAAGACCATCTGGGAAGAAAAAACTGGAGTCTGCCTCCCAACCGCACACCCATTGCAGGTTAAATTCTCATCTTTCTAATAGTTGTGACCTCCGTCTCCTCTGCCACCTCGGCGACGGGGGAAACTCCTAGTCGGGTAGAAGTTCCCAAACTTGCCAGGGTTTTGATATTGCCCTCTGTGGGATTTGCCTTGTCTGAAGAAGGCTCTATTAGAGTGTTGGCAGGCCTAGCTCCCCCTGCCACGACCGGCTGCGCCCAAAACACGCGGGGAAAAAATGCGTTTGATGGACGACTGAGCTTTGTCTAATGAATTGAAAGTGTTGACAAACTTGCCATGCTCCTTGATGAAGGGATCTCCAAAGAGATTACCCTCCGCCACTGGTCCTGCCTCAGAAGTGGCCAATTCCCCTAACTTGGGGTCGATTTTAATGAGAATGGACCTGCGGCGCTCCGTAGAGATGGCAACATTCGCATTCCCCAGGAATATTATCGCTCTCTGCGCCCATACGGAGAGTGTATCTGGGGAAATTAGGGTCCCGGAGGCTTTGGCGTCCTCAGCCATGTCTAAGACTTTTGCCAAAGGCCCCGCCGTGTTCAAAAGCTTATCTTGATACGCTCTCCACGAGCGATCGATCCCTTTTTTGGGGTCCTTTTGGAATTTCGACAGATAGGTGGTCATCTTCGTGTCTATCTCAGGGGTAACCACAACCTTACCCTCCAGGGTAGGATGCGGGCACTCCGTGCGCAGGCAGCTCCGCACCTCCTGATCTAGGGGTTTACATAGCCTGGCTGCCATATAGGCCGCCACCTTGGGGGCCGGAGCCCACTGTGACGAACGAGGATGTAAGAGTTCGTTGGGGTTGAGCATGTCTGCACTGAGCTCTGAAGGTGCGGGCTGATCAGGGTGCGAGGGGCGCCACGGGTGGTCTGGTTCCCCCTCCCCATCAGAAGACTGAGGAGAATTAACTGTATCCCGTGGGGACCCATCGTCCGTAATCGCAGAAGGACCAGCCAGATTTTCCTCCGGAGTACTAGGGATTGCAGGGGCCTTGGTTTCCAGAAAAGCTTTCTTAAGGTGCGAAAACGCGTCCAGATCCACTCCGGCAGTCCCCAAACGCTTCCGTTTGGGCAGACTGACATCCGCGGCAGGTTGGCCTGGAGGTAAGGGGGCTGACGACCCCGAGAAACCTTCCCTCTGTGAGAGGGGTTGGCACTGAGCCTGAAGTATGTCTATCCTCTTCTCCAGTGGCGCAACCACCTGGGATACCACTTTATATATGGATGAATCCATTACATGACAGAAATGGTCATCAACAGGTAAGTACATCACCTCCTCCTCCTCCTCATAGTACTCATCATACTCCATCATAAAGTAATTTATAAAGTAATTTATAAGCTGTGAATACGAACAGGAGATATAAACAAGGGCAGTACCCAGAACTCTGAACCCCAGAATGGGAATATTAGGAAAAAAGCAGGACCAATCACCCTCTATATTCCGAGGGAAGACACTTTGCAGCCTGCCTGGGCTGGTCCTGAAAGATCAAACTACACGCAGCGCATGTGTTCAAATGTATTCAATAATGGTCCTACACGCAGCGAGTGTGTTCAGGCTCCAGGCAGGGGCTCTGAATAACACAAAACTTAGCCCAAGCGCTCTTCAATATACAAAGCGTGTCGTACCCCGCGGCGCGCGAGTCTGTCTAAACTGCCGATGTCCCTGGAGCGGAACTAGACGACTCGCGGACGCCCGGGGGGTAAGCTCGTAAAAGAGCGAGAGTGCTTAGGCTTGCGGTCCCCTAGCGGCGGGAGGCTGCACCGTGCGCAGAGCCTGAGGGAGAGCGATACCGCGAAAGGAGCGGTGAGACACTCCCGCGCAGGCTCCCAGTGAGAGCGGGTGAATTACCAGCAATCCAGCATTAGCACATAGCAATACCAGCACACAATGCCCCAAAAATCGACACAATTATCGAATAGCAGTAACAGAGGAAAGTAAGAAAAAAAACACTCATCTGAATGCTGCTGGAGCAGCGAAGAAAGAGGAGGACAGAGCGCCCGCAGGGGAGGATATGAGGCAGCCTGACTCGTGATTGGATGATGTTGTTGGACATTTTTAGTTTTCACTTTTCCCTGTGCCCATGGGAAACATAGTTCAAAAAATGAATGTTGTGTTTGTTTACAGAGCTGCTGGAGTAATAAAATGGAGAAAGTTGTAAGCCTAATCAGAAGCCTCCGCTCCTGCCATAGAATTCTTGGAATTGCAAGGCAGACTAAATCAGGCTCCCCACTGGCCCCTGCTCCCCTTGATATTCTCGTTCAAGGACGTCATGCCTTTGCTACTGCTAAGGCAGAGATCTATAACTCTTCCTTGAACAGTGGAGGGGGTCCCAGACCCATGGAAGCTAGATGTTATTCGTCCATTACTAAAAAAAACATTGCAAGACCCTAACTAGAGACCTATCTCACTACTTCGGGGGGTTAGCAACATCCTGGTGAAAGTGATTAATAAACATCTTTCAAAATTCTTAGAAGTGAACAATATTGTGCACCCAATGCAAACAGGCTTCCATCAATGCCATAGCACGGAAAATGTACTGCTAAGGGCCACGGAGGATTAAAAACAATCTCTAGGTCAGGATGGGTCGGCTGTGCTTATTCTTTTGGATTTGAGTGCAGCCTTTGACACTGTATGACACCCTGTTCTCCTTCGCAGATTGGAAAACAGCTGCATCACAGAAAAGGCGCTTTAATGGCTAGCTTCTTTTTTATCCAACAGGAGATTTCTAATCAGCGAAGGGCAATTTTGTTCCAAGATGCAGCTGTTAAGGTGTGGTCTGCTGCAGCCCCACACTATTTAACATATATGTCCGTCCACTATCAGACATTGCTATTCAGTCAAAATATTAAGTTGGAAATGTCGACTTAGACTAATATTGAGTTTTAAATATTGTGACACAGAAATATCGACAGCAAGAATATGGTGGTCAAGAATATCGATTTTAGGGTAAGAAATATCGATTTAAAAAATATAGAAGTAATGAATATTGTTTGCAAAAATATAGTTGTTTGAAATATCGATTTTTTAACTAGTGTTATGTATTTTAGTATATATTTAAAATATATGTGATGTATTTTTTGCATAAGTATTATTTTTTTAATATATGTGTTATATTTTTTGTATTTTATTTTAATCAAATTTTGTGTTTTTTAGTTCCATAGCAGGTTGTGGGTTTATAGGAGAATAGGGTGCGAAGTAATTTAATTATAGTAAATTAATGAATATATTTAATTATTAATAATTTTTTTATTGAGATTTTATAATGTTAATTGTGTTTTTAATTTTTTGGGGTAAATTGTAGGTGTGGGTTATGGGGTATTTTAGGGGTAAAGAGTGGGAAGTAATTTATTTTCAATGAATTAATAATTAGTTGTTAATTATTATCGATTTAATTAAGTGACAATTAATTATGGTAATTGTGTAATTAATTTTATGTGTTGATTGTGGGGATCGTAGGGGTAAAGGGTGGGTTAGTTGATAATTAATATGAATTAATAAATTGATTAGTGTAATTGTTTAATAATTTTTTTAATTGTGGGATTATAGGGGTGAAGGGTGGGGAGTACTATTTTATTTAACTTACTATATAATTAGTTGCTAAATACTATTAGTTATTTAATTAAAAAAGTTTTTCAATTGTTCAATTAATTTTTTTACAGTTTACTTTTAGGTGTGGGTTATAGGGATTATAGGTGTAAAGTGTGGGAAGATAATTACATTTTATGTGTTTTAATTAGTTTCTTAATTAATAGTGTTGTTTAATTGATAATTAATGATGTTCATTAAGCAAATATATATATATTTTTTTTAATCTGGGTTGTGAGTTGTGTGTTGTTATAGGGTAGGGAATAAATAGACTAAATTTGTGTAATAATTAATGTTTTCATGAATAAATAAGTTCTCAATAAAAAAATGTATTTGTTTGAAAATGATTCATTTTATTTTATTTAATATAATATTTGTGGGCATTTGCGATATGTATTTAACATTATAATATGTTTTTATTTTGATTATTTTTGATAATAAATACATTTCTATTTATATTTTAAACATATTTATACTTTATTATTGGTTTTAAAAAAATATATTTTTATTTTGTTGATGATATTAAGTTTGTTTTAAATTTTTAACTGACTGCAGTGAGAATAGTAAATGTTACCCCTCCGCAATCGAACACTTTCCCTATGCATCCACTGACTGGAGTGGGATTAGTAAATTTTGTCCCTCTGCTATCCAACACTTTCCCTATTGATGCACTAACTGGAGTGGGTATAGTAAATTTGATGCCTCACCTAGCCAAAATATTTGCTACTGATGCACTCACTGGAGTGGGAATAGTATTATTTACCCCTCCGTTACCCAACATTTTTCCTACACTTGCACTCATTTGAGTGGGAATAGTAATTGGTACCCCTCCACTATCCAACACTTTCCCTACTGTTGCACTCACTGGAGTGGGAATAGTAAATTTTCCCCCTCCCCTATACAACACTTTCTCTACTGTTGCACTGACTGGAGTGGGAATAGTAAATTGTATCCTTCTGCTATCCAACACTTTACCAATTGTTGCACTCACTGGAATGGGAATAGTAATTTTTACCCCTCCGCTATTCAATACTTTCCCTACTATTGCACTCTCTCGGTTGGGAATATTAATTTTTGCCCCTCAGCTATCCAACACTTTCCTTACTGTTGCACCCACTATAGTGGGAATAGTAAATGTTATCTCTCTGCTATACAACACTTCCTCTACTGTTGCACTCACTGGAGTGGGAATAGTAATGTTTACCCCTATGCTATCCAACACTTTCTCTACTGTTGCACTGACTGGAGTGGGAATAGTACATTTTATCCCTCTGCTATCCAATACTTTCCCTACTGTTGCACTCATTGGAGTGGGAATAGTAACTTTCAAAACTCCGCTCTCTAACCCTTTCCCTACGGTTGCACGCACTGAATTGGTAAATTTAAGTTTAAAGATTTTTAAATAGTTTTATGTTTTAATTTATAGTATAATTTATTTTTAGTAGATTTTATGCTATTGGTAAATGTATATATACATATATTTATTTGTTACTTTTTTATCTATATTTAGAAAATTGTAAAATACATTACAATTATTAGTTTAATAATTGTTTTAAAGTAAACATATATATAATATTAATTATTATATTTGTGTTTAACTTTTTTTAATTAAGTGTATTTGTTATATTTGTTAAAAGGTATATTACATTCAATTTTTGTTTATAAATTAATTTGATTCTTTAATATATTTAGGATGTATTAATTTATTTTATATAGATATATATTTATATATATATATAAAAAAGATATTTTGTACAACTATATTTATGACACCAATAATTTTGTACTTACTATTATACGTATAGGATGTAGATATTTTTGACATCAATATTTTGGTCACCATAATTTTGTATGGGGATATTTTGAGTGTCGATATTTTGTCAGTGTACCTCAGACATTATATGTGCCCTTTTGGTTCCACTATGGTCTCTGACATTGCTGAATCCAGGTTATTGTTTCTCTCTCTCCTAGTAGTGAGCCGGTATTCCAAATACTTAATGGCTGTTTAGAGCAAGTCACCAAGTAGATTGCAGAGAGTGGCCTCAAATTAAATGGGGAGAAAATGGAGGCCATGGTGGTTAGTAATAACCCATTTTATGAGACCATCTTACATGGCCTCTGTCACACTTCCCCAAATCGGAGGTGAAAAGTCTGGATGTTACTCTGGATAGACATCTCTCCATGGCTCTACAAGCAAACTGAGTTGCAGCAACCTACTTCAGCCTTCCTAGAGCATTGAGGAAAACTATCAAATGGCTCCCCATGGTGCTAAGAAGAACATTGGTACAGGGAATTATCCTATGATGTCTTGATTATGGCAATTCACGGTTTTTAGGCAGCCCTATCTCAGTAATCAACAGGCTGCAAATCTTCCAGAACCCGGCCGCCCATTACTTACTGGGTGTACCTAGATTCCTATCAGCTCACCCAGTACTTATGCCCCTACACTGGCTGCCGAGAGGCAACGAAGTCCAATTCAAGGAAGTATGTATGGTGAACCGTGTTAAATATAAATCCGGCCAACAAATATTTCATCAGCTCATAAAACCCTACAAGGGAAGCAGAGAACTCAGGTCAACCAAGCAAGGCTTTCTCATTGCTCCAAGAATCAAGATGGCTTGAAGCGGCAGCTGGCCCTATACATATTTGGTCTCTAAACTGTGGAACTCTCTGCCCGTCAGTCTTAGACTTGACATCAATTTGTTTAAAATGTAATGGGTATAGTCTCAGCTGGGATGGTTAGTGCTGGGTAGCCCGATTTGGATAGCTGTGCGCTCAATAAATGCCTTTAATAATAATAATGCATAATGCAAAAATCTACTTTTGGGTCTCTGTGTTTTTCAAAAGGAGGAGGATATTATATACCTACATCTCATCATTGATTAGCTATAATCATTGTTTTCTACCTAGAACATTGATCAGTTTTTGAACTAATTAACAACAATTGCTTATGGATAATTGAACTCCTGCAGTAGCAATTGAACAAAAGAGGAAGATGTGCTTTTAGAACCTCTTGTTTTTAAAGCCAAAAGTATGACATTGGGTAGCACATGATTGCTCATAAAAAAACAGAGGGTTTGATATTGCTGCTAAGGGAAAGGTCTAGGTGTTCTGTCATGTCTTACAAAAAGTACCAAAAAAGTAATTAATAAAGAGGACTCGCAATGAATATAGAATGACTACAAAAAAGACTCTTACATTTTACATGCTTGCAAATACTAAGGTGCAACTAGATGGAGGAGATTTTAGATTAATATTTTGAATATAATTTGAACATTTTGCTTTCATTTGGATTAGGAAAACCAAAACAATGAATACCTTCTTAATTTACTACTGACAAACGAAGCTCTGGGACTTGAAGGAAGAAGGATGGATGCCATTACTGTGTGCTTCTGCTTCCTTCTTCGCAGTTGGAATGCACATGGTAGTGCAGAGCATGGCTTCCTGAAGTTGCAGGGGTATATTTACTAAAATGTCTTGAAGAGTGCAGCAACTAGCATTGTGTTGAGTTAGAGAGAGAGCAGGACAGAGCCGCAGCTACAGACATATGGTACTGTCCTGCTCTCTCCCCAGTGCTGGCACAAAATCAGGCCGCCAGCACCACGCACACACTTTTGCAACTTGGCAACAAGAAGGAGTGTGATGTCTAGAATAGGTTTTGTACTGACCCGATTTTTGGCCTGGGAAAATTTCATGAGACTACGCTGCTTTTTTTCTAACAGCTTATCCATGCTAAAATATTATTCCCTGTCTCTCCCCTATACCAACCAACCACCCAACCGCACATCCGACCCCACACATTGTGGTAAATAATTTAATTACCGGGACTTAATTTGATACAGAACATAATAAAAATAGCTCAATAAATAAGAGGCAGAATCCGTGGTATTAGAGGTTCGGAATGGGCTTTATTCCAATGAACGATTCGAATCGTGGCCTCCAAGTTCCATCACCACGAAGGTTCAGGAAGTGAAGTACCTACATTATTGATAATTAATCACTTTTATACAATAGGCATTACAGTGAAGCAAATGCAAGAGGCGTAACAATTGATAGTGTAGCAAAGTAGGTGTAACTGGGTGTGACTAAAGAACGTCATCAGGGGTGATGTCATAATAGGGTGGTTCCATGAAAGAATTTCGCAATGTCAGCAGAAATACTTGGCAGAAATGCGCGCACAGCAGCATGACGTGTGATTGACGTGCAGCTAGGGGGTGAAGGGGACTTGACATTTAGCTCTACATGTGGCGACAGATGTCTGGAGGGTCAAGTCAACCTAATCCCAAATCATATCTAACATCCTATGTTTAAAGAACTATGTTATCCAAAAGAGAGGCCTTCTTGGAGTAGAATCTTATTCTATACTGACTATACTGACTGTTAGTGCGTGTACAAGCGTCTAAGTGTCTACACTAGATGCGAGGGCAGGAATCTTCCATAGTAACAGGGCTATGAATTATTTGCATAAAGACAGAGAAGCCGGGCCTTTGCTCGGTAGCTGGGAGAATGTTTACTTAAACTACTAGACAGGAATGCATTGGGCAGGGAGCGGAGCAGATAATTTCGAAGGTGAAATACAGTTTCTTGGCAGGCAACAGGCTGATGTCAGGCATCGTGAGCCGCGCAGGGAATGAGACAAAGTTCATGGTCACAGATGCAGGCTCAGACTGGAGCTTCAGAGACAGAAAGCAAGAAAAGCTTGATGACAGAATCAGGGCCTACTTGCCTGGACTGTAAAATGGCATAAGTGAACTGTATAAAGCCGGTGGCCTTTCATACTTAGGAATGGAATATCCAGCCTATTCATGGCGGATCTGAAAGAGGACATGTTGACGGTGGACGCACATGAGTTTGCGTCTTTATAACTGGAACTGGAGGGAACATACATGTACTTGTGATTCATACATGAAACCGTTGGGGTCCAAGATAGGGGACATAACTGATCGGAAAAATCCATATTTCCACATTCCCTCCTTGTCCCCTACTTGCCCGTCAAGAGATATCAATCTTCATCAATCCATTGATCTGTTCAGATAGCATCATTTGTTCTTCTTTTTTCTTCTGGGACGAATGAAATCTTGGACATGGAATACACGATGTGGCACACAGACCACAAATCGCTGGTCCACATTGTAGGCATAGACAGCAACTGAATAGTATGAGAAAGCCAATACCTAGGAAGGATAGGACCTTCCATCCAAAGGTAGATAATACACTCCAAAACCAACCGGACCAAGTCCAGGTGCCTGGATTCTGGTGTATCTGGCTTACAATCTTATGAAGGCGGGTTATGGCTTTATATACAGATGGCGAATTTTCTGGTATGAAAATGCAACAGCTTGATCCGATGACCCTACAAGCTCCGCCCCTATCGGCCAGGATGACGTCAAGGACAAGACGATTTTGAAGCACAACAATCCGCATAGCAGACTGTTCTTCTGTTAAATTGCCTAAGGCGGAAATAGTTTCGTTCACTACTGCTTCAAGGGTTCTAGTTAATCTACGTATCAGCTTACTATTAGTAACGGTACCTATATAGGGAAAGAGACCTTTATTGAAATCTGTGTATTTTTCCCATGCTGTTTCAGTGTAATCGACTATTGGGAGATCTCTCCTTTCTCTATTGTGTACTAAATGAGTATTTCTGTGATAATCAGGAGGAGCTAGGAAAACAGGTGGCAAAAGGAATCCAATGTAGCAGGTACCATCCCAATCTAGAGGCAAACGTACATATGCCGTCTGACCACATATAAAATAGGAATGGCGGGAAGCTCTAAATGTCGACTTGCCTTGATCACTGAATTCTATTACAGTGGTGCATCTACTATGGCCCATATGTATGGAACCATTCTTTCTTACACATAATTCACCTTTTACTGGAAATACTGACATGGCGAGCAAAATTGGAGTAGCTTCGGATTCGATATTTAGGATCATAAGATTAGGCGTAAAATGACCTAGTCCATAAACTTCATTTTCTAGATCAGTTCCTGTTCTCTTGGGAAGTCCCTCCTTGTTAGGGTAGCAGACTTTAAGTAAAACTAAGTTTAAATTTCCCCATACCCAGTTGTCTTGATAAACTGCAGAATTTGAATCTAAGGAATTAATTAAACTAAACCATGCTCCACAGGAGCCGTTGTGTGTGAACGGGTATGGAAAAAGAGGTAGAATTCCTTTATAATTCTGATAGGGAGGGAGTCGGCCACATATCCAACAATTTGTAGCATTGCTAACCTGATGGGAATGATGTAACATACTAATAAACGTATTATTGCGCAGCGCAAATCTATAAGACAACTCAAGCGGAGGTAATTCACTAAAAGAATGTTCAGCAGTAACATTATAAACATGTCTAGAAATAGGATAAAATATGTGCAACAATATACTTGCAATAATTATTAAAAGACTTAAGAAAAACAAGATTAATAACGTCACTGTGCAATGACTACGCAGTGATTTACAGTATGCATGTCGTTTCAACATTTTTCGGGTTTTTTCTCTATTCAGGTCTAAGGGATACATGTCAGAGACAAATTCAACCGCTTCACCTTGGAGAGGACTTAAACAATCAAATTGCCCGACTGGTTAGATCTGAGTTTTAGTTTATATTGTTCGTGACTACTTGATTCAACCAAAGGAAGTTTTGAGTCAATGGGTGAAGACACACGAGGTGTGATTTTTACATCCGATGGTAGTCCATAAAATTTCTTGATATGACTTGAATGTACCCAGCCTTTCCTGCCTTCGATCTTCACGGCTGTCCTTGTGGTGAGCAAGACCAGTTGCGGCGACCTCCACCTAGGATCCAGCTGAGTCTTTCGATCAAAGTTCCTCACCAAGACCAGGTCCCCCGGACCTACGTCATGGGGTTTCACCTCAGTGTTGTCAGGAAAAGCTGCAGCTACCTGTGAACGACAAGATTGTAGTGCAGACATCAAGGAAGCCAAATAATCTGTCAGCATATTACAGTCAATATCAGTTATTTTACGTGGTATAGGCGTCCCCCACATATTTGGTGGTCTGCCAAAGATCACCTCATACGGGGATAGCCCTGTTCGAGAGTGTGCTACCATTCTCATGTAAAAGAGTGCAACTGGTAATGCTACTACCCAGTCGACACCTTTCTCCCTGCATATTTTGGACAATCTAATTTTCAGGGTCTGATTATGTCTTTCCACGAGACCTGCTGCCTCGGGGTGTCGAACACAGTGGAATTTCCACTGATAGCCTAACAAAAGTGAAACGTGTTTCATTAGTTCGGATGAGAACGGCTGGCCGTTATCTGAGTAGACAACACGTGGTAAACCGTATCGTGGGAAGAATTCTCGAACTAACTGTTTGGCAGTAGTCGGGGCAGTGTAATCTGAAACCGGGTATGCCTCTGTCCAACGGGAAAGAGCACAGACAACTACGAGAACATATTTGAATCCTCGACATCGTTCCATCTGGATATAATCCATCTGGAGGACTTCAAAAGGGTGATCAGGAGGCTGAAATCCACCCTGTTCTACGGGAATGCTTTTTCCTGGGTTGAACTGACAACAGATCATACAGGTACGAACTTTTTGTTTGGCTGCTGCTCGTAAATGTTTGTTGAACCAAATGTGTTGAATGCTGTCTAGCATAGCTTTTTCTCCTAGATGTGCTGGACTAAGGACAGTGTTAATAATGACTTGGACCATCGAATCAGGAAGGAACCACACAGATTTTTCCTTCGTCATCCATCCTTGATCCGTTTGGATCCCTCCTAATTCAGTCCATTTCTTTATTTCGTCTGGAGTAGCATGTGTCTGTATGTCAATTACATCAAGAGTGGGATCCTTAACCATCATGCAATGTGTCAGCGTCGGGACTTTTGTCTTTGTCATGTCGGATGTTTGAGTTTGAGCAGTCTGTTTAGCTGTTCTGTCAGCTAGATCATTGCCTTGAGAAATGATATCAGTAACTTTCGTATGAGCTTTACATTTCATAATTGATATTGCAGTGGGTAGATGTATTGCATCTAATAAGGCATGAATGAGGGGTCCGTGCTGAATGTGGGCACCGTGAGAAGTTAAATAACCTCTCTCTCGCCACAGCACGCCGAAGTCATGTACAACTCCGAATGCATAACGTGAATCAGTGTATATGTTGACTCTTTTATTTGTGGCTTGAATACAGGCTTGTGTCAGAGCGACGAGCTCTGCTGCTTGAGCGGACAAGGTATTTATGCAATTTGTTTCAATGATTTCAGTGTCTGTTGTGACTGCGTAAGCGGCCACTAACTCTCCTGTACTTGTTCTCATACATGAACCATCTACATACAACGTTAGGTCTGGGTCTGACAATGGGACATCTGTCAAGTCTTGTCTGGGTTTCGTCGTGATTGTAATAACTTCAATACAGCAATGAGCTAGCGGGTCTGTTCCGATTACAGGTAAAAGTGTGGCAGGATTCAATGTGTTACAACGTCTGATTTCTATATGTGGCTGAAACAATGTTAATTCATACCCTGTAAGTCGCGCTATAGTCAAATGTTGTGTTTGCGTTCGATTCACAAGAACCTCTACTGCATGTGGTACTTGAACTGTCAATGGGTGTCCTAACACTATGGCATCGCTTTGTCTGATTGCTAAAGCTGTTGCTGCCACTGATTTCAGGCATGCAGGCAAAGCCTGAGCTACGGGATCTAATGTACTAGAAAAATAAGCACATGGTTTGTGGGATCTTGCCTGTTCCTGTGTGAGTACTGACAAGGCAATACCTTCGCGTTCTGTAACAAAGAGTGTAAACTGTTTATTATAACATGGTGTTGCTAAAACCGGTGCTTGGCATAAGGCTTTCTTTAGGCTTTCAAAAGCTTGTGCATGTTCCTGAGTCCAAGGGAGAACAGTCGATGTGGCTGCCTCCTGTGTTGTCAATTGAATGAGTGGTTTTGCTAGAAATGCATACTGAGGGATCCACTGCCTACAATATGAAGTGAGGCCTATAAAAGCCCGCACCTCCTTTTGTGTCTTGGGTATTGGCATGTTAGCTATTAACTGAATGCGGTCGGGTGTAAGCTGCCTTCCCTCCTTGGACAGCGAGTGTCCAAGATAAACAACTCGCTGGACACAGAATTGCAGCTTAGAAGGGGACACCTTGTGCCCTTTTTCGGCTAGAAATTGTAAAACTGTCAGTGATGCTTTTTCACATTCAGGTTCGCTTCGGGCGGTGATCAGCAGATCATCGACATATTGAAGCAGGGCAGTGTTTACTGGCATGTGGATACTGTCGAGTTCTCGTTTCAGTGCTTGGCTATAGATGCTGGGGCTTTCTGTAAATCCTTGAGGTGCGCGTGTGAATTTAAAGCTACGTCCATTTAAACTAAATCCGAACAAGTATTGGCTTTCCGGATCTATAGGGACGCTGAAAAAGGCATTCTTGAGATCAATTACAGTAAAGAATGTTGCTTCAGAATCAATAGCTGTCAGTAATGACGAGATATCTGGGACCACAGGGAATTGTGGCACAATGCATTTGTTCAATTCGCGCAGATCAATAACCAATCGATATACTGGCGGGGCCTTTGGATCTGTTCGTTTAAGAATCGGAATTATCGGGGAATTACATACATTGGAGTCTGTTTCCACAACCACTCCTTGGGCAATGAGTTCGTCAATGATTTGTAGTAAAGCCACTACAGCATCTGGTGGTAACTTGTATTGTCGCATTCGTGGTAATACCACTCCTGCCTTTAGTGTAACTCGATATGGTGTAATATTCATGCAACCAACATCAGTAGGGCCTTGTGCCCATAAATGTGTAGGTAAAGTCTGCAGTCGGGGATCCATGTCTCGAGACACATAGTGACCTTTGAAATCACGTAAAAACAATCTTACTCCTTCCGGAGAACAACATATTATAGCTCCTAGAGCTTTCAGTGTTTTTATACCTAACAAGTTTTCTGGACATGATTTAGTAAGCAATAAATCTGTATTTCTGGTCAAGGGTCCTATCGTAAGTGGAAGAGGCTGTGATACTTCATTAACAATAGGTTTTCCTGAAAAACCAAGGGAAATATTCTGTGAGCCTGAGAGGGGTGCCCCTGGAACTTCACTGTGTTTTATTGTTGTTCGACTTGCCCCTGTATCAAGTAAAAATTTTCTATCTTGGCCTAATAATTCGCTATGTACATAAGGTCCTTCTTGGTCTACAGGGACCTCGATAAGGGGTAAGTCAACTTCCCTCTCTAGGCTGGTTCATGCATATCGTTGATAATCAGGATAGTCATACTGTGCGGTTTGGTACAGCTGTCGTGTCGTGGTTTGTGTGGCAGCAACCGGCAGCGCTGGTGCAGCTGGCACAAACTGTATAGACTGTTGTGGAGCTGGCATGGACTGTGCATGCTGCGGGGCTCCTTGTTCATTCTGATCCTGTCTAGGTGGCCGTGGTCTTTCCTGTGTTTTACCTGTGGCGATATTACGCTTCAGGACTGGGCAATCGTGTATGTAATGTCCTGGCTGTTTACAATAGTTGCATGTCCCTTTTACAGGTCCTGCTGACTCACCGGAATGTGTCGTACCCTTTTTATGTCCTTCAGCTGGAACTGTCTGAGAGACTAGCATTTTCATTTTCGTGTCTTTCATGCGTCTTTGTTCATGTTCTTGTTCCTCCCTAATTCTATTGTAATGGTACTGTAACATTTGTAACATTTGTGATGGGGTATTACCTTGCCAGGTACTCTCGAATTTTAATACTCTATTCTTCACTTGGGGCAAGGAATTTTCAACTAATTTTGTCACAAACAGATGTGGGTATGATTCGCTACTTGCTTTTATACCACTATTTATACCAAAACATTTTTCGAATCGGGCATAGAAATCACTAGTGTCTTCATCTTGCTTTTGTTTACAGGCTGAGATTGCACCCCAGTCTTCCTTTTTCGTAGTTAATAAACGTGGCAGTACCTGTACTAGTAAACCTGGTAGTGCTTTAGTTTTGTCCCCAAGCCCCGAACCTGGACCTCGGGCCTTTTCTTCATTTTCTAATGCTGTCCAGTCTATATTTTGGTCTCCCACCTCCCACTCTTTTTCCTTGAGTTTTTCATAAATGCCAGCAGGCATTAATACCTTTAATATTGTCATAATGTCGGGATAGGTATACTCTCCCATGAGTAACATGTCTTTAATTTCTCGGTGGAAACCCGCTGGGTCTTTGTCATGACTGGGTACCACTTTCTTCATTTCTAACAATTCTATTTTTGATATGGGCGTATATACAAATACACGTTTAAACTGATTGTCCTCGCCCTTTATTGGGTGTACTTCTCGTAAGGGATTCTGTCTGTCCATGTAATACATCGGTCTTTCCTTGATGGGCAGTGAAACATGTTCTGGACATACAAAAAGAATGTACTGCTTTCTGGATTCTAGTATTTCCTTAATTAACTTAGTACCTGAACCTCTCCATCTATTCGTGAGTAATTCAGTCAATATATCAGGTAAGGGACCAGGATCTGAATGTTGGCTTTTATATAGTATAAGAAGTTGTTGAATCATATAAATCCCAGCTAAACGCTGTTCATCTGGGGTGAGGTTCAAAAATGTGTGTGCTACTGTATCATCACCATATTTTCCGGGACTGTCAACCCAATGAACGGCTGACCTGGCTAATTCTTGTTCATCCATAGAATCGAGTAAATGATAACCCCTTCGTTCTCGCAGTAATTTGTCAGCGGCTTGGAACGAATGCTCGGGGGACCTTATATTTATTATAGGTGTTTTGAAATTCCTGTTATTATCTGGACATATCGGACGTATCGGGTCAGTAAAACATCTAGTACTATTACAAGATCTTCCTCTACCTACATAGGCTATGGTTTCTGACTGTCCTGTGGACAGTCCTGATCCTTCCTCCTCCTCGTTTTGTTCAAACTGGTCTACCGCTAATCTCTCTTCGTGTAGGCGTTCTATTTCTTTACGGATCTTTCTGCACATGGCTATTATACATTTTTGCCTATCATGTCTCCCTTCTGATATATTCTGGCTCCATCTGGTAAGAGTTTCCATTGTTTCCGGGTCTACCCCCGGTCGGTCTTGATTTCTGATCACACAATTTATGAGGAAACGTAACAGTTCCCCCTGTATCTCCACTTTCTGGTATTCCATAGCTCTGTTAATACTTTCAGAATCTCGCCCTGTTTGGACAAAATGATATATATTATCTAGATGCACAGTCATTCCTGGTAACTTCCCTAAATACACCGCGGCTCGTCTGATACGTAATGATGCCATGATCATTTCGTCCTCTTTGCCGGGCACAGGGTCATATCTACAATCTATAAGAAGTTCCTTAAGCGTGCGGGCATTTATGAGTTTAGGGGTACGTGGATGTGCTGACTCTTGAAAGGTAAGTTTATTTACTCTGGGTGGCGTAGAGAAAATGTTGGTAGCACCTCCAGTAGCCCCGTCTGGAGTATCGGGCGTGAAAGGATTCGTAGAACGTGATACAGCAACTATAGGTGTGGGCACAGCTATAGAAGTAGCTGTAGGAACAGATGTGGAAACAGATGTGCTTGCCGGAATTTGTGTCAGGATTTGTTGTTGTAGAGATACAGATACAGGATCTTGGCGTTGAACCTCCCCGGCCGACGGTCTATGTGGGGCGGGGTTAGCATACTCGGGAGCTGCGTCATCTAAATATGAGGAAAGAAAAACATCTTCTGCGGTTCTAGGATGCCCCTTAGGATGTACTTTTATTGGAAATAATGGGGGTGGCAAGTCTTTAGGTATCTCCGGAGTAGCCTTAGGTAATCCCTCGGCCAGAAGGGGATACATACCATTCATAAGGGCATTTCTTTGTCTGTCTACTTGTTCTGATTTCACTCGTGTACCTTCTTCAATTAATAGATTTTCTCGGACTTTATTTGAATTTTCCTTACTCTTCTCTTCCTGTCTACGTGCTTTTTCTGTACGTCTATACGATTCTTTACGCCATAACTCAACGGCGTCTTTCTGTGACTGTCTGGCTTTCCTTTTCCATAACTCTTCCTCTACTTTCACGATGCAATCTGCATCCCAGGTCCCAGCTGCGGGCCACCTCTGACTTTCTGGTAATTCCTTAGTGTAGTCTACCCATAGATCAAGAAATAATATAGCGTCTAAGCCGTGTTTATGATACATGAAGTACCCTGGAGTGTCCCTAGGAGGAATGGGAACAGCTTCTTCGAGTACCCCTTCTCTAGTTGTGATCTGTCTTAGTTTCGAAAAGAGCGGCATATTGAGAACTGGTCTGATACTTGATCTTGAACAAACTTAATACAATAAACCACGATAATGAACAGTCATTCACACCACAATATGCAGGACGTATTAACACATTTAACATTTAACATTTAAATGAGCAACAATGATGATGACGATTCTAAGGAAACTTAATCACTAAACATAATACTCGGCATTAACTGAATTATTCTGAATTTATATACTTGATATACTAGATATACTGCTAAACAGTACAGATACACTGCTAAAACAGTGCAGACCGGATTTGTGTACCCAAACCCGTCTTGACCGGCACAACCTATGTGCACGTCAGAACGCCTCCCCAGTAATGGTACTCACCGGGTAGCTCGGAACGGAAGGCCTCGGAACGGAACTGAACTGAACTGGACCGGACTGGACTCGACTCGAAAACTTCGGCCACTTCGGGACATCGGAAACTTGGTGGGCCTCTGTATACCTCGGATCTTGCTCTCTCAGCTAGGCTCTGGTCGGGATACTTCGCACTTCTCACCGCCTCGTCTGGGTGTTGATCGCAGCCTCAGTCGCCCCCGCTTGACCGGAGGGAGATACAGGAAATCCTGCTGGTACGCGTTGTTGTCCGTCCAGCTGTGGCAGGAGACCGGGCCTGCAACGCACCGCCGGCGCGTGAGATGAGAAAGTGTCCCTGTTCGGGCGCCATTCATGTGGTAAATAATTTAATTACCGGGACTTAATTTGATACAGAACATAATAAAAATAGCTCAATAAATAAGAGGCAGAATCCGTGGTATTAGAGGTTCGGAATGGGCTTTATTCCAATGAACGATTCGAATCGTGGCCTCCAAGTTCCATCACCACGAAGGTTCAGGAAGTGAAGTACCTACATTATTGATAATTAATCACTTTTATACAATAGGCATTACAGTGAAGCAAATGCAAGAGGCGTAACAATTGATAGTGTAGCAAAGTAGGTGTAACTGGGTGTGACTAAAGAACGTCATCAGGGGTGATGTCATAATAGGGTGGTTCCATGAAAGAATTTCGCAATGTCAGCAGAAATACTTGGCAGAAATGCGCGCACAGCAGCATGACGTGTGATTGACGTGCAGCTAGGGGGTGAAGGGGACTTGACATTTAGCTCTACATGTGGCGACAGATGTCTGGAGGGTCAAGTCAACCTAATCCCAAATCATATCTAACATCCTATGTTTAAAGAACTATGTTATCCAAAAGAGAGGCCTTCTTGGAGTAGAATCTTATTCTATACTGACTATACTGACTGTTAGTGCGTGTACAAGCGTCTAAGTGTCTACACTAGATGCGAGGGCAGGAATCTTCCATAGTAACAGGGCTATGAATTATTTGCATAAAGACAGAGAAGCCGGGCCTTTGCTCGGTAGCTGGGAGAATGTTTACTTAAACTACTAGACAGGAATGCATTGGGCAGGGAGCGGAGCAGATAATTTCGAAGGTGAAATACAGTTTCTTGGCAGGCAACAGGCTGATGTCAGGCATCGTGAGCCGCGCAGGGAATGAGACAAAGTTCATGGTCACAGATGCAGGCTCAGACTGGAGCTTCAGAGACAGAAAGCAAGAAAAGCTTGATGACAGAATCAGGGCCTACTTGCCTGGACTGTAAAATGGCATAAGTGAACTGTATAAAGCCGGTGGCCTTTCATACTTAGGAATGGAATATCCAGCCTATTCATGGCGGATCTGAAAGAGGACATGTTGACGGTGGACGCACATGAGTTTGCGTCTTTATAACTGGAACTGGAGGGAACATACATGTACTTGTGATTCATACATGAAACCGTTGGGGTCCAAGATAGGGGACATAACTGATCGGAAAAATCCATATTTCCACAACATGGGCCCCCAAGCACATTTATCACTGCTCAAAGCAGTAACTACAGAGATAGGGTGTTGTCCTCCTCTAATTGAGATTATTTTTACTGCCTTTTTTAAATCCATATTTCAGTCAGTTTTCCGAAAATAACAGGTATCTCACCGCATTCACACTGCCAGTTTTGGGCAAGTATTTTGATTTGGCACGAACCACCTTGAGGTATTGGTGGGGGGTTAGTTCACTGGCATACTTTGGGCTAGGTACATACCCGCTCTGACATCACCCACTACATAAGTCAAGCCACTGGCAGTCCCACTACTTTTTCTGCAATTCTACATCCAAATGCTCTGGCACAAGGTGACACCTACCTGTTTAACAACGCTGAGTCCAATCTGCTCACTGCTGTGTAGTAAGGCAGTCATAAAAGGGAGGTGCCCCTCACAAAGATAGTGGTCAGCAAATCTGCAGTTCTCCTTAGAGGAGCTCTGAGGTAGGCAAGAGTGAGCCCTTGGTATTCGATGGGCAACACTACAGTGTCTCTTAACCTGCAGGCTGCATAAGAAACACCAGTAGGACAGTTGAACTGTACTTTTACAAATGTTTCAGTGCCGCTTACAAAGATTGCAAACAGCCATTCTCTCTTTATAGTAAGCTTCCTTATCTGGGGGCGGGAAGTCAGTCCAGGTATGCAGTGGCTATTGCCACTCAAATGCAGCATTACAAACATAAAATATATTATTAACAATGGCCTTCCACTGCATTTCTAGAATGTGTAAGAGTCTACACATTGAAAACGAAGAACTCTAAAATTGGATTCATAGACCAAGTGCACAATGAAATTTCCATAGGCAAGAAGAAAAAGAAAAGTCTCCTCTAGGCTGGTACAAATTGTGAATGACACTGTCAACAAATAGTTCTTGGAAGGAGCTAGTCCACAGCAAATTACATCTAAAAGTTGCTGATCTAGATCTATTCTCATTAATAAATTTCTCGTACAAAAGTGGTGTAGGACATGGCCTTTTTGGCTAAAGTTCCCTAAACTTTTTGCTTTCCCCCTAGACCATTTTCCTAATATAGAGTTGCCAATTTAGATGCTTTGGGTAGTTTGCCACTGGTGATTAGTGTTAAAGTACAAGTGTTCCCTATGTAAAATATAATAGTGATTGGTTGGCCATGACTGGTATGTTTGTCTTACTAGTAAAGTCCCTAGTGATGTGCACTGTGTGTGTCAGGGCTAGTAATGCAAAGGCGCGCGTAAAAGGGAACTCAGGCCTGCAGTGTAGGGCCTGCGCGGAGAGTGGTAAGTTAGCATGTTGTCCTGACAAGTGCAACCACTTGTCAGGCCTGACTTTCCCTTTTACATACACATTGGGCACCCATGTGGTAGGTCCCGGGTAATCCCTGGGCAGGGTGCAGTGTAGGTAAGGCAGGACATATACTAAGGTGTGTTATGTCCTGACAGTGAAAAACACTCTATTTCGTTTTTCACTCCTGAAAGGCCATCCTGCCTATAGGACAGAATGGGGTAGGCTGGGTGTTGTGTTTGTTAGCCTAGTTACCTGTCAGTTTATAATGGGGAGCTGAAGTTTAGTATGTATGAACTCAGAGTGTCATAACACATCTTTCTTTGAAGGTGGTTTTGTCACTGTGAGTTCAGAAATTCCTGATACAGGGCATGCTGGTGGTGATACGTATTGCATTATTCCTTGAATTGCAAAGTACATGACTGTGGCGTTACGCATGGCATTGTTTCTCTGTTGCACAGTACAAGAGAATATCTCTACGCATTGCAGTATTTGTTTTCTTTTGCAGCGTGTGTGATTCTAGCAATACGACTTGCCTAACCTTATGGAAACGGTTAGAAGTGAGCTTGACTGTTGGTTAGAAGCGGTGGTTGGGATCAGAACCTACCAACCCACCGGAAAGAATACTACCCATTCTTATATAGTGATTTTGTATTGTGTGGTTGTATTGTATAATATCTTATATAAAGATTATGCTAATTTTATAAAAACTCGAATGGAGTCTATTTGTGGTGACATCATTGGGTTACTCTGAGCATGATTGCAAATACTGTACACTCGTGCCCTCGAGATAAACAATTAAAAATGATGGATTTAGGCCCAGATCTCTGTAGTGGGGTGAATGTATGACATTGTTCTGCATTCTGTCCATCAACTGTTGTTTTTGCATTTGTCACCCCAAGTGGGAAGGGTATGCCCAGACTTGGGTCCCGTGCTCTCCATGCCACTGGAATCAAGCTATCCTGGCTGAAGAGGGGTGAAACCCCGAAACCGGTCCTAGGATGCTTGGGTTCCAGTCCAGGGAAGACCTGGCTTGGCAGTTCTGGCTGGACTGTTCCCATGAGGCACAGGGTCAAGACTGATTTGCATATGGCTGGGTTCAAACTGGAACGGCATGGTGAGCATAAAAACAATGGATTTAGGCCCAGATCTCTGTACTGGGATGAATGCATGACATTGTTCTGCATTCTGTCCATCAACTGTTGTTTTTGCATTTGTCACTCCAAGTGGAAAGGGTATGCCCAGACGTGGGTCCCGTGCTCTCCATGCCACTGGAATCAAGCTATCCTGGCTGAAGAGGGGTGAAACCCCGAAACCGGTCCTAGGATGCTTGTTTCTAGTCCAGGGAGGACCTGGCTTGGCAGTTCGGGCTGGACTGTTCCCATGAGGCACAGGGTCAAGACTGATTTGCATATGGCTGAGTTCAAACTGGAACGACATGGTGAGCAAAAAAACGATGGATTTAGGCCCAGATCTCTGTACTGGGGTGAATGTATGACATTGTTCTGTATTCTGTCCATCAACTGTTGTTTTTGCATTTGTCACCCCAAGTGGGAAGGGTATGCCCAGACGTGGGTCCCGTACTCTCCATGCCACTGGAATCAAGCTATCCTGGCTGAAGAGGGGTGAAACCCCGAAACCGGTCCTAGGATGCTTGTTTCCAGTCCAGGGAGGACCTGGTTTGGCAGTTCGGGATGGACTGTTCCCATGATGCACAGGGTCAAGACTGATTTGCGTATGGCTGGGTTCAAACTGGAACGGCATGGTGAGCAAAAAAAGATGGATTTAGGCCCAGATTTCTGTACTGGGGTGAATGTATGACATTGTTCTGCATTCTGTCCATCAACTGTTGTTATTGCATTCCTCAAGATAAGCCTGGCTGCTCGTGCCAAGCTACTAAGGGGGTGAGTAGGGCTATCTCAGACGGTGTCCTTACTTAGCCTAACGTTGAAGCGAGGTGTCTGCGAATGCCGTCTCCAGCATTTGGTGGCGGCGGTAAGCGATAAGGACCTCCACTTCCAACAAGTGGTATCTAGTGAGACCTAAAAAGTAATCATGGAATATCTTCCAAAAGAGCAGTATCCCTAGCTATTCCAACTCAAAAAGAAAACCAAACATGTTCACTAATCTTCTTCCAAGATAAAGGTTGAACACTTGTAAGATCAGTTCTTGTTTGGAATCAACTGCCCAAAAATCTTTTATATTTTGATGCTTCAGATAAAGGTATTTAAGAGGTATGTGTTCCACACCCTGTAATGAGGGTTGAGACAAAGTGACAGTGCGGACTGCATCCTTCAATGGTGAGCTTGAGAATCTGAAGTGTCTTTATAACTTCCATTGTTCTAAAACAAAACTTCCATGTGGCACCATGGAGAAATGGGATTGTCACTGGTTTTAAATTAGGGTTGTTCACATGACACCAGGTTCATTAAATACACTTATGTCTAGGAATACCATCATATCCGAAGATGCATGCAAATGATCTAAATTTAAGTTTCTGGTCATCTTTATCTAGTCTAGAAGCCCAAGACTAAAACTTTCTAGTCACCCCATTTACCTGACCCTTGCAAAGTTAGCCACATGATAGATGTGTGCCTACAGCTATATGTATCAAAAGCTTTGTGGCAAGTAATAAGGGGAGTTTGGCAGATTATCCTGTCAGACAAATTGATCGTTCACAATCTCTCTTTAGAATGCAGCAGGCCATCATGTTTCAACCAGTGGTGCCTCTGTCAAATCTGCTGCCTGAAATCTTAGACCAACGTCCCAACGGAGTTAAAGTTGATGGTCCTCTGCCCCCTTTTAATTGTTTGTTTACTTTGCATTTTGTCTGCCCAGAACCACCAAGAAAAGACTGGTAGTCCCAACAGAAAAAACATAAAATGACCCACACACCCTGGAAGAATAACTTTTAGGGTGTCAGAATTGTTAGTTTATTCTATTAAATAAACAAACTTCTCCTTTGCTAGCTTGTTTTATTAGAAGAAAACAAAATGCTTCCTGAGAGGTCGCATAACAGATTGTGGGCCACTCAGTAAACTTACTATTTCAGAAAAGCCACTGTGGCGGCAGCTCCTATGAAGGCATAGAGACCTCTGCTAAGGAGGCGGGGATCTCTGAATGTGGTGGGCAGTAGTCACTCTGGACAGCGGAGTTTATTACCATTACTCAGTGCTTAATTTTAAATGGGAAAGTGTCAGGGCCCAAAGTTTTGTCCAGATGCCTGCAGCCAGTGCTATCAAAGTACAAGGTGCTGATTACCCAGGCTGCATAATCTTTTTATTTTAAAAATGCTTTTTGAAAGATTGAGTAACAGTCATTAAGGTAAAGCACATGGGGTTAACAATGTGTCATATGTTATGCATAGTGAACATTATTCTGTATACAATGAAAATTCTGCAATAAACTCCATATTGAGAAATAACAATCAAAGGAAAGGTTAATATAGTACATCAAGGTACATAAAGAACTCAATCAATAAAGCATGCTAATTTTAGCAAGTGAGATGAGAGGAGAAAAAGAAATAAAAATACTGAATAAATAAAAGAAAATAAATAAGAACATGTCTATATAAAATGATCAATGAGAACACCAATCAAATATATTGATGAAACATTGAAGTTCTAAATTGAGATAAGAAATCTATTGTAAGCAATATGAATAGTTATAAAAAATCTGAAGGTAGACATTAGAAGAATGAGGGAGGTTTTCTAACTTCAGTAGTAGATAAATCAATGGTTGTTACGTAAACTGGCTTTATAAAGGAATAATGTTAAAGGCAACCATACTTTTTCTCGTTTAGATACCAAAGAGAGAGATTGGATGTTGGCTGTGTTCAATCAAAGATGAAAACAAACTGCATTCTACCAACTTCTAGAAGAAGTGTTTTTCTAATTAGAAGGTATTTGGTGAAATGTCGCAGCTAGCAAGAAATCCACTAAATTAACCTTATCATGTAAAATGTTCCATACAGGAGAGGTAATACCTAGGAATAAATTAGGATTGGAAAAAGCAAACTGAACTTTGAAAAGTTTTGTAATTTGACTCCAAACTTTATCCCTAAAGCAGATACGTGCGTACCTGTAAACAACATATGCATAAAATCACTATGTGGTGTATTAAAGGACCATCAATTATCATTAGAAAGAAGTTTCATTTTCATTAATACCATCAGTGTTAACAGTAATCTCTTATAAACAAAGTAAAGTGTCTGAGTAGTGTTGGCTGCTCTAGACAAATTATGAACTCTAGTCCATACTTTATTCCAACAAGATATGGACCAAACAGCAAAATCATCTTCCCATTTAACCTCAACATTGGTTTTGGGTATAGATGGCAGTGGGCAAAGAAGATATTTACACAAAATATAAGCTTTAGATTGGTGTTGCAATAATGAGAGCATCTTATCTTTATAAGGGCACATCAAAGTTGTGTTGGTAAATAGACATAATATCGAAAAAAAAATATCGAGTGGACAGAATATCGAGTTTTTAATATAGAATGGACAGAATATCGAATTGCCAAAATATAGTGGTGAAGAATATCGAAAATCAGGTAAGAAATATCGATTTCAATAATATAGAAGTAAGTAATATCGACAGTCATAATATAGTTGTTAAAAATATCGAATTTATTATAGTGTTTTAAGTGTTAGTATATGTGTTAAAAGTATGTATTAATATTGGAATGTATGTTAGAATATTTTTAAAGTAATGAATTGTATGTTATTTTATTTTTGTGTAATTTAATTCCGTAGCGAGTTGTGGGTTTTTAGGGGAGTAGGGTGGGAAGTAATTTAATTATAGTACATTAAATAATAATTTATAGGAATTATTAATTATTTTTAATTTAATTTTGCGTTTTACTTCTGTAGCGGGTTGTGGGTTTATAGGGGAATAGGGTGGGAAGTAATTTAATTGTTATTAGTTAATTATTAATTGGTATTGAAAATTAATTTGTTGATTAATTATTAATTGGTAAATAATTTGTATTAATTGGTAATTAATTTGTATTAATTGTTTAATTGATAATTATGTTAATTGTATTCATTTAATATTTGTAGCGGGTAGTGTGTTTATAGGGGAATATGGTGGGAAGTAATATAATTGTAAATAATTAATTATTTAATTAATTTGTGTATATTGTTAATTAATATATCTTTAATTTAATTTTGCGTTTTACTTCTGTAGCGGGTTGTGGGTTTATAGGGGAATAGGGTGGGAAGTAATTTAATTGTTATTAGTTAATTATTAATTGGTATTGAAAATTAATTGGTTGTTGATTAATTATTAATTGGTAAATAATTTGTATTAATTGGTAATTAATTTGAATTAATTGTTTAATTGATAATTATGTTAATTGTATTCATTTAATATTTGTAGCGGGTAGTGTGTTTATAGGGGAATATGGTGGGAAGTAATATAATTGTAAAAAATTAATTATTTAAATAATTTGTGTATATCGTTAATCAATATATTATTAATTAATTATTAATTGGTATTATTTGCATTTTTTAATGTTTGTTATTGAAAAACAATTGGTTGGTAATTAATTATTAACAGGTAATTAATTAAACAAAAATGTATTGGTATTTATAAATAATCAATTATTAAATCTTGTGTGATTGGTAATTAATTGTAATACTTGTTTTGGTATTGATAATTATTATTATTTTTTTTAAATATTAATTTATTATTTTCCCTACTATTGCACTTAGTTGAGTGGGAATAGTAATTTTTACCCCTACGCTATCCAATGCTTTCCCTATTATTGCACTCTCTGGAGTGGGAATAGTAATTTTTACCCTCCCGCTATCCAACGCTTTCCCTACTGTTGCATTCTCTGGAGTGGGAATAGTAATTTTTACCCTACCGCTATCCAACGCTTTCCCTACTGTTGCACTCACTGGAGTGGGAATAGTAAATTTGACCCTCCCGCTATCCAACGGTTTCCCTACTGTTGCACTCTCTGGAGTGGGAATAGTAATTTTTATCCCTACGCTATCCAATGCTTTCCCTACTGTTGCACTCTCTGGAGTGGGAATAGTAATTTTTACCCGTACGCTATCCAACGCTTTCCCTACTGTTGCACTCACTGGAGTGGGAATAGTAAATTTTACCCTCCCGCTATCCAACGCTTTCCCTACTGTTGCACTCTCTGGAGTGGGAATAGTAATTTTTATCCCTACGCTATCCAACGCTTTCCCTACTGTTGCACTCTTTGGAGTGGGAATAGTCATTTTTACCCATACGCCATTTGACGTTTTCTCTACTGTTGTCATCACTGGAGTGGGAATAGTACATTTTTACTCTCCCGCTATCCAACGCTTTCCCTACTGTTGCATTCTCTGGAGTGGGAATAGTAATTTTTACCCTCCCGCTATCCAACGCTTTCCCTACTATTGCACTTACTGGAGTGGTAATAGAAAATGTTACCCGCCCGCTATCCTACGCAGAAAAGATTGAATATTTGTAATTAATATTACGTTAATATATATGTATTAATTATTTTTTTTTTACTTACATTAATTATTTATTAATTTTAATGGTATTTAAGTATTTTTAAGTATGTGTCAGTTAATTATATGTATTATTTCATTAATTTTACATTACTTTTAAAACATTTAAAAAATTCGATATTTTGACTAACTATATTATTTACAACGATATTTTGGATTCTATATTTTTGTACTTTCCTGTTTGGAGATAGGGATTCGATATTTTGGTATTCTATATTTTGGCATCGATATTTTTGTAAGTCTATATTTTTGTCGTCGATATTATGTCAGTGATCCGTTGTGTTATCTAAATGAGATAAAGCATTAGAGAGCTTATGTGTTAATACATTGTATTTGGTCAAATATGAATGAGGGAAAGCAAAAAGCCATTGGGCTACAGGGAAGGGAAAAACAGATTGACCCATTTACCTTTGGCAAACCAGGGTTTCAGTATATATTTTTGTTGTGAACAGTAACATGTTTATTCTGCTATATGGAAGAATTAAAAAAATGTGTTTTTTACATAGAGGGAGGAAATAAAATGGGTCTTAAGCGCATGGGATATGATCGGTAACTTAAGTAGAGTTGTTTTGGCTGAAAAAGCAATAAGGTCTTTAAAAGTAAAAGGCTAATTGATAGCTGTAACTAGTTGAAGCTATATGGGCTGGAGAGTGCTCTCATTTTTTGTTTAAGACAAAAAGCTTTATGGTGAACTTAAGAATTTGGATAGTGTACACCTCCTTTTTGTTTGGGTAATAAAAAGTATGATAAAGCAATTCTCAATTTTGTATTCTTCCATAAAAAGCATAAGAAATAGAATTTCTATGCTTAAAAGAACTAAGAGAGAGGGAAACAGGAATCATGGAAATCAAATACATCATTGGAGGTGAAAGCATAATTATAATAGAACTGAGGTGACCCCAGCAGGATAAGAATGATGTGTTCCATTTAGAACACAGCATTAAAAATTTGGTGGTGAGAGCAGCAAAATGCAACATTAGTTTTTGTGGAATTAGTAAACAAAACACCCAAATATTGTACTTTTGTACAGTCCCAAGTCTTGAAGGTGTCTTTATTACAGACTTTGTTAAGACATAATATTTCAGATTCCTCAGAATTGAATTTAAATCCAGAAATGTGAGAGAAAGCATCAATGTCTGCTTTATAAGGCGGGATGGATTCAGTAGGATTAGAAAGATATAAAAGGATGTCACCAGCGTCTACTGATAATTTGAGTTGAGATTTTTTACAAGTAAATTCTGAAATAGCTGCATTTTGTCGAGTTCTAGAAATAAAAGGTTCTAAGGTAAGGATAAATAAAAGTGGGGATAATAAACATCTCTGTCTTAGGTCTCTCTGTATTGGGTAATAATCCAATAAAATGCCATTTGTAATTGTAGCAGATTGGAGAGAAGAGAATAACAATGACATCAGGTTTAACATTGTTGGTCCAAAAGTAAACACGGTAGGGAAAATAAATTTCCATCCAACATGGTCAAATGCTTTCTCTGGATCCAATGTAATAGTAGCCAAAGCGTAAGGTAATTTGGATGCTTGACTGATAATATTAAAAAGACATCTTGTATTATCGACTGAAAATTGTCCTTTCATGATTTCATGAATTGAACTTGTTCTAGACCAATTAATTTGGGGAGAATGGTTTCAATCCAAACAGCTAGGAATTTAGAAAAATCTAATAGTCTATATTAACCAGAGAGAATGGCAATGATTGTTTGCATTTTTGCAGGTTTTGGTTGTCTTTTAGGAACTATGCAAATTATAGTTTCTTGGAAGAAACTAAAGGAAAAGTGGGAGAAATAAAAAATTGGTATAATATAGAGAGATCACAAATATCATTATATTTGGTGAGAATATTGGTGTTGAAAGATTTAATGGATTCAATTGCATTCCACTCTTTTCTGGACTTCAGATAATTTGCTAGTAATTTCCCGATTTTGTTTTGTCCGCCATTATAGTTGGCATTCTGCTGTAACAGAATAGATGGAGCATGGCCAGTAGATAATGTATTAAAATATAATTTAGTTTTAATTAAATCTTGCAGTATTAATTGGGAGTTGGAACTTATTTTGTTTCAAAAGTTTTAATATCTTCCAATAAGACAGCTGAGTGCGTATCAAATTGTTTTCTCTTTTGTTTTACATAGTCTATAATGAAGCCTCTTGCTGACGCATTGAATGGGTCCCAAATAATGGGAAAAAAAGTTTCCTGAGACTTATTAAATGGTAAAGAATTCAGAAATAAAGGTGTTGAATTTGGCAACAAATGCTTCATCTAGAAGGAGTGAACTATGGAACCGTCATCTTCTGAGATGTGATTGATATGGAATTAAATCAAAGTCAGTGAGAGTATGATCATATATGTGGATAGATTCAATCTCTGAATGTAATAAGTTTTGCACTAAAGTTTTACTCAAAAATATGTTATCCATCCTTGATTGTGTTTGATGGGTTGGCGAATAAAATGCACATTCTCTTAATGAAGGATTGAAAATGTCTCATGAATCAGTGAGAGACTTTTGAGCGATTGCAGAACAAAAAGTTCTGTACATTTTGGTGTGCACAAATTTATTTTAGAATTTCTGTCTAAATTATGATCTAGAACTTGATTTCAATATCCTCCTAAAATACAATGATCCCCAGTCAGGTTTATTATTTGGGTAGCAATATAATTCCAGAAGAAATTGTGGACCGTAGTAGGACCATATATATTAAATATGGTTAGCGGAATTACAATCCATCTGCCTTCATTGTCATAGGATTGGGGTTATAGTTGAGATTCAGATTTTTGTGAATGTGGATGATAGTACCATTCTTTTTCTGTAGAGGTCAGACACACAAAAACCCAACCTACCCAACATCACTTAAGGTTCAACGCTTCTGATTCTGATAAATGAGTCTATTGCAAAAAGCTTTTATCTGCCTTTAATCTAGCTTTAATCTAGCTATATGGAATAATACCCACTTTGCCGGTTTCATTTTCGACCGCCGCATCACGGCTGGATTACGATGGGCGAAAGGAGCCTGTCGGCCAGTCAGTAAAGGGCAATGAGGTCAGTAGAGGTATAGGAACTTAATTCTCAGAAGAGAGCAATAGTTAATATAAGGAGGGACATGTGGGTCAATGTATGAAAAGCATTTATTACACATTGATGGAATTCAGGTGCTCACACAATAAGTGACAATAAGCGTGACGTAAGAAGTGAGGGTGAACTTAAAATCGCATTGACAACAGTAGTAGAACCACGTTTAAAGATTTTTTACACAGTTTAAGGAGTTCATGTTGTAAGGGGTCGACGACGTTTCGAACTCAATTATTCGAGTTCATCTTCAGGACAAAGTGTGAGCAACTAGAATTAGGCGGGTTGAAACGGTAAAAATGTCTGTGTCTGTAGGCGTCTGCAGAGGGCTTTGCTGCCAAACAGGGCCGGGATAGCCTGCGTGTTAATGCGCGTTAGTGCTGCCCGGGGGGGTGAGAAATTAGCTTGGTAACGTGGGGCGTAATCAAGGAGTCACTTTGCCGGTCACATTTCAATAAATGAAAGCCAGGGAGTCGAAGGGAACGTGTACTGCTCAGCGCGAATCTTCACCTGAGCAGGACACGTTCCCTTCAACTCCCAGGCTTTCATTTTTATTGAAATGTGACCGGCAATAATAATTAATTCCCCGGTGCATGCACGTTGCCACTCAGCGGCAAAGTGACTCCTTGATTACGCCCCACGTTACCAAGCTAATTTCTCACCCCCCCGGGCAGCACTAACGCGCATTAACACGCAGGCTATCCCGGCCCCGTTTGGCAGCAAAGCCCTCTGCAGACGCCTACAGACACGGACATATTTACCGTTTCAACCCACCTATCTCTCTGCGGCCTCCCGTTGGGGGCCGAGGGGGCACATATGGTGCACCCCTGTTAATCCCTGCATTGTGTGGTGAAGGAATTACCAGAAACTCTGATTTCTCTGTGGGAGCTTGTACAACAGCCAGGTTAACGGCCGCAACACATGCTCCCATAGAGAAATGGGAGTATGCAACTGCACCATGTATGTGTGGTGTCAGGACCGCCAACCAGAGGTCGGTCAGTCTCGAGACAGCAACAGTGTCGGGCGGAAGTAAGCCCACCCAACATAGTAATCAGCCCCTTAGTCTCTTAATGAGACCTGGGTGGTGAACTTCACTCCATTCGCGGAGTTTGCAGAGTTTTCTGCACTCCACACTCTGCGGAGCTCGGGAAGTGGAGTTTTCTGCACTCCGCGAACTCCACGGCGTGTGGAGTGCAGAAAACTCTGCAAACAAATGTGCAGTTTTCCCCTGCTCACGATTGCGAATGGTAAGTTTGTGAGCGCGAGCTGCTGCTCAGGTAGAATTTCTACCCGAGTCGCAGGAATACCAACACAAACTGCAGTTTGCACTTCCCTCTGCCACTCATGTAACATTGCTGAATTTTTTTGTAACTTCGCGGAGTTCCGTGTAGCAAAACTCGGCAAACTACCCCCAGGCCTACTCTTAATTGGCATACCTAATTCTCTACCATTCCAGGAAAGTACTCAGAATTTAACAAAACAACACAGAATACAGTATGCTTACAGTAGCAATATTAATGATCAATTAATCACTGCATTTGTAAAGCGCGCTACATACCCGAGAGGGTCTCAAGGCGCTGGGGGGGGGGGTGGTGCTACTGGTCAAAGAGCCAGGTCTTGAGGAGTCTTCTGAAGGCCAGCAGGTCCTGGGTCTGTCGTAGGATGGTGGGGAGAGTGTTCCAGGTCTTGGCGGCGAGGTAGGAGAAGGGTCTGCCGCCGGCGGTAGTTTTTAGGATGCGAGGGACTGTGGCGAGGGCGAGGTCGGCTGAGCGGAGGCTTCAGGTGGGGGTGTGGAAGCTGAGTCGGTTGTTGAGGTAGGTGGGTCCGGTGTTGTGCAGTGCTTTGTGTGCGTGGATCAGGAGCTTGAAGGTGATCCTTTTTTTGACGGGGAGCCAGTGCAGGCCTCTCAGGTGGAGTGTGATGTGGCTGCGGTGGGGGACGTCGAGGATGAGTCGGGCCGAGGCATTCTGGATGCATTGGAGTCGTCTCAGGAGCTTGTTTGTAGTTCCTGAGTAGAGGGCGTTCCCGTAGTCGAGTCTGTTGGTGATGAGGGCCTGGGTAACGGTTTTTCTCGTGTCAAGGGGGATCCATTTGAAGATCCTGCGGAGCATACAGAGGGTGTTGAAGCAGGACGGGGAGACGGCGTTGACTTGCCTGGTCATGGAGAGAGTGGAGTCGAGGATGACCCCCAGGTTGTGTGCGTGGTCTGTGGGTTCCGGGGCTGTGCCTAGTGACATGGACCACCAAGAGTCGTCCCAGGCTGATGGGGTGGGTCCGAGAATGAGGACCTCTGTCTTGTCTGAGTTCAGCTTCAGTCTGCTGTCCTTCATCCAGTCGGCTACGGCCTTCATTCCTCTATGGAGGTTAGCTTTGGCGGTGTGGGGATCTTCGGTGAGAGATATGATCAGCTGGGTGTCGTCGGCGTAGGAGATGATGTTGAGGTTGTGTTGTCGTGCGACGTGGGCGAGGGGGCCATGTAGATATTGAACAGCGTCGGGCTGAGGGAGGATCCCTGTGGGACGCCGCAGATGATCTCAGTGGTTTTGGAGCGGAAGGGTGGGAGGCGGACGCTCTGGGTTCTGCCGGAGAGGAAGGATGTGGTCCAGGCCCGGGCCTTCTCTTGGAAACCGGCGTCATGGAGGCGTGCTGATAGGGTGCAGTGGCAGACCGTGTCAAAGGCTGCTGATAGGTCCAGGAGGATGAGGGCGGCTGTTTCTCCTTTGTCCATCAGGGTCCGGATGTCGTCAGTGGCGGCGATGAGGGCGGTCTCGGTGCTGTGGTTGCTGCGAAAACCGGATTGGGAAGGGCCCAGGATGTTGTTAACTTCGAGGTAGCGGGTCAGCTGTTTGTTGACAATCTTCTCGGTCACTTTTGCCGGGAAAGGGAGCAGTGAGATGGGCTGGAAGTTCTTGAGGTCCTTGGGGTCCGCCTTGGGCTTCTTCAGAAGGGCGTTGATCTCGGCGTGCTTCCAGCTTTCTGGGAAGGTTGCTGTCTCGAAGGAACAGTTGATTGTTTTCCGGAGGTAGGGCACGATGGTTGCGCTGGCTTTGTTGAAGACGTGGTGAGGGCAGGGGTCCGATGGGGATCCGGAGTGGATGGAGTTCATGGTTTTGATGGTGTCTTCGTCGCTGACGCTGGACCAGACGGTCAGGCGACTGGTGCGAGTGGTAGTCGCAGGGGTGGAGGACTCGGTGGTGGGTGCGGGGGGGTCGGAGTTGAAGCTGTTGTGGATGCCGGTGATCTTGCGGTGGAAGAAGGTGGCCAGGGAGTCGCACAAGTCTTGAGTTGGCAGGATGTCGTTGGTGTTGGAGCTGGGGTTGGAGAGTTCTTTCACGATGCTGAAGAGCTCCTTGGTGTTGTGTGCGTTGTTGTCTAGGCGGTCCTTGAAGGCGGTCTTCTTGGCGGTCCTGATGAGTTGGTGGTGTCTGCGGGTGGCGCTCTTGAGGGCTGTGTGGTTGTCTGGTGTTCGGTCATGGCGCCATTTCTTCTCCAGCTTCCGACAGGTGTGCTTGGAGATCCGGAGGTCCTCGGTGAACCAGGCGGCTTTCTTGTTGGTGTGGTTGGTTGTAGAGGTCTTGAGAGGGGCAAGGGTGTTGGTGCAGTCGTTGATCCACTGTGTGAGGTTGGTCGCGGCGGTGTCTGGGTCGGTGGGGTCGGTGTGTGGTCTCAGGGCGAGGGCGGTAGTCAGTTGGTCCTCAGTGACCTTGCCCCAGCAGCGGCGTGGTAGCTGTTGGGTGCGGTGGTGTGTGGTGGGTTTTCTGAAGGTGAAGTGGACGCATCTGTGGTCGGTCCAGTGTGGTTCGGTGGTGTGGTTGAAGGAGACGTGGGGGCTTGCGGAGAAGATGGGGTCGAGCGTGTGTCCAGCGGCGTGAGTAGGTGTCGTTACGAGCTGTCTGAGTCCGAGGTTGGCGATCGGGGCGATAGACGTGGCGTCGTTGTTGTTCTCGAGGTGGAAGTTCAGGTCCCCGAGGAGGAAGCGAGGGCGTGGGTGCTGATGAGGTCGGCGATGGTGTCACTGAACTGTGGGCGGAGTCCGGGAGGTCTGTAGATGAGAGTTCCTCTGAGGGTGGTGTTGGGGTCGGTGTGGATCTGGAAGTGCATGTGCTCGGAGGTGGTGAGGGTTTCATCGGTGTTCGTTGAGATTTTGATGGAGTCTTTGTGGATGATGGCGATTCCTCCTCCCACTCCGTTGGTGCGGTCTCTGCGGGAGATCTTGTAGCCCTGTGGGATGGCTATGGCGATGTCTGGTGCTGAGGTGGCGTTCAGCCAGGTCTCCGTCAGGAAGGCGACGTCGGGGGCGGTGGAGTCTAGGAGGTCCCAGAGTTCGATGGCGTGCTTGCGAGTGGAGCGGGTGTTGAGGAGGATGCAGCGGAGGTGGTTGGGTTCTCTGGCTGGTGGTGTGGAGGGTTGGATGCTGGTGAAGCTGCAGTTCCGGCAGATGAAAGGCCCCTGGGTGCGTTTCGGGGTGGCCCGGTAGCAGGGGTGGTCTCGTCTGGTGTTGAGTGCGTGGAGGGTGCTTGCGTCGTAGTGCAGTCTGGCGTTGCGGGGGGTGCGGGGTCCAGGGGTTCTGGCGCTGGGTGCAGTCCAGGCGCGGACGGGCACAGACGGGCTTGCCTTAGGCGCGCCTTCGGAGAGCCAGCGGCACGCCCGCTGCGCGCCCGCTTCGCGGCCTCCATATGAGGGCAGAGGGAGGGAGGAGCAGCTGGGAGGTGGGAGCGGGGCGGCCAATGGGAGTGAAGGGGGCGGGCCGCAGGGGCTCAGCGGCGGGGGAAAACCCGGGGAAAAAACGGTGGGCAAAGACAGCGGGAGAGGGACAACAGAGCACAGGAGTACAGAAAGCAAAACACAGGGGCACAGAATGAAAAAACAAAGTGGCACAGAAAGCCAAGCGCAGGGGTACAGAATAAAAAAAGGAGCGAGCAGTCAGGCGGCAAAAGCGGCAACGGAGGTTCAACCCACAGGGAGATGCATGGCGGATGGGGGAGCGACCTGCCTGGTGGCAGGGTCAAAGGTATAATAAGAGTGACTATTAAACTTGGCTAATAGAGCAATAGAGCTAACAAGAGATATGTAAAAGAAAGGAGAGAAAGAAAAACAGCAGGGGAAGAGAGAAAGAAAGGAAATAAAGGAGAAGAAAAGCCAGAGAACACTAAAAAGAAGACAGTATAAGCCAAATAAATGCCAACTGAAAAACATACCTATGTGAAGAGCTCTTCTGATTAAATAGGGAAGGCTGAAGACACAAGACAGAACAAAGACAATTTGCACTGGGTGGTCATAACATCAGTAGATGATGAGAGAGTGGAAAAAACAGGTGTGAAGAAAAAGTAGTATCTGAATTAGAGATCGGAGTATATGCAGTACAAAGTAACATGCAAACATTCATTAAAAACTGTTGTTACGTCATGCTGTGTGTCCTATGCACCCCCATTTCTTTTGCCGGCTGGTAATTGTGGTAACTGACTCTGACTACTCCTGGGCTGTGTCTAATCAGGCCCCGGGCCAGTGCTATGTTGAAAACTGAAATGAAAACACACATGTGCATTAGGGTACACTGTGTTAGGGTACACGTATATTTGGATTGACCTAACCTATAAGTCCCTAGTAGATAATAGGGCAAGGGGGATTAAAACTACCTTCAAGTCCCCAGTTTATAATAGGGCATAGAGGTTTAGAGGCCAGCAGCCTCTGTTGCACTTGCATGAGTGTGCTCTTGAGTGCCTGAGCACTGCTTTTAAATGTGAATTGTGAACAAATTTGACTTTGGTGGTGAAGAACTTAAAAAGTGATAATCTACCTTATCATTACCAGAAGTGTGGAAGCAGGCAGTGTTGACCCCGCTGCGCAAGAAACCGTCTCTTGCTCCTAAAAGTCCAACGAGTTTCAGACCAATCTCTCTCCTGCCGTACCCAGTAAAAATTCTGGAGCGGGCAGTTAGTAAATCCCTGTCCTTATATCTAGAAGAAAACCATTTGCTAGACAAGGACCAATTCGGTTTTCGACCAGGGCATGGAACTGAAACAGCCCTAGTGACGGTACTTGACAACCTGAGAATGCGAGGCAACAATGGTAATCCGTCCGTATTAGTGTTACTGGATATGTCGGCCGCATTCGATACGGTGAATCACAGTATACTGCTGAAAAGACTAGAGAACATCGGAGAGAAAGGATGGGCACTGAAGTGGCTGCAATCATATCTGACGGCTAGGCAACAGGTGGTAACCATCTCACCGTTTACATCTCCAAAGACCCCTGATAGACACAGGGTTCCACAGGGCTCAGCAATAAGCCCAATCCTATTCAATATCTATCTGTGCCCTCTGATCCCAATTATTAAGTCCTTTGGCATTGATCTAGTAAATTATGCAGACGACACACAACTGGTGTTTTCCCTGGAAGGAAATCAAGCAGTATCCCTAGATAAGTTCCAGGAGTGCATGTATAGCACCTCTAATTGGCTCAGAAAAAACTCCCTACAATTTAATGGAGATAGTATACTGTTCCACGGCCAAAATGGCGCGGCCTTTGCCTTCTGAGTTCAGACTCATCCCTATGGATAAACCACTGACTCCAGCTAGAACAGTATGAAACCTGAGGGTTTTAATGGATGACAACCTTAAAGTGAAGTCACAAGTCAACAAAACAGTTGGCATCTGTTTCTCCCTGATAAGAGCACTTCGCCAGATTCTCCCACTACTGCCTAGTGCTACTAGATCTCTAGTAGTGAGGAATATAATATTAAGTAGGCTGGACTACTGTAACTCTTTGTACTTGGGAGCACCACAATCAGTGCTACTGAAGTTGCAGAGGGTCCAGTCCATAGCAGCCAAATTGGCGTTAAATAGGCAGCGCAGGTTATCAACGACCTTAGCTTTAAAGGACCTTCACTGGTTATCCATCAATAAGAGAATTCAATTAAAATCCCTCTGTATTGTGTTTAGAGTAGTACATGGTTTGGGTCCAATGTCCATGCAGGAGAAATTTACCTGGTGCACTCCTGGGAGAAATCTCCGTTCTGCTAGTGCAAATCTGGTAACCACCACTAGATTCAAGAAGACCAGGACGGGTGGCAGAGCATTCGGTGTAGCAGCCTCACGACTCTGGAATGATTTTCCAATGAACATCAGACAAATTAAATCTCTGCTTCCATTTAGAAAAAGCTTAAAGACTTGGCTCTTCCCTAGGGAGGAGTAAAATGAGCCCCCTAAACCAACAAATAGGTTATCTTTCTTGCTCAGTGACAACTTGGTAAGTCACAGCGCCAGGATACCCGTAGGGTGACATTTTTTGCGCAATATAAGTTCAAGTTACATTCCATTACATTGCATTACACTAAAGAAGGTACCCCAGAGTCTCCCCTAGATGTCCCAGGGTAAAGGGTCATGTCTTTATGAGCAGGATCCTCATAAAAATATGTTATATATGTCCTGGGGATAGCAAAATTGCACTTTCCACTTCCTCCATTGTAGCAAAGTGCCGCCCAAAAATCGACTTTAGAGCTAGGACCACTGTGGAGTGAGAATCTCCACTATTTTTGCATATTCATGACCCCGAAGGTCTCCCCCAGGTGTCCCGGGTGTGGAGGTCATGTAACTTTAGGCAGCACCCTTATAAAATGTGTTTTATATGCCCTGGTGATAGAGAAATTGCACATTTCATTTTCCCCATTGTAGATGCTGAGGTACATAGAATAACATTACAAGAATTTATGAATGCATATATATTGCATATATATTGCTAGGAATTGAATACATGTAGTTTAAAGACTTAGGAGAATGGTACTGACAAATCCAACAATATGCCATTGTTTAGTAAATACTAAATTGCACAGCAAAGAAGTTGTAAGACTTTCTTATCTGTAAGCCATAATTCAGCCTTCCTGAAGTCTTCCCTCATTGATGAAGTGATAAGTTATTCACCAAGGGAGAGGCTATCTGCTGGAGAGGGCTCTGCTACACAGGAATTTGAGAGCAGGGGGGAGAGGTCGTAAAGAATGAGGCTTCAAAGGAGGAACTGGGCAAGTAGGTAATGCCTACCCCCATCTGCTATCACTCAGCCAGATAGGAGGCTTTAGGAAGGAATCTGCAGATGTTAGTGGGTGGGGGGCTTTGGGAATGGGCCACATTGAGAGTTGGTTTAGTGAGCAACTAGATGATGTCTGAAATCTCAGCAGTGCACAATGCTGAGATTTCAGACATCATACATTTTGGAGGAATAATACTTTCTGGGACAAGATTATGCCACACTTTGGAGGATGTGGTCATGCTTTGGGGTGTTGCCTTACATCTCATTGAACAAGGGTCCACCCTTGCTTTCCCCCAGAGAACATTGAATAAATAAGTGAGAGGTGCAGAGCCTCTCAAATCTGCTGTTTGAAATTAAGAGAAGAAGAAGGATTGCCATGATGGAAGCTTAATTTACACCACCAGGCCCTGCATTCTGCTGCCCTGTTGATGTACTTTGCTTCTAAAGGATGAAAGAGTGGACTCCCTGCAAGCTGCAGGTGAACAGAGCTTACCTGCATCATCATCACCAACAGTCCCCTGCCTGGAGTGTGTCTAGTGGACTATTAAGGGTTTTGCCCAGGTGCATTGTTGGAATTGTGGTCTCAATTTTTCAAGGACCATCTTGGAGTTTCCAGACCCTTGGATTGTGTTTTGGACCCTTTGGACCATCAAGAGGAACTTCACGAAGAAGTTCTAGAAGTTTGGAAAAGTTTGGGGCAACTTTGGAAAAAAGCTCCGTAAGGTGACAGACTCAACTACGAGGATCAATCTGGGATCCGGCCCGGATTCCAGATCTGTCCCGCTGCGGAGCTCTAGAGGTCTGACTTCCAGAGTTTCACTTGGCGCTCCATGAAAATCAAGCTAGCGAACCCTCACCGAATCTGAAAAGTTGAAGAACAGTGAGGGCCCTCAGAAGAAAAAGCTCCACAAAAGTTTCTAAGAGCAAAGGTATGTTTTTGACCGGGCCTCCCGCTTAGTGTATCCCAGCAGGGCTCCATCGTGAACGGCCTGAAACTTTGACTATGTCCCGGTCAAGCATGACCAGATGTCTCAGAGTGGAGCTATATGTTTCTAAATTCTAGAAATTGTTTCATCCTTAAATTTCATATCTCCGTTTCCCTAGATGGGTGTTTTGTCGTTTTGGTGTCATTTTAATGACAACATTTTTTCCTAATTTTATAAATTAGTGGGGGATTTTTATTGTGTGTTGTGTATTAATTATTCACTGAATTGGTGTCTTTAAATGCTTTACATACCTGTCTCCTAAGTTTAGCCCGACTGCTTGCAGCCAAGCTACCAAGGGTTAGGGATGGGAATAATTTATTGAGGCCTATACTGGACCCTGAACAGTGTTGGTGGTCTTATTGCCAGTGGTAGATGCATATGTACCACTACTAATAACCCACCTTCCAACAAAAAAGTTTATTATGTGGCTGTTCCTTTGCTTTCTTCTCTACTCCTGGAAATACATTTTTTTATTTTACCAGGATCCTCATATTTATTTATTTATTTGAGTTTTATATAGCGCTGGCTAGACCCGGAGGTATCAGAGCGCTTTACATAAAGATCCACAGAATTACAAAATTACATCAGTCACAAGTTTCATCGTTCCAAGAAAACATTTCAATAGGGTCAGAAGACGAAGTAAATGGAGTTTAGAAGGGAATGGGGGGGGAAGGTATAAGAGGGAGAAAGGATGAAGATAGAATGGATGGAGAGACGAAGGAGAGTCTTCCCAAAGTCCAGCTGGGTAGGTGATGGCCGAGGGGGAAGTCCACAGCCCACCTCTTCTATAGCTATCAGGTAGCTCCATCGGGCATCAGTCAAGCGGCTAGGTCTCAATGAGAAAACAGTTAGAGAGCAAAGAGGAGGAATAAATGGGGTAGGAGGGAGAGTACGACGGAGAGACGAAGTAAGGTCCGGCTGGATTGTCCACAGCCCATCTCCTCTATTGCTATCAAGTAGCTCCACCGGGCATCAGCCAAAAAGCTAGGTCTCCACGTTCAGAGGTAGGTTCACAAATTCAGTATCCTGAAGGGTAGGCCGGATGGGGGATGTGTTCGAGATCTGGTCGAAGTCCGTTTTTTTTTCTAGAGGAGTAGCACGACGTGGTAGGGAACACAGTGGCAGCCATCTTGGGGTGAGGCAAGGGATCAACAGGTAATAACAGGGAGGGCTCAAAAACTTGCTTGCCAAAAGATCATGGTGGCCCCCATGCCCTTCACCACAGACCCGGCCTTGGGGAGCATCCACAGAAAAACCAAAAGTATGCAGCAGTAGTTCAGCGCGTGAAACACGGACACGCTCGAAACATGCAAATTAGATGGGAGCCATAGCTACCTCAAGATCAGGCTACAACGGAAAGGCAACCTCCACACTGGCGTACACAGCCACAAGCAACCCCAGCCATTCAACAAAGATAGGCATTGGGCTCGAGATCTAGCAACAATGGGCACTTCCAAGGCACACTCGGTTCGCCACTAATAAATTCCCAGGCTCGGGGTGCCCCGTGGACCTGGCCAGAGGTGCCATTTTAGGGTCAGGCAGCTTGTGGTGTAACTCATTACAACGTTTCAAGCAAAGATACAATCGCAGATCTTACTGTCCGATGCTCACCGCTCGCTCAGCGCATCGACACATAGGCATATCAGCATATCAGTGAAAGAGCGGTGTGTCTACGTTGCAGCCAGTGATCCTGCCTCGCCACCTTGATGGGATGCCTCTCTTAGATCAGGTCAGGATCGGGACTGATAATCCGATGAACAAGATGCCTCCCACTGCTGGTGAAAGAACAGCCGATGTCGCACCGCTCTGGCCTAGATATTCAGCGGTTCATCATCTCATCACTCGCTGCAACCTTGCAGACAGTCTGTGCAGGAACCCTGGATGGCACAGCTTCCATCCCATGATCTCCAGTAGAAGTCTCGGGCTGCTTCAGGCGCCATCTTGGGTCATGGGCACTCTAAATTGTTGCAGCTCATTCCTCGGTCCTCTGCCATCCCAGAACAGCGGACCGAGTTCAAGAAAGGCTGCGGGTGTTCCGGCTGCAGAACTCGCTCTCCAGGTGGGTCTCCAATGCGGTGAAACACCACTACGGATGTTGAAGTGTGGGTTCACCAGGGAGCATCGGCTTCAAATGACTATCATGGCCATTGGCTCCTCCTCCATCCATATGTTACTGTTCTGTTCTTATAAGTTACTACGAAGTTGCATGGATGAATTGATTTAAATCTAGCTTTCACAACTCATAATTGAGCTCGACGATCTAAGAATTGTTTCTGCCGACCTGCTGTAGCTTTAGCCTCATCCTGCGAGAAGTAAATTTTAGGGCCAGACAATGTGATATGTCTCTTTAATTTAGCTGCATTGAGGACTTTAATTTAATGGGGTCAGTATGTTCCAAGAAGAATATGATGACACCACTAAGTCAAGAATGCATTTTTGACCTCGTCTATAATGCTGTTGGATATATAGAGAAGCGGAGGGAAGAAGATCTAATGCCTACAAAGAAAGAAATATGTAGGATCATTTTCTTCAACATTCACTGGGGTCTGAGATTATTCCTATGGTTTCAAATGTCAAGGTCTTCAGTGTGTCTTTGTAGATCAATTATATCCAAATGTATTTGTCAATTATATGAGAAGAATCTTGGATATCCCTCACTCTCTGCAAGGTTTTATTTGTATCCTCCATATAAAACCACAAGGCATGTAGTTCTTCCAATAACAACTTCATGGAAATAGGAGGAGAAGATTTCACTAGAGAAGGGGATAATTTTTCAGTCTTTAATTAGTAGTTTACCTACTTTTATGTAGCATGCCATGATTGAAACAACATGTGTACTCCCTTTAGATGTACTACAATGCTGGAAGCTTTTAGAAAAACTTTAACGAGAAATCTTAGGTGATATATTTAGAGAATCCTCCACAGACAGTGAGCCAGATTGATTGAACAGGTAACTAAGGAGATGTGGTTCATCATGTAATAAAGTACATCAGAAGAGGAATGGTATGTGGTGTATGGAAAAGAAGAATAACAGTACCTTAAGTTCCTCAAGAAAGTCTCACAGCGAAAGGAAGATACTGCTATCTGTAGCCAATGTCTTCTGAGTAAAAATTGGTGAGCAGGAGACAAAATGAAGATCGTAGCCACATCGTATGTAAAGCGCGGCTATTATTAAAAGAAAAATGATATGCTGAAGAAACATATGCATAAATAATTCCCCTAATGAGGGGAAGCCAGGTTTTCAAAAATTTCTGTCGCATCTAAAAACAAGATGACGGCAAACAAAATCAAGGAATTCAGAGTATTGTGATGAACAAACTGCAAGGTTGGCATATCAAAAAGCTCTAGAGACATTCAACCATGCCTCTGTTCAGGTATGATCTCCATTTGTTGAAGGTATTGACCAAGACTGCTGCCACGGAGCACCGAGGTTGCACTTGCATCTTGCTCGATGACCAGATCATGCCCTCTCAAGGCTGCATAATCTTTATTTCACCTAATGCTTCTTTAGTCCACCGTCATAAACTCCCTGCCTCCTTATCTCACTTTTTCAGGTAGTTCCTCTCTTTGTTACTGTTTTAGCAGTCTTATGTACACCTGGATCACCTGAAAACTGCACATCTAGCAGTGACCTGGCATGAATGAGCTATTAAGTCTGCTTCATTTGCTTCATCTAGCCCAACAATGTGACTTTCTTTAGTACTCCCTCCCATCCCCACAATTCTAATCGAAGTAATAATCTACCTCCCAGAGACACCATTGTCCTGAACATGCAAGGGCACTGGAAACTGGCAGTAGTGGCATTCCCTCATTAAGGAATTCACCCCAATCTGACACTTCATAAATGTTCTCTTGTGATTGAGTCTAGCATTTGCTTATCTCATACACAAGTCTTTTTTCTGAGATTTATTTTTAAGCTGTAGAAAAGTAAAAAATGAATTTCTGCAGTGATGTGATTGGCCATTTCACTCTATGATAGGTCATCATGACAATTGCCAAGAGTTAATCTAACTTTGGATCAACTATTGTCTTTATTCATTAGAAATGTACATTCTGTAATAATACATCCTTCCCACATGCTTTGGACGAACCCACATTTTAACATCACCAGATACTATTACATTTTCTTCTTATAAACCTTATTAACCAAACAAATAGAATATGTTGTTTTAATCCAGGCACGACTCCATATGCTAGAGAGCTCTTGTATCCTTTAAACATAGCACGATTTCATGCCTATCAAATACTTTTGCAACAAATGCAACAGACGTCTATTCTTTTTCCATGCACAGCTCATCCATTCTAATGTTTTAATAGCCTTTAGAATATTTATCTTTCCAATGATCTCTGAAACTTGATTAGATATCCTAGATTCACCGATGCTGGGGCAAAGTGGATCTAAAATGGAATGATGTGCATTAACGTGCCTTCCTGCCCACGCCATGTACACGGTGGAACAAGCGGTCAACACTTTCAGTCTGAAATGGGGACAATTAAAGTCTACAACAGACAACAAATGAGATCTAATTCAGATAAACCAGTGACAGGAACTCTATATCTTGACGTGAAATGCATTGCTAAATCTTGAGATGAAGTGATTCAGATGTGTTTACTAATCATTGCTATGTGAAATTTCCCGTATAGCCCCTTGATTCCTATATTCGGCATAATAGCTGCCAGCAAACGCCAATGGACTACACCAGCATGATGGAGCCTGAGTTACTGGTACATAAATATATGTATCATTCATTGAGTGGTATTATGTACGGTAAAGGACATTAAAGTTTGTTATGTGGACATTGGACAAGAGACAGTGCACAGACATTGCCAGAGTGGCAGCTGGCTCTGTTTCCACATCCATAACATTATGCTAAAATACATTCGCGGAAGGAATGCAACAGTACGCAGCTCTGGCCTATCAGAAAGTACATTTCTTTCACATGCAGACTTGAGGTTTACTACTGCGAAGACTCTACTGCCTGTTGTACATTATGCAAGTAGGAGGCATTTTGGGCCATATCATGCTTAGCGATAATTTTCTTGTCGCTGGCTATCTCTGCTTTTTATCACCCTGGTAGCGCGTTATCATCAACGTGCTGCTCCAGGACGATAAAAATTCCAGAGATAGCGATGTTATCGCAGTTTTGCAGGGAACATCGCTGGTTTTCCAGCGATGTTCCCTGCAAAAGGGCGATAACCTTGCTGATACGACCCTGTGGTCGTATCAGCATAATCCACCCCCAATGTAGGGGTGGCTTAGTCAGGATTTTAGCAGACGTTAGTTTTTGGAGAAAACAGCAGTTTTCTCCAAAAACTAGCATCTGCTAAAATGCAAGGGCATCCTTGCTGATAGCGCAAAGACGCGTTATTGCTCTCCTGACATATAGTGTATGTCAGGAACGCCCACTTTGCATCTCATTAGAGATACAAAGGTAGGCGTAGTGTAAAAGGGTGCTAACATGCGAATACACATGTTTGCACCCTCTTGCTGATTTGGCGTTGGTTTTATCTCCGCTTTTCTGGCTATTAAAGCCAGAAAAGCGGAGATAAAGCCCTTGATGATAAGCCCCTTAGTACTTATTAATGTGCTCCGTCGTTGTTTACTACTTAAGATAAGTGAAAACTACTTTTCGAATATATTTCTGCAAAGAAATACTAGTGCACACTATAGGTAATATTCATAGCAACCTATGAATAGAAAAACTTATTTGTATTTTCCAACAAGTACCCCAAGAGGCAACATGCGACTCCACTACCACCTTCCAAAGCCACCACACTATCACCTCAACAAACTTCAAACTGACCTGTATATGTCAGTTTTCAGAGTAAAAGCTTTTCATGTGCTAAGTGGGCTTAAATGTGGTGTTTGTGGACGGAGAAAGATGGTGAAGTGATTTTCCACGTTGAAAGACAGGCACACTACTTTCAGGGTATTAATACTATAGGAGCTGAGAGCAGTCTTTTCTAGATTAGATAAAACATATTCCAATTCTGATTGATAGTTGTATTAGTTATAGCTGTTAGTTTGTTAGTTTTATTAGTCACAGGTCTTTCGAGACCTTGCTGTTTCATGACACATTGACGATGGACGCAAGAGAGAGCAGGTGCAACAGGAAGGAAGCAAAATGGGTTTATTCACAAACGCATCACAGTGTCTCTTCGGTCAGCGATGAGTAAAGTTCCTGTCTGTTTCAGTTAGTGCAATCATGTGCAATAAATAAAAAGAAGATAAAAAACCTTTTAAAACAAATATGACAAATGTTTGAATGATGACAGTCTGCTCCTTAAATAGGGCTGAATTTAATAGAAGTAGATTGGGGTGTTTATGTTTCCTTTTTGTGTTCATTATTTAGATAGGATGAATTAAAAAATAAAGTGTCGGTAGTGCTCTTTGTGAGAGAAAAACAAACGTTTTGTTCTCCTCTAACTAAAGGAATACTGCTTGTGAGGCTTCAGGAGACTTTTCATTTATTTCAAGTGCATGACACATATTTTCCTTAGGGGTGAACTAAGGCACTAAAGGGTGAAGTATGGGGTGACCAGGCAGTCGTTTGCTTGTTCAATTAGTTTCTAGTTTCTTTCTCATGGCAGCCAATAGACTGGTGGTTGTATCTTCTGTTTACCTGATCATGCAACACAGCCAAATCCTACTTCAAGTGTATTATTGTGAGCAATTGTGTTGTCAACTAAGAGCCACAATCCCTGTTGTTAGGGTGAGCCGCAAAAAGTCACTAATTTATCCTGTGCCTAATCTTCTGGTAACTTGGCACAACACCAGTCGGGTATAACTTAAGGGCAATGTGTAAAGTATTTATGTGGCACACAAACAGTAATAAAGTAAAAGAACAAGACAAGTAAAATACCACATCAATTTAGAAGAATTGGGTACATTTTAATAAATTATTTTATGCCAAAACAAAAAACATCCAATCAGTAGAACCAGAGTTATGAATTTTTAAAGTTCAAGCACCTAAAAGATCAAAGCGTCAGACATCTAGTCACGCAGGACTGGGTCATAGTAAAAAAGAACTATGCAATTTGGCTATCTGGGCAACTTTAGGACCATTTCCAGGGTCCAGGACTAGATGGGATGTAGGGGGACTTTTCTGTCCCTGAGGCTCTGATCAGGAGGCCAGCGATCTAGTCCTTGGAGTCACTCTGGTAGTCCTGGATTCAAGAATTGATCAGGGCTCAAGCAGCAGGGTAAGTCTCTGATGGTTTAATGCAGACTTCAGGCAGCGATCAGTTCTTTCAGGTGCAGCCAAATAGTATTCTGAAGTACAAAGTAGGCCACAGCAGCAGACAGTACTCTGAGAGTCCTTCCATAGGTCTAGATAGTGAACTGAAGAGTGGGTTGAGGGTCCAATGTTTATACCTGTTGCCATCTTTGAAGTAGGAGAGGTTTGTAGAGAGTTCTCCTTGAAGTGCTTAGACTACTCCACCCTGGCTCCATCTTGACAACAGGAACATTGAGGTAGTGTGAAGTCCTTTGTGTGAAGGTGGGCACAGCCTATTGATTTTTAAGCAGGGCTGTGCCCAGCTGTGCCTTCCACCATTCTGTCAGAGATGGCCCATCCAGACACACCTAATCCTGCTATTCTGTGATGTCTGGGAGTAAAAAGCAAAGTTCAACTGCCAACTACTCCCAGTAATGTGACCCAACAACAGGCTGCATACAAAAAATAGCTAGGGCAGGAAAATGCCAGCTTTCTAAAAGTAGCATTTTCAAAATTGGGACTTAAATTCCGACTTTACCATTAGAGAGGATTTTAATTAGAATTCCTAGACACCTAGGGCCTTATGTAGGTAAATTACATTTACCGATTCTTAAATACCGAATTTTACCGATTCGGTATTTATGAATCGGTAAATGTAATGTAGGTAAAAAAATACCGATTCGGTAAGTGTCGGTATTTTAGAATCGGTATTTACCGATTCGGTAATGGTAACCTGTATCTCATTGATTCCTATGGGCCAGGAGGCCCATAGGAATCAATGGGAAGCCAGTTACCATTACCGAATCGGTAATTACCGAATCGGTAATGGGGGAGCTCAATCAAGGGTGGCAGGGTGTCACATTGACACCCTGTTGCACCCCTGATTCCTGCATGTGTGCACATGTGGCACACATACATGCCCTGAGGGCATGTGTGTCTGCCACATTGCACACATCTAAGGGCCAAATAATGCATTCACAGGGACATTCGTCATTTACCACCAACTTTCAGTTGGTGGTAAATAACGAATCCCCACACCCACCACACACTCCCCCTACATCTCATTTCTGTATTCGGTATTTACCGAATCGGTAAAATTACCGATTCGGTAATTTTACCGATTCGGTAAATTACCGAATACAGAAATGATCCCCCTACAACCCAAAAGCCTAAATACCGGTCGGTAACGGTATATTTACCGAAAATCGGCCGTTACCGACCGGTATTGGCCTACCTACATATGGCCCCAAATGTGAATTGACGACCTGCTCCTACTCAAAAGTATTTTTTTAAGAAATACAAGGGTAACCCTACTCACACGGAAACACAACATATAATGTATTATAAAAACAAAGGCTCTTGTGGACAATGTACGACTAAATGATACGTAACTACAAATAGCAAATTCAAACCAAAGAATAGAATGTCAAAAGAATAAATTGTTCTACACAAACCAATAAGGAGTCCAATTTGTATTTTATACAAGTAATATCTGTATTGAGAAATAGATAGAGCTCGGTGTCCCATGTGAAAAAGAACCAAAAAAGGAAATGTGACACAATACAATATGTAATAGTGTTTCTTAATATACATCAATGACCATTCACAAATGAGCAATGTCCTACAAGGGCCACCTTTGGAATTCAGAGAGGCCAGAAATGGTTAATTATAGCGTACGTCGATGATGTTTAGACCCCGTATAGGGTTGGGGATCTCATCAAGACCTTAAGCTAAGGGACATCTAAAATGAAACAATAAAACAAGTACTCAGCTAACAAAGAGAAAAACTCAAGTAATATTAGTAGTAAAGATAAGAAGAGGATGGAAGGTGTACCTGGTGATTCAATGCGCAATATGTCCCAAATAATGAAGTGCACACCATAAAATGTGAGGGAAACGAAGGAAGTGTTACTCACGTTGGGCCCAGCGGCTCTTATGGGAACAATGGGGAAAAAAGAAAAGCCCAAAATTAACACCTGAATTGTCAACCGAGGAGTATAATATGCTGGTGAAATTGACTGATTAGACTTACCCTACCATGGGAGGGAAAGGGGAGTAAAACCAGCTTGATCGAATATACTCCACAGAAATACGGGTGTCAAGAATGATAAGAGCCACAATAGCTACTATCACATTGGATGTGTGCTGCTGTTAGATGAAAAAAGGAGTGTGTGTAAAGGACATCAAGGGTATTTCTGAGCGACATTGGCAGCTCCTTAGGGGTAACCCAGCACTTACTTTGAGCATGCAGTGGGAGCAGGAATCTGAGATCGATTCTTGGATGGAGAGAGGGCGTGCTTACAAATTCTGCTTCGCTGTACCGTAAAGTACCAGAGACATTGATCCGTGTCCATGGAAATGTTATTATGGTGGGCTGCCGAAGTCAGCCTCACAAAGCCAATGCTGCTTGGTACGGGGCGCACTTTTCGACCAGTTATGTAGCTTTACTATGCGGCCGGCTGGCCCCGTGCACATAGTGCTATTTTGGAAGGACGTAATAGACTAAAATGGTGAGAGATGAGACTGATGTGTCGAACGTCTCTGGTATTGATTGAAGACACAGGCAGTGTGCGATGTATACACCGCATGGACCGCATTATGTCAATTTTGTTAACGAGATGTGGGCAGAGATCCTGTCAATTAACATTGAAATATTAAATATGTGAATTGAAGAAGTCAAAGATAAAAAAAGAAAGGCAGAATATATGAAGAAACATTTTCATAGAATTCAGCAATTAGGCATCATAATTGGAGCTGACAAAGATCAGAGGCAAATAGAGTCATACATTTGGTATATACACTAATGGTGCATCAAGATTATAAAGAGGCCATAAAGGGTAAGTGCAAAATGAAAAGCAACGGTTAAGATATTTTTGGTATTTACACTAATGGTGCATATCCATATACCGTCACTTTTCTACGGGGTTATAGGCCACCATTAAGAGGCAAGAGTGGTGACAAAGCTCCTCCATTCTTCTGAGTTATTGAGCCCTTGATCAATGGAGTTGCAACATTCATTCCATTAGCACTCCATTTTTTTTGCAGCATTTAAGTATTGTCACTTCCTTTTCATAGACAACTGTCATGTGAATCACTTGCCATTTAAGGTCTTCTACATTATGAGTCATCTCTGTAAAATGTGCCATCAGAGTGCATTGGGTACGGCACAATAAATTCTTCTCTGATGTTGGTAGATCCTGGTATTGATGGGTTGGGATGTTTGTCCAATATAGGGTAGACTACATGGGCAGCATATGCAATAAACCACATTGTGTGAATTGCGACTGGAAACAAAGTTAAGTTCATTTTTAAGATTACCATGTTTAAATACTAACCATCAAAGGAAAATGTACATGCAATGCAGTTGTCAGACTGAAAATGACCTTTTAGTTGGGGGGCCACAGATTGTTTCAAGAGTTCTAGTTCTGGTGGTATTAGAACCTTGCGGAGAGGAATAGACCAGGTGGTGGTGATAGTTTTCCCTCTTTTAAAGGCAAACATGGCTGTTTGTAGTGAGTGGTTTATACTCTCAATTAAGTGCCAATTTTTTTAGGTCAAATTTCAGACCTTGTTAGTGTGCATGCAAAAAGTGGTTGCTCAAACCATGTTTTTCAAGAGGGGTCTTTTTATGAGGCGTTAGTATCTCCTTTCTTGGGCAGAAATGCCCATTTGAGGGAGTTTTTCAATATTCTTTTTGGATCGCCCCTTGCCACCAGTTTATTGTGTAAAATGAAGGCCTCTCTGAAGTAGTCCTGTTTGTGGGTACGATTCCTGCAGATGCACAGGAGCTGGCCAAATGAAAGACCATCCTGCAGTGCCCTCGGGTGATTGCTATCATAAGCCAAGAGTTTTTTCTTCTCTGTGGGCTTTCTATAGAGGATTGTATAAAGTTTACCTTTTTCATGTTATGTCAAGGAAGGCAATTTCTGACCTATGTATAGTGCATGTGAAAATAAGAGATTTCTGGACTTAATGAAGGTACCTCAAAAATCCTTGAAAAATGTGCACTGAGCCAGAACAGATCCCAAAAATTTGAATATAACACTTTCAACATTTTGGTGCCGATTCCGATCCGGAAAAACCCGGGTATGAATGGTCGTACGGAGCGTTTTTTCCGTCCCACTCGTACCCGGGAAAAACAGCTTACAAACTCGCAAGTACGATTCGCACAGAAATACCATTTCTGTACGAGTCGTAAAAAACACCGACCGGCAAAAAAATACATACAAATCTGAATCTGGACGGCGCATACGCGACGTCCGGACGGAGTCAGGCAGCGTTCTACGGACCAGCAAGTACGATTCGTGCCGACGTCACTCCGCACGCAATTTTTTACGGGAGCCAAAAACTGCCGGGAAATTGAGCACGACGCGAAGAAGGAGCCCTGGTACGCGACGGACAGCGATGGAACCCAACCTACGCGTCATCCTGGCCCTCATAGCCCACCACCTCGTGTACAGAAACCGACGCAGACGCCGCAGAAGGTCAGAACAACCCCCAGGGGCAAAGTGGGGGTGTGTGCAAGGGGCAGGAAACATAACCCACACCCCACAAATTACTAATACATCCTGCACATTAATTACCTCCATGGTCTGGTCACTTCAGGGGCGTGTCCACCAATCCCACGTCCCGCCACAACGGAAGTGGACGTGGACGCGTACCCGTCACCACCACAATGGTGGTACGGGACGTACCCACGCCCCCCAGAGCTTGGGTACGGCCCGTACCACCATTGTAGTGGTGAAGTAGGGGTACGCGTGTACGGACCGTACCCACACTCCCCAGAGCGTGGGTACGGGCTGTACCACGCGTACCCCTACGTCACAGCCACAATGGTGGACGGCCCGTACCCACGCTCTCCAGAGCGTGGGCACGGGCCGTACCATGCGTACCCCTACATCACCACTACAATGGTGGTACGGCCCATACCCACGCTCCCCAGAGCGTGGGTACGGGCCGTACCACGCGTACCCCTATGTCACCGCCACAATGGTGGTACGGCCCGTACCCATGCCCCCAGAGCATGGGTATGGAGCGTTTTTTCCGTCTGACTCGTACCCGGGAAAAACAGCTTACAAACTCGCAAGTACGATTCGCACAGAAATACCATTTCCGTACGAGTCGTAAAAAACACCGACCGGCAAAAAAATACATACAAATCTGAATCTGGACGGCGCATACGCGACGTCTGGACGGAGTCAGGCAGTGTTCTACGGACCAGCAAGTACGACTCGTGCCGACGTCACTCCGCACGCAGCATTTTTTACGGGAGCCAAAAACTGCCGGGAAATTGAGCACAACGCGAAGAAGGAGCCCCGGTACGTGACGGACAGTGATGGACCCCAACCTACGCGTCAACCCGGCCCTCATAGCCTACCACCTCGTGTACAGAAACCGACGCAGACGCCGCAGAAGGTCAGAACAACCCCCAGGGGCAAAGTGGGGGGGTGTGCAAGGGGCAGGAAACATAACCCACACCCCACAAATTACTAATACATCCTGCACATTAATTACCTCCATGGTCTGGTCACTTCAGGGGCATGTCCACCAATCCCACGTCCCGCCACAACGGAAGTGGGCGTGGACGCGTACACGTCACCACCACAATGGTGGTACGGGACGTACCCACACCCCCCAGAGCTTGGGTACGGCCCGTACCACCATTGTAGTGGTGAAGTAGGGGTACGCGTGTACGGACCGTACCCACACTCCCCAGAGCGTGGGTACGGGCTGTACCACGCGTACCCCTACGTCAAAGCCACAATGGTGGACGGCCCGTACCCACGCTCTCCAGAGCGTGGGTACGGGCCGTACCATGCGTACCCCTACATCACCACTACAATGGAGGTACGGCCCGTACCCACGCTCCTCAGAGCGTGGGTACGGGCCATACCACGCGTACCCCTACGTCACCGCCACAATGGTGATATGGCCCGTACCCACGCCCCCAGAGCGTGGGTATGGGCCGTACCACGCGTACCCCTACGTCACCGCCACAATGGTGGTACGGCCCGTACCCACGCTCTCCAGAGCATGGGTACGGGCCGTACCACGCGTACCCCTACGTCACTGCCACAATGGTGAACGGCCCGTACCCACGCTCTCCAGAGCGTGGGTACGGGCCGTACCACGCGTACCCCTACATCACCACTACAATGGTGGTACGGCTCATACCCACGCTCCCCAGAGTGTGGGTACGGGCCGTACCACGCGTACCCCTATGTCACCACCACAATGGTGGTACAGCCCGTACCCACGCCCCCAGAGCATTGGTATGGAGCGTTTTTTCCGTCCGACTCGTACCCGGGAAAAACAGCTTACAAACTCGCAAGTACGATTCGCACAGAAATACCATTTCCGTACGAGTCGTAAAAAACACCGACCGGCAAAAAAATACATACAAATCTGAATCTGGACGGCGCATACGCGACGTCTGGACGGAGTCAGGCAGTGTTCTACGGACCAGCAAGTACGATTCGTGCCGACGTCACTCCGCACGCAGCATTTTTTACGGGAGCCAAAAACTGCCGGGAAATTGAGCACAACGCGAAGAAGGAGCCCCGGTACGTGACGGACAGCGATGGACCCCAACCTACGCGTCAACCCGGCCCTCATAGCCTACCACCTCGTGTACAGAAACCGACGCAGACGCCGCAGAAGGTCAGAACAACCCCCAGGGGCAAAGGGGGGGTGTGCAAGGGGCAGGAAACATAACCCACACCCCACAAATTCCTAATACATCCTGCACATTAATTACCTCCATGGTCTGGTCACTTCGGGGGGCGTGTCCACCAATCCCACGTCCCGCCACAACGGAAGTGGACGTGGATGCATACCCGTCACCACCACAATGGTGGTACGGGACGTACCCACGCCCCCAGAGCGTGGGTACGGCCTGTACCACCATTGTAGTGGTGATGTAGGGGTACACGTGTACGGACCGTACCCACGCTCCCCAGAGCGTGGGTACGGGCTGTACCACGCGTACCCCTACGTCACCGCCACAATGGTGGACGGCCCGTACCCACGCTCTCCAGAGTGTGGGTACGGGCCGTACCATGCGTACCCCTACATCACCACTACAATGGAGGTACGGCCCGTACCCACGCTCCTCAGAGCGTGGGTACGGGCCGTACCACGCGTACCCCTACGTCACCGCCACAATGGTGGTATGGCCCGTACCCACGCCCCCAGAGCGTGGGTACGGGCCGTACCATGCGTACCCCTACATCACCGCCACAATGGTGGTACGGCCCGTACCCACGCTCTCCAGAGCATGGGTACGGGCCGTACCACGCGTACCCCTACGTCACCGCCACAATGGTGGACGGCCCGTACCCACGCTCTCCAGAGCGTGGGTACGGGCCGTACCACGCGTACCCCTACATCACCACTACAATGGTGGTACGGCCCATACCCACGCTCCCCAGAGCGTGGGTACGGGTCGTACCACGCGTACCCCGATGTCACCGCCACAATGGTGGTACAGCCCGTACCCACGCCCCCAGAGCATGGGTATGGAGCGTTTTTTCCGTCCGACTCGTACCCAGGAAAAACAGCTTACAAACTCGCAAGTACGATTCGCACAGAAATACCATTTCCGTACGAGTCGTAAAAAACACTGACCGGCAAAAAAATACATACAAATCTGAATCTGGACGGCGCATACGCGACGTCCAGACGGAGTCAGGCAGCGTTCTACGGACCAGCAAGTACGATTCGTGCCGACGTCACTCCGCACGCAGCATTTTTTACGGGAGCCAAAAACTGCCGGGAAATTGAGCACAACGCGAAGAAGGAGCCCCGGTACGTGACGGACAGCGATGGACCCCAACCTACGCGTCAACCCGGCCCTCATAGCCTACCACCTCGTGTACAGAAACCGCCGCAGACGCCGCAGAAGGTCAGAACAACCCCCAGGGGCAAAGGGGGTGTGCAAGGGGCAGGAAACATAACCCACACCCCACAAATTCCTAATACATCCTGCACATTAATTACCTCCATGGTCTGGTCACTTCGGGGGGCGTGTCCACCAATCCCACGTCTCGCCACAACGGAAGTGGACGTGGACGCGTACCCGTCACCACCACAATGGTGGTACGGGACGTACCCACGCCCCCCAGAGCGTGGGTACGGCCTGTACCACCATTGTAGTGGTGATGTAGGGGTACGCGTGTACGGACCGTACCCACGCTCCCCAGAGCGTGGGTACGGGCTGTACCACGCGTACCCCTACGTCACCGCCACAATGGTGGACGGCCCGTACCCACGCTCTCCAGAGCGTGGGTACGGGCCGTACCACGCATACCCCTACATCACCACTACAATGGTGGTATGGCCCGTACCCACGCTCCTCAGAGCGTGGGTACGGGCCGTACCATGCGTACCCCTACATCACCGCCACAATGGTGGTACGGCCCGTACCCACGCCCCCAGAGCATGGGTATGGCCCGTACCACCATTGCAGTGATGATGTAGGGGTACGCGTGTACGGACCGTACCCACGCCCCCAGAGCGTGGGTACGGGCCGTACACGCGTACCCCTACAGCCCCAATACATGATGGATACAAGGCGTACACACGCCACGGATGTAGGTGTACGGCTTGGTGCAGCACATCAGCTGTAAATTGGGGGTGGTGTATGGCCAGGCCTTGCTGTGTACCACAGCAAGGGCGCAGGTGGGTGGGTGGGTGCAGAGGACCCGCAACAGTGCCCAGACATATGAGGGGTGGGTGCAGAGGACCCCCAGCAGTGCCCAGACATATGAGGGGTGGGTGCCCATCACTCCCAGCAGTGCCCAGACATATGAGGGGTGGGTGCCCATCACTCCCAGCAGTGCCCAGACATGTGAGGGGTGGGTGCAGAGGACCCCCAGCAGTGCCCAGACATATGAGGGGTGGGTGCAGAGGACTCCCAGCAGGGCCCAGACATATGAGGGGTGTGTGCCTATCACTCCCAGCAGTGCCCAGACATATGAGGGGTGGGTGCAGAGTCCTCACAGGAGTGCCCAGACATGTGAGGGATGGGTGCAGAGGACTCCCAGCAGTGCCCAGACATATGAGGGGTGGGTGCCTATCACTCCCAGCAGTGCCCAAACATATGAGGGGTGTGTGCCTATCACTCCCAGCAGTGCCCAGACATATGAGGGGTGGATGCCTATCACTCCCAGCAGTGCCCAGACATATGAGGTGTGGGTGCCTATCACTCCCAGCAGTGCCCAGACATATGAGGGGTGGGTGCAGAGGACCCCCAGCAGTGCCCAGACATATGAGGGGTGGTTGCAGAGGACTCCCAGCAGTGCCCAGACATATGAGGGGTGGGTGCTTATCACTCCCAGCAGTGCCCAGACATGTGAGGGGTGGGTGCCTATCACTCCCAGCAGTGCCCAGTCATATGAGGGGTGGGTGCAGAGGACCCCCAGCAGTGGACAGACATGTGAGGGGTGGGTGCAGATGACTCCCAGCAGTGCCCAGACATATGAGGGGTGTGTGCCTATCACTCCCAGCAGTGCCCAGACATATGAGGGGTGGGTGCCTATCACTCCAAGCAGTGCCTAGACATGTGAGGGGTGGGTGCAGAGGACTCCCAGCAGTGCCCAGACATATGAGGGGTGGGTGCCTATCACTCCCAGCAGTGCCCAGACATATGAGGGGTGGGTGCAGAGGACCCCCAGCAGTGCCCAGACATATGAGGGGTGGGTGCAGAGGACTCCCAGCAGTGACCAGACATATGAGGGGTGGGTGCCTATCACTCCCAGCAGTGCCCAGACATATGAGGGGTGGGTGCCTATCACTCCCAGCAGTGCCCAGACATATGAGGGGTGGGTGCAGAGGACCCCCAGCAGTGCCCAGACATATGAGGGGTGGGTGCAGAGGACTCCCAGCAGTGACCAGACATATGAGGGGTGGGTGCCTATCACTCCCAGCAGTGCCCAGACATGTGAGGGGTGGGTGCAGAGGACCCCCAGCAGTGGACAGAGACATGGGGGGGTGTACCTCATTATCACAGCTCCATGGGTGAATGTACGTATCCCTAACTTTGGACAATGAGGATAGTGCCATAACAACACATCACTGACAGCATTGTCCCACTCCCAGGAGGAAGGAGGTCTTGCCCCCACTGCATGACGCACCACATGTGGGTGTGAGGACAAATAACACATGCATACCCACCCCTGGCAGATGCAGCACAATACACACACTGAGATCATGCCACAAGACTGTATAGTCATGTCACTGCCTAACAAACTAAGAGAGCCAAAGAGAACACACACTGTCACGCAAATCCCAGGACTGATAGGAATGTTCAGGTGCTGGGCTAGCCACCAAGATGTTGTCTGTCATGGAAGGAATAGTGTGGTTCAGTTAGGGCGACAGATGCTTCCGTTCTTGAAGTGTAGGGTGGGGGGTGGGGGGTCGGGGTTGGGTACTCGTTGGTTGTTCCTCCTTGGGGGAATGTTTTGTTTGGTTTGGGTTTGTTCTCCATTGAGCCTCTTATGCAGCACCACGCCTCGCGTGTCACCACACTATCCCATGCAGCCGCTCACACGCGCTCCGCCGCCGCTCGCTTTCCTGCGCCGTCCGCTGGCCTCCCCTAGCATGGGACCCGTAGTCCCGACGTCCCCTGGCCGCTTACCTCCAGGCGCGCTCCGTTCCCGTCGCTACCATGGATGACATAGCTTCCAAGGCCCAGGTGCGCATCCTGTCCTGGAACGTGAACGGCTTACTGGACCGGCTCAAGTGCACCGCCGTCCTTAAATATGCCCAGCGCGCGGAGGCAGATGTGCTCATGCTTCAGGAAACCCACCTGTTTGGCGAGAAATGTCCCTTTCTGGCGCGCTATGGGTATGGACCAGGTGTGGCACTCCGGGTTCTCGCGCGGATCGCGGGGGGTCACCGTCCTGCTGCGCCGCTCCCTCCCTTTTGTGTTTACCCGGGTGATCCACGACCCCCTTGGCATGGGGATTGCCATTTGCGGCACGCTTGAGGGTCGGCCGCTCAGTCTCATATCACTCTACGCGCCGCCTTCCGGGCTGTCTCAGGCTTTATCTCAAGCCGCATCTTTGCTGGCAACTCTCCCGCCGGGCACTATTGTTCTTGGGGGAGATTTCAATGCCCTCTCGGCCCCGCAACTTGACTCCTTGGGTCCGGTATCGTCGCCCCGTGCCACGCGGGTGAAGCAGCTGGGGGGCTGGGCGGAGGCCCAGGGCTTGTGCAATGAATGGCGGACCTGGCACCCGCACGCACGGCAGTACACTCATACTTCAGCCGCCCACCACACCCATGCACGCATTGATGCGATCTTTGTCCCCCCCGGCGATTGTGTCAGCATCCAAGACATCCGCATCCTCCCCAGGGGGATATCTGATCACTCTCCTGTCCTCCTGGGTCTGGGCCACCTGCCCCGTGTGGCCCGCCAGATGTGGCGCTTTAACGCCTGGTTCCTCCAGGATAAGACGCTGCGTGGGGAGGTGGGGTCCGCATTGGCGCATTATTTCGGGTCGGTTTCCTCGGCGGGCACCCTTTGGGAGTCCTGTAAGGCCACCATTAGAGGGGCTGCCAAAACACATGTGGTACGGCATCATCAGAAGCAACTCCAGCGGCTCACTGCCTGTGAGGCCCGCGCGCTGCAACTGGAGCAATCTCTCTCTGAGTCCGGTGATCCGGCCGGGACCCGGCAACTGCGACTTCTGCGTGAGGAGATTCGGCAACGGTCGCTTGATGAGGCTAAGCTCCTCTGGCAATCCTCACTGGCGAGGGTATACGGGTGGGGCGATAAGAATGGTGCGCTGCTGCATCGGCTGGCTACTTACCCCAGGGCATCGCGCATCATCCCGGCGGTAGCCGACTCTGACGGCGTGCTCCAATCTTCCTCCGTGGCAATAGCGGAAGCTTTCGCTCAGTATTATTCGCAGCTCTATCGGTCCCGGGCGTCGGACCTTTCCCTGGCTTCTCTGCTCGCCACTAGTAACCTGCGGCTTCCCCAACTTCAGTAGGACGACTGGGAGAGTCTGGAGGTGCCCATTTCTCCTGAGGAGATTGGGGACACGATAGGGCGCACGTCCGCGGGGAAGACCCCGGGACCGGACGGCTTCCCCCAGGAGTTTTATGCCACCTATTGGGAGCACCTGGTCCCGCGGTTGGATGCCCTCTATGCTGAAGCGGTCACCAAAGGCTCCTTCCCTCCGGAAGCCGACATAGCCACGATTGTGGTTCTGCCCAAGTCTACACCGCCTCCTTGTGATAGGTTGGCCTACCGGCCGATCTCTCTTATTAACACTGATATCAAGCTTTACGCAGCGGTCCTGGCCCAGAGGCTCCGGCCCTTTTTGTCGTCCTTGGTGCCTCCGGACCAATGCGGCTTCATGCCGGACCGGGGCACACGCCACTGCCTACGTCGCCTTCACGTGGCCTTGGCTCACCGCCATCGCATATCTCCATATCTCACCCTCCTGCTTGCCGATTTCGAGAAAGCTTTCGACTCGGTTGGGTGGCCCTACTTGTTTGATATCCTGACCCACATGGGTTTCGGCCCCAAGTTTGTTGGAATGGTACGGGTCCTTTACGCGCACCCCCACGCCAGAGTGTTGGTTAATGGGGCACTGTCGAGACCGTTTAGGATCGGCCGGGGAACGTGGCAGAGGTGTCCGCTATCGCCCCTCCTCTTTGCGCTTGCAATGGAGCCCCTTGCTTCCCTGATCCGAATGGATCCTCTCCTTCGGGGCTGGGAATGGCCGGGCCTCGAACCGGACAGAATAGCCCTCTACGCGGATGACGTCCTGTTGTACCTTAGCGATCCGGCGCGCTCGGGACCGCGCGCACTCCATATCTTGGGCCACTTTGGCCGCGCATCTGGCCTCTACTTAAACCCGCGAAAATCAGTCCTTGTGCCTCTGCACCCCTCCCGGGAGTGTTTTGACTGGCAGGACACTATTCCCCTCCGCCGGTTGTCCTTCAGGTACCTGGGCATCTGGGTCTCTCTTCTCCCGGAATTGAGCTGGGCTCTTAATGTGACCCCCCTGGTCAAGAAAGCCAAGGTAGATCTGGTGCGATGGTAATCACTCCCGCTCAATCCGCTGGGGAGGGTGGCGCTATACAAAATGATGATTCTCCCCCGGTTCCTTTATGTATTGCAAAATACCCCCGTGTCCTTCCCACGGCCTTGGTTTCGCGAGCTGGATGGGTTGGCGACCAGATTTCTCTGGGTGGTGGGAGACCGCGGTTGGCCCTGTCGGTATGTCGCCTGCCCACCTTTGATGGAGGGCTAGGCATGACCAATCTTTACCTCTACTACCTGGCCACCCGCCTCCTGGTCATCCATGACTGGTATGGGGGGGGATGGTCTGACCCGAATTAGAGGACCTGGGTTTCTCCCGTATACAGGACTGCCTGTATGGCGCCCCCATCCCCGCCTCCTGCCCCGACATCACCAAAGCAATCTTCCTGGCTTGGCGAGCGGCGCTCCGCCACACCCTGTGGACCGGGAGGCTGACTCGCGCCACCCCTCTCTGGCATGGGACATGGCTGCGGGATGTTGCGGAACTGGAGGGCTTTACATTTTGGGACCTACTCGGCATCTCCCAGCTGGGAGATGTCTGGCGGGGGGGACGCATGTGCTCATTCTCGGAACTGCAGGCGCGCTTCTCCCTCCACTCATCTCAATTTTATAGATACCTCCAACTGCGACACGCCATACGCACCTACACCCCACTGGACATTAGGCTGCCGGACCACAGCCCCCCCGAGGCTCAGGTCCTGCTGGGCAACCTGGGGAGGGGGGTATATCCAGGATACATCGTTCTCTTATCAACAATACCCCCATGCCCTGGGAAGGCCTGAAGGAACGCTGGGAGGTGTGAGTGGGTCCCCTGGGCGAGGTCGACTGGCGGGATGCCCTTATGGCCCCCAGGCTGGTGACGGCCTCCGCCAAGCTGAGGCTTATTCAAATTTATTACCTTCACACTGCCTATCTCACACCGGCTCATCTGCACCGTGCGGTCCTCTCCGTTGACGCAGCTTGCCCCCGCTGCGGTTTTGATCCGGCTGACTTCATCCACATGGTGTGGTCTTGTCCGAACTTGGGGGGGTACTGGAGGGGCATAGAAGCCGACCTCACGGAGGTCTTGGGGTGGGTGGTGCCACATAAACCTAGACACACCCTACTGGGTATCACTGACGGCCTAGATGGCACGCGCGCAGAGAAGCTATTCCTTATGACGGCATTAATGGTGGCGAAACGAGACATTGCAGCGGCCTGGAAGCACCCACAGCCGCCTAGCTTGGCCAAATGGAGTACTGGAGTGGACTGGTGTGCGGCACAGGAACGGACTCTCTACCAGGCAAGGGGCTGTCTTAAGAAGTACCGTAGGGTCTGGGGGAAATGGTTGGGCAATGTATTGTGAACATGCTGTTTGGGGGGAGGCGGGGGGAGAGTTTCGGGGAGGGGGGCGGGGGGGTGGAGTGGTCCCGTGCTGTGCGGTTGTAAGCTGGTGGTTCGACAGGCTCAATTTATTTCTGTTGTGTCACTTAAAACAATAAAAACTTGTTTATCAAAAAAAAGGAATAGTGTGGAGTTCCCACAGATACAATGCCCACAATTGTGAATCAGGTGTTCAAATACCCAGCAGAACAAGTACCATATGTGTACTAGGCTGGGATTACACACATGCATTGTGCGGAAAAGGGACCATTTATCCATGAAGGCATGGCAAAATACTCTATACACAAGTACAGTGAGTACCAAGGATGGCACAGACAATGCAGGCGGACACATTGCTGAGCAGGCATGCCCAGAGTTGAAGGGCTCCATCACCAACAAAGGACATGTAGACACAGGGCAACACAACAATTGTGCAACTCTCTGCAGGGGAGATGTCAGGTGCCACAGAGGAAGGAACACCCCTTGGGACAATGTCTCCAAACACAAAGAGCATACACGACAAAGAATCTTTGCAGAGATCGCGTGATGGCACGCAGATACCAGGTTCCACCCCATGAGCAGCAGACCACACCATTTCCCTGAAACATAACACATACCCACAACCCCAACTCCTGTAGCATCAGCATCAACATCAATACCTGAAATGCAAGACTTTTCCAAAGAAAAAGAAAATGCTTTATTCAGCATGAAAATAATAATGTGTAAATGAGACTATTCACAAAGGCCAATGGCAGTCCATATCAGCAGTCCTTGGGGGGGGACACATGGCCATGCGTCTCCCCTAGCTTGCCTGCACATCACAAGAGTGTTTCGTCGACTGGGGGGGGGGGCATCATGTGGGGAAGGACCAGGCACCACAGGGACAGGAGGGGGAAGGGTAGGTGTTGTGGGTGCAGGGACGGACGACTCCACCACAGGGGGTGGGGCAGCGCCAAAGGTGGAGGCGAGCTCAGCACTGCACACTTCTGCCATTTCTTCAAGCGTCTCCCCTGCACCCAGAGAAACAACAGGCCCCAAGGAGGGGGGGGTGTGGAAGGGATGGGTTGCAGCGCTACTGGGGGAGTTGGTGGACGGGCTGGGGGACTTAACTCCCCTACCCGTGGAGTGCCTTGACCGTTTGCGTCCAGGTGAACTAGTGGGGCTGAGTCCCAGCCCAGCAAAGTAGGCCTCCTTCTCCGAATCTGGGGCAGGGGAGCCAAGGGGAGTGACATCGGAGGGACTGGGGAGTGAGTCATGTGGATGAGGACTGTGGCTGCATGCCTGCCTGTGTGCCCCAGACCCAGTGGGTGTGCCTGCTACCCCCTGAGTGTGCGTGTCAGGAGGTGTGCGCTTTCCCTTACGTGGTGGTGTGCTGCTTGTGTCTGGTGGGGTGCGTGTGTGTGGATGTCTGGGTGTGCTTGGGACAGGCATGGGTGTTGGACTTGTGGATGGGCCAGGGGTAGGGAAGGGGAGGCAGCGCTGCAGGTGACTCGCTACTGCCGTCAGTGATGAGTCCAGGGACCTCAGCAACATCTGTTGGTCAGACATCGCTGATGACATGCCCTCCATGTACGACACCATCTGGGTCAGCAGTCTGGTGTGGCCATGGAGGACAGTCAGGAAGGATCGATGTCTGCCCATCTTGCAACTGCCGCTGAATGTCCACAGACTCGGCAGTGAGGGCAGCAGGGGGGACAGGGGCAGGGGTGCGGTGCCAGGCACGAAGGAGACACGGTGTGGCCTAGCACGGACAGAAGGGACCCGAGCAAGTGGGAGGGCGGTGATGGGAATGGAGGGGGCGGCGAGAGATCTACTGCTGCTTTCAGCTGTGGGAGCAGCCTCCACCCCCTCTGGGAGCTCAGCCTCGGACCCGTCTGCCTCGTAGTCTGTGTTGGTACTGGGCAGGTCCTCCGCCTCACTCCCCTCGCCCTCCGTGCCACTAGATTCCACCGACTCCACAGCAGTGGTGGCTAGGGGTGGGCGGAATTTGCGGAATTAACCTCCGCAAATTATCGCGAGAATGCAGAAAATCTCCGCAAACATGCCGGAAATATCGCGAAGATGCGGAAGTTTTTTGCCGCCTGTTCGCGGTATTTTTTGCGTGTTCGCGGGTCGCCAACTTACCCATGCGGTCGCTCACGGGCGCGGCCATCTTGTTTTCACTTGTCCCGCCCTCTGGCGTTGTTTACTTCCTGTTCCGGGTCGCGCAATGCATGTTCGCGGTCGATATTTCCTGTTCGCGATCGCTTTTACTTGATCGCGTTGCTTTTTGCTTGCTCAGGGAGAAAATATCGCGCGAACTTGCGCACGTGGTCGCAACGGGCGCGGCCATCTTGTTTTCCACTCTATTGCATGGTTCTGGGGCCTGATTTTCAATCCTCCCTAAATCTTTTCAATCCTTTGTTTATAGCCACTTTTTTCGGATCTTTATTACTTATTATTTCTCTAACTATTTTCCTGCCTCTATATTTTTGGTTTTTGTGTACCTTTTTTTTTTGTTTTTTAGCTACTTTTTCTCTTTGTATTGCCTGCTATTTATTTCCTTTACTCCTTTATTTATTTTACCTTTTCTTTCCCGCCCCGTCCCCAGAACCATGTCCAAGGGCAGGGCTGTTCGCCGGCGCAGCCAGAGCCGCGACCGCCTTCCTTGCGGAAGGCGGCGCCCACAAGGGGTGCATGCACGGGCCTTATTTGGGGAGGCGGAGTTGGCTGCACTAATTTTCTTTGTGCAGCGCCACCTCCCCTCAACCCTGGCAGCAGGTGGCAGGCCTGGGTCCGGGTACGGCCTCCGGGAGCGTCGGCAGCGGTGGGGGAAGGTGCGCCGGGCAGTGTCTCGCATCTCTGGGGTCCGGCGCACCCAGGCACAGCTGACGCACCGGTGGTCCGACATCCTGGACCGTGAGCAGGACCTGCTGGACCTGCTAGGAGTGGAGGTCCCGGGGCTTGGTGAGTACCTATTTAATTATTACAACTTTGTGTCTGTTCTTCTGCTCTATGTTATATATTGCGAATATCTTTTTTTCCTTCCAACCAGATAGAATGTTGCTGCTTGCAATACATTCCAGGTTAATAATGTTTAAAAGTCTTCTGTGATTATGACACAGGTGCTCTTCTGCGCTACTACTAATCTTACTTGTTTGCAGCTTTGCGTTTGCGCTTGCTTAGCGTGATTCTTTACGAGTTTATTTTAGAGAAATTAATTTACGTAATGCTACAGTGACTCATGTCCACTCCTTACTTTGTCCTGTCACTAATAGATAGGGGCGGATTGATACATAGGTTTAGGTACTTTGTATGAGCTTCTAATTGGTTAGTGGTATGCGTGATGCCCCCTCACTCAGTTACGTGACGTGCTGCTAGTACGCCAGTCTTTAGAACCTTTCTAGTTTGTTCAATGAGTGGAGGTAGGCTTTGCAGTTACTTAGCAGTAGCAGATGAGCATCAATCAAACCAAAATTGTGTATATACAAAAAATGTAGTCATGTTAATGTGTCCTCCATGATTGGATCATACACATTGTTGAGGAATACAGTCGAAATGCATACTTAATGTACAATTGGCATGCCTGGAATAGGTGGGCTAGGTTGGGTGGTAGGTTGTACTAATACTTAGGCTTACTTGTAACTTAGTTTTCTGGAATCAGAATGGAAGAATGGATTACTGTTGATAAATAGTAACTTAAGTAGTCGAACTGCGAATCCCCCGATATTACATGTTGACCAGATGAGATCGGTCAATGTAGTTATTGCAATTGTTTACATAAGTGTTTTTTGACCGTTGTTGAAAAAAATTGTATTTGCTTAAGTTGACACCATCCATCAATGTTTGTCTTTCTTATATCTTTCCTGTTCATCAGCACCCAGGGGCAGACGGGCAGGGACTGGGCAGTCGGCGGGACAGGAACACCACGAGGAGGACACCGCTGAGGGCTCCTCTGCTGGCCCCAGTAAGTCTTCTTGTTTTTAATAATATTTCTTATTCCATAACTTTTACTGCCCCATTTCCCCCGAACTATAGTGTGTTTCCAAATGCTATTTTTTTACCACCAATTATCCTTCGATCTGTACGGTTTCAAAAAGCTTATCCCTGCCTCCGCTATGATGACTGAGTACTACTACATACTATCAGTCTGTCTGTCTGTACTGTAGTAGCTAGTCTTGCCCAGTGCCACTCTTTGTGAAAGGTTGTAATATAAAACTCATATTCACCAGTAGCTCGTACAATCCGTTGGGTCGTTGTCTTGTACTACTTTTTACTCTTGTTGATGTTTAGGCTTTGAAAATTCACAGCAACAGCCCTACCAGATTTCTTAATATTTTGATATGATACCCTATAGGACATACAACTGTTGTAGGGATCTTGCACATACATTTGCACCAGAAAATAGGATGTTGGTGATGGTAGGTTGGACCATCCTTCCACACCTCAATCAGAAATTCCGCACCCACCACAATTCCACTGCTTGACTATAGTACTGTCTTGTCATACCTATTAGGTCTCGGAACCCTCCCCCCAAGACAACCAACAAGTAGACAACCCAGAACATTAACACACCCAACCTCTGTCGTGGAAGCAATTCACATGCACACCCTTACTTTAATTTGCTCAATCGTGTAAGTTAGTCCACTCCACACCAAATACCACAAAGTCTATGTAAGTTTAAAATTTTTATTTCAATTTGAGAAGGTCTGTACACTGTTATCTTAGCAGCACCAACCGGCAAATCAATAACATTAAAACAAAATACATTGTTACACTAATACAGTTGGGAATTAAATCATGATAACTGAAGTGGTGGAAGGCAGCACCACCATCCCATAGCAATTTAGTTTATATACATTTATAAATGAAGATGTGAGTGAAGGGACCCCTCACCTCAGAAGAACCTAGTACTGGTAGTTGGTGCATCGTTCAGAAGCTCTGGTTCGTAGAAGCGAATCTTGCGTCTGTAATGCGAAAAAAGGAAATGGTGTGCGTTAGTATATTGCAACTTGCAAGCATTTCTCAGCCGTGCCAAAAAGTGTAGCATCTATGGATAAGCAATATGGACTAACAGTAACAGTAGTACACCAGTTCTTCCTAAAAAAGTGGCTTGTTAATGTTTGTTGACCGCCTGTACGCAGCGCGTAGACTAGACAGTAGCAGTGTGAGGCAGGTCATGTGGGCTCAAAGGTGTCTTAAGAAGCTGCAAGGTAAAGGTAACGTCACATGTGCATGGCTAGGGCTAATCAAGCAAATGCTACAATGATCATATAACTTAGTGTCTACTCTACTACTACCTGATTTGTACTAGTGATTTATGTTAGTATTAACTCATTTTTCAACCTTGCTACTGATCAATAGGGGGGAGGTGTATATGTTGCCTAATAAATGTGTAATGTTTTCTAGGCGCACTACCGACCACCATTGCTGGGGCCAGCGAAGGCGACGCAGAGGGCGAGGATGCGGCAGTTGCAGATAGTAACGGAGGGGGAGTGGCAGCACCAGTGGCAGGCGGTGGTAAGTTAGATTCATAATCTTTAACTATTGTTGAACTTGACAGCACACTCACTGCAAAGGTGTACTGTATGTATATGTATACTGTAAAGTTGTGAATTAGGGCCCCATTAGGATGGTGGGCGTATTGCCCCCGCCGGGCTGGCTGGAATTCACTGCCGTCACAGCAGGGGCAAACCTCCCGCCATCCCTGTAGAAAATATTCAGACATGTCTAGGCGGAAAAGGGTTCAATATGGCGGTGGTGTCTCTCTCACCACACCGGCAGCCATATAATCTGCATTTTGGAATGCCTTTGCGTGGCGGCATTACCGTCCGCCACGGAAAGGCATGCACACATTGCAGAGTATGCTTGGGGGCCCCCATGGAGGGTACCTACCGATGCTATGGTACCCCCCGACTTTCAAAGCAAAACGTGACAGGCTCCGTGCGAGGCCCGTCATGTTGTGCTTGGAAAAGCAGCACAACATTTTAGCATTGCTTTCAGCAAAGCCAACCAGAATTTAAATTTAAAATAACAGGGTGCGCCCGCCACTGTGCCGGGCGCATCATCCTAATTAATTGTCCCCACGGGACCCCCACCCTTTTTAGCAGTCGGATGGCGGGCGGACAAAGTCCGCCCGCTATCCGATGTCGTAAGTAAGTATGAGTTCTTGGGGACGTTTGAAGAGTGAACTAGAAGACTAGAATTCCCTTTAATTGGTATAGGACTAGGAGCCAGAGTATTGAGTAACCAATGGCCTCATCTATCTGATTTCAACTCCGCTTTGAAAGTTTTATGGAGAAGAGCACCTGGTGCACTGTTCAACTAAAAAGTGTAAGACAGGTGGAAGGAAGAAGGACGGGCGACATTTAAAATGTTATGTACTACTGTGCTTTATTTTATAGTGCTACTCTACCATGCCACTATGTGTATAAATAATTACCTTGTCCTACTGTTTTATTAAGACTATATTTTACAATTGTCTTGTTTTTTTCTTTTTGATACACAGCTACTCCGAAAATCAACCGGAAGGAGTTGGCCGCCAAGGCACGGCGCCGGAAGCTGGAGGCAATCCAGCAGGAATACCGGCGGCTGGTGGTCCTAGCCGAGGAGGAGGAGGAGAGTGCAGCAGCAATTGAAGCCTCCTCCAGTGCCCCGGGCCCCAGCCACCGCCCTCCAGCGGTACGGCGCCACCGTCTGGCGGCTGCCCGCCGCCACCGTGCCATCTCCGGTGCCCCCCCCCACTGTGGTTGCAACTGCCGCGGCCTTAGACGCCGCGTCGCCCATTTAGAGGACCAGATTCGTGTCCTCCTCCAGTCCCGCCCCACCAGTTAGTCCCTGTCACTGCCCCTTTTTTAATTCCTGTTTGTTTCCTCACTCGTTTGGGCGTTCTCTATTTCTATGGACAGTCGTTGGGGTTAGGGAGGGGGGTGGGTCAGCTTTTGTGGGTTTAGTTTATTTGTTAGGGTCAATTAAATATATTTTTCTATGTTACATGCAATGTTGTTAATGTTTTGTAGGTGGGGTAACTGTTTTACATCACACTGTTTCTTTGCTGGTGCATGGCCGCCCATAGCGTGTGTTTGATTTCAATAATTTGCTGACTGTATAAGACACAAACAGATAGATGCGACACACCTCACTCATTGACTGGTCCTACTATGCATTCTTTGGAGTGGTGTTTGAAACTGACATCATTGACAACATGTCCATTATTGATTCTGCCTCCCCCAAACTTCTCTCTTACCGGTGCTTGATGTTTATGTCCAACTGTGGCACAGCACTGGCTGCATGGTGAAGATGGTTTCCTTTTTCATACATGCCATGATTGGGGTGGTGGTGGTAGTATAGTAGTAGTATACACTGGCAGGGTAGCAGCATTTCCAAAAAAAGAAAAGGAGATAGTCAATCGCCTTTGAGAGACTGTTAGAGGAGTAGTTGAATGAAGTACATCACAGAATTTACCGAGCAACAATTATATGCTCAAATATTTGACAAAAAAAATGAATGCTGGATATTATGAGGATAGCCTACTAGACAGAGTTACAAACTATAGTTTTGTCGACTTGGCTATGCCTACAGTCTAACAGTTAGTGCTGTATATGAGGAATGACAACAAACAAATCAAATCAATGCCGGCAATTCATGCTGAGGTATATGTTCCTTTGTTAAATAAAATAACCTGTGAAATATCCTACTCATGGGTGGGCAAGCAGAAGAAGATCATCGCTCTGCATTGAAATTGAAGTAGTGTTGCTTTCACCACATCCGCCCCAGCAAGTGTGTGATTAAGTATTGGTGTACATTTAATTTAGTTACACCTCGACAATAAGTCACACAGCCCGGGGGAAGAGGGTTAGGGTCCGTTGATTGGATGGGAAGGGGGATTTTGGGAAAGGTTTGACATAGAAAAACAGTATGCATACATAGACAAACAAACGACAATCATTGAAGACTACCATACCATATCCATTCCATATGTTAAGGTATAAAAAAGGAAATGCATGCATGATGAGACCCGGATTACATACACTTCTATTTCTTGTTCTGTTCCGGCCTTAAAACTTTAACAGATAGCAAATAGAAATTTTAAATATTGGTAGTGAAGAATCGTAAACACAGAGCAAACGTAATGATGATTGATAATAACAACTCCAAGAACACACTGTTGTAAAGAATGTATACAAGATATTAATCAAATTATTTAAAAGAAGTGAAAAGTGGATACTGTTACTGTCTTATCCTGGTCAAAAATGTGGACTGGTTTTTTGCATCTCGGCATTCCTCTTGCTCCTCTCGTCCATCAATCTTGGGTGTGTCGCCTCACCACTCGCCACTGCCCGGCTGGAATAAAAAGGTGATTGATTGGTAAGGTAATTAATATGCATTGTAATGTTTTACAAAGTTTTGGACAAGGCCCGGCCTGTAATTTTAGATTGAAAACCAAAGGGGATATTCAGAAAGAAAGTGAAAACAAATGCACAAGTGATGGTGTAGTGCAACAAGAACACTTTCCGAGGTGGCATGTATGCATATGCATCATCTCTACTGTAGTCTGTTTCCAGCATAGACCTTCAACAGTAACAGGAGAGATCAGGCCCACAGTGCTTACCATTAGCACATCCTACGTTAACACTTTAGAGTCCTTTTTTTTTTTCTCTCAAAGAGTTGGACAAACGCAAAGCACATTATCCATTACAGACATAGCATTTTACAGTTAAAGTTAGTAAAATCAATGCACTGCAGTCATCCCACCGCTACACTCTATTCAACTTCTACACAGACATTTGGGTGTGCTGTGGTTGTGGTTCACGTGTTTACCTTTAGGCTTTTCCGTTTTATGCCACTCATGAAACATCCTCCTGACTTCATCATCAGCTCTGATACTTCTACTGACTGAAGATCGGCCTGCAGTACAAGTGTAATTTTTAGAACACAACAAGAGTAGAAATATAAATATTACTGACTTGAGTCATTCTTTATTGTGTACAGAAAGATAGATTAACACTAGTACACTTTGACATCATTCACTTTGTGCACAACAAACAACGCAAACACAAAGATCAATAGCTCAGAGTCAGGTGTCCAATGCATGCCATTAATTATCATCATTTATTACCTGTTACTTCTCATCTTAAGTTAACGGGCCGTCTCTTTCGCCATCATCATGACGGACGGTGCTGTTTAAGTCACAGTCATTTGCATTGCGCAGCAGATTGAGTGAGTCCCCTTCCTGTATTGAATTAAAAGCAATGTATCACCAAGATGCAGGAGAAGTACACATTTCTTGTTTGCCAGAAGAGGAAAATTAGTAATTACTAGTGTGTTCTGTAGAAAGTTGATTAGTGGCAGTGCACAATTACATCAATTCATGCGAAACACACCACAAAATCTACATCATTCAGTCTGCTATTCTGCGGCCAATGCATGGCATCAATCATTACCTGTTGCATCTCATCTCGTTAACGCTGCAGGCCGTCTCTTTCGCCATCATCATGATGGACGGTGCTGTTAAGTCACAGTCATTTGCATTGCGCAGATTGAGTGAGTGCCCTTCCTGTATTGAATTAAAAGCAATGTATCACCAAGATGCAGGAGAGAAGTACACATTTCTTGTTTGCCAGAAGAGGAAAATTAGTAATTACTAGTGTGTTCTGTAGAAAGTTGATTAGTGGCAGTGCACAATTACATCAATTCATTCATGCGCAACACACACAACAAAATCTACATCACTCAGTCTGCTTTTCTGCGGACAATGCATGGCATCAATCATTACCTGTTGCATCTTATTTTCAGTTAATGGCCAGTCTCTCTCGGCTCTGAAGGAGGATAGCTATAGAAGTCATCAGATTCATGGTCCACTTGTTTTGGAAGGACGAGGAAAGTTTGAATTTGTTGTTACCATCATCCAATCATCATTCATGAGGGAAATGGAATTGACCAGGAGATGCAGTATGATCGAGCGGAGGAGCTGGATTCTGAGGACTGTAGTGTCAAATGGCAGACACCTGAAACTTGTATCTTAAATTAGAAGATTAGAAGACGGTGATAATGCATTGGTTGCGATTCACAAGTTTATAACCGGAACAACAGACACAAACAAAGGGGGAAAAAAGGGAGGAAGACAGTAAGTGCGAGCCTAATTGTCAGGGAAGTATAGCTCGTCCTCAAACTCTGGGGGATCGTCCAGTAGTAGGTAATCATCTGACACAATACTTCCGTCACCTGAGCCGCTGTCCTCATCTTCCTCTGTTGATTCATGCATTGTGTAATTCGGTGGTATGAAGTGCTGATTCATTTTGATCATTGTTAACCTCTCCACGTTTTTGGGAGATAGACTGGTCCTTCTCAAGGTTACAATGGAACCAGCAGCACTGAAAACACGTTCGGAAGAGACACTTGCGACAGGGCAAGCCAGATAGCTTATTGCCAGCCTGCTGAGCTGTGGCCATTCAGACCTTTTCCTATACCAATACTGCACTGGGTTTTGATCAACGTACACCTCTGTTGGGTCGTCCAGATAGGCCTGGACCATCCGCTCAATGTTCAGGGTTGCTGCTGGTAAGCTTTTGTGCTGTTTTTTCTGTGCATCAGCACTGTGCTTACGGCCCATCTTTACATACCAATCTGATAATGATTGTACTCGGCTGAATGATCCAGTTATTGTTTTTGTAGTCGATGGTGATGGTGAGTGTTGCGATTGTGAGCCAACCGCACTGCCCTCAGCCGACGAAGTTGCACTTGATTCTGCATGGCCTGCTTCAGTATCAGTACTTGTTGTGGGTTGATGTGGCGGGCTTTTAATTAGCAGCCCTTCGTTTTCAAACTTGATGGCTGCTTCAGCTATACAACTTTTGTAGCGGGCAACATCAGTGTCGGAAAAAGAAAGGAATAGTCCTAATTTTGCACGTGGATCCAGAATTGTGGCACAAATGTAATGGTCTTGTGACAAAATTTTATTTTGTATCCTTACATTTTCTGATAAGCGCCTGGATAAGCTCTCCACCAAGTCATGGGCTTGCCTTCTGTCCTCTACACCTTTGTAGGATTCAGACACATTATTCAGCTCATGCTCTAGCATTTGCAACAATGGGATCGCTTGGCCCATTGTACAGTCCTCCTTGCTGACTTCACGTGTGAAGACCTCAAAAGGAGACAGCATCTCAGTCAGGCATTGAATTAGGGTCCATTGCTCCCTCTGAAGGGTCATGCCTTTAACACTAGCATCACTGCTTCTGTACCAGACATAATCATTGAGTGACCTGTGCTGTTCGTACAGACGATCAAGCATGTAATACGTTGAGTTCCAACGTGTTGCCACCTCCTGGATGAGTGCCTTGACTGGCACCCTACGCTCACGTTGGAGGATCCTCAGCTGCTTCCGAGCTTTAAAAGAATGGCTGAAATGAGTGCATATTCTTCGGCAGATGGACAGTAAATTGCTTACTATGGGTTCTTTTTTCAGAAAGTCTTGCACTATAATGTTTATGCAGTGTGCCAAACACGGAACCCTGAAATAGGAACCAAGTTCCATGGCCTTAAGTACATTACTGCCATTGTCTGTGGCAACAAAACCAATACCAAGCCCTCTGGGCTGCAGCCATTCCAAAACCTTGGTGCGAAACTCTTCTAAAATGTTTTCAGCCGTATGAGATTTCTCCATGGCGAACATGGCTACAGTTGCATGTTTCCGAGTACCTTCAAAAATCGCAGCTGTGTCAACAACACCTCGTGCAGATAGTTGATCTTTAACCCCCACAAAAGAGATCCAGTGTGCAGTGATACACATGTAATCTGTGGCTTGGCAACTGGTCCACATGTCTGTTGTCAGGTGGATATTGTGCACAGCACTCTTCTGCAAAGCTTGTCCAACCAATTCCAGCACATCATGATGTAGTGCCGGAACAGCAATTCTTGCGAAATAGGACCGGCTTGGAACTTTCCATTTCGGGCAGATGGCAGACACAAATTCAAGGAAACCCACCCCTTCCACAAATGAAAAAGGAAGAAGGTCCAGCGCTAACATTTTAGCCAGCTTCGCATTGTACAATCGTGCCGTTGGGTGGTTGCGTTGGAACTGCCCCTCCAACCTAAACATGCTGTCAATGGTAGGCTGGCTTACTTTCCTTAGTGGTGCCATTAACCCACTAAGGCTCAACGACACAGATTGTCTCATTGAGGTACTCGCCGCCGGTCGCCTTGGTGTCTCACCCACACTCTGAGTATGGCTCTTACTGCGGTGCCACTCTGATGTTACTGAGGAGGATGTGGGCGTTACCACTGCAGTGACTGCACTACTGGAGACAGGGCTAGAAATGCCTCCCTGTTCTTCACCTGCCACCACAATAATATCGCTCCCTGATTCCTGACCAACTTCAAAGGGTTTAGTTTTCCTACTTTCTTTTAACTTAAGTAGGTGATCCTCCCACACAATAGTGTGGTGTATTCTGAGATGACTTGCTTGTCCTCCGGTACCATAGTTTGTACCAAGCTTACCACGCCGAACACCTTGCCGACAAATTGCGCATATAGCAATGTTCTCCTCCTTGGCGCTAACAGAAAAGAAGTCCCAAACTGGGGAGGAGAACTTTCTGGCACTGCTGGATGTGCCACTTTCAACACCAGATGAACTTGAGGGGGTCCTTGAAAATATGTGACCCTGTCCACCTACACTGTGACTTTTACTACCACTTCCTACTGAGGTGGTTGAGCTGGATGTAGGTCCCTGCCGGGCCTTGGAAAATATGGTAGCTGGAGGTAGTGGTGGTGTAACCTGTGTTGGTGAGATCCGTGCTACATCCCGCTCAGTAGCAGCCTTTCTGGATAGGGTTAGAATGTCGGTCTCCAATCCCTTTGGGGCGGGAGTAATGTGCGTGATGACTGGCTCGTCTTCATCAACATCATCACCCCCCTCTTCTACATCTACCTCCATAACTCTAAGTTTTTCTGGGACCTTCCTTTTCAGAAGCAATGTCTTGTGGCGTACTTCACTCTCAGACCGAGCTGGTGGGACCCAAGTGTCATCACGATCATCAGAAGCGGGGCTTGAAGAAGAAGATGATGGACTAAGCCTCCTTTTCCTTGCTGGTGGTCTGGAAGACAATAGATCTTCCGAAACAGTGGTTTGACTTCGCTCCGCTTTGTCTGCAGGAAGCTCGATTTCCTGAAATGCCCCTACGTCAGGAGCAACAACTACTATGGTGGGCTGTTGTGGCGGCTGCTGCTGTTCTGGTTGCGGCGGCTGCTGCTGCTGTTCTGGTTGCGGCGGCTGCTGCTGCTGGTCTGGTTGCGGCGGCTGCTGCTGTTCTGGTTGCGGCGGCTGCTGCTGCTGTTCTGGTTGCGCCGGCTGCTGCTGCTGTTCTGGTTGCGCCGGCTGCTGCTGCTGTTCTGGTTGCGCCGGCTGCTGCTGCTGTTCTGGTTGCGCCGGCTGCTGCTGCTGTTCTGGTTGCGCCGGCTGCTGCTGCTGTTCTGGTTGCGCCGGCTGCTGCTGCTGTTCTTGTTGCGGCGGCTGCACACTGATCTGCTGAGTTTGCGCCTGCGTTGAACTTGATTGTGTACTACTTTGCGGTAATGACATTTCTTCAACATCGCTGCCCGTTAGTAGACTGGCTACCTCTGCGACAGTAAAGCCCTTGGGCCTAGGTTGGTGGGGTTGCTGGACCGCTGTGCTGCTCCCAGCTTGGTTCCCGGACAACGCTTTGGTGCCAAAAAAAACCTTGGCCGGCACACCACCAGTCGTGGTTAATGGCACTTCCTTTTTCTGTTCCTTCTTCTCACCAGCAACTTTCTTGGTACTGGACCTGGTACCTTTCTTTGGGGCCATCTTATTCCGACGTCAGGCAGGAGGCAGATGCACAACAAGTTCTGGTCACACGTGGGCGTGATGCGCAGCAGGACTTCTGTCTGGCTGGCAGTACAACGGGTAGCCAGGTGATGCCGATGACACCTCCTACTCTGTCTTTTGTGCACCTAAAAGCAAAGAAGACAGGAGAAGAACATCAGTGAAATGTTGCATTTGTTTTTGTGGTTCAGTTACTTAGTACTGTACTAGTGCAAACAAAAGATAGTCTAGCCATTTATGAATTTTTTTTAACTAGAGCTATGTTATACTACTAGTACTGTGTACAGCCACACTACACTCTCAGGAAGGTGATGTCTAAAAATTCAACAGATCACATAGAAAACACTTGATCAATAAAGCTGTGGCTACCTGCTCTGGTAGCAGTGGATGAAAGCAGGCCTGCTGGCAGACAAGGCCAGGCAAGCTTGCAGGCCTAGGCCTCAAAATGGCCACCAGCCACATGGCGAGCCCCAACAACATCAGCAAGGCCACCCCAAAATACACACTTCCCCAACTCAATCCAATGGCATCCATGCCCAAAATGATGTCTAAAATCAACAGAACACACAGAAAACAGTAGATTACTAAAGCTGTGGCTACCTGCTCTGGTAGCAGTGGATGAAAGCAGGCCTGCTGGCAGACAAGGCCAGGCAAGCTTGCAGGCCTAGGCCTCAAAATGGCCACCAGCCACATGGCGAGCCCCAACAACATCAGCAAGGCCACCCCAAAATACACACTTCCCCAACTCAATCCAATGCCATCCATGCCCAAAATGATGTCTAAAATCAACAGAACACACAGAAAACAGTATATTACTAAAGCTGTGGCTACCTGCTCTGGTAGCAGTGGATGAAAGCAGGCCTGCTGGCAGACAAGGCCAGGCAAGCTTGCAGGCCTAGGCCTCAAAATGGCCACCAGCCACATGGCGAGCCCCAACAACATCAGCAAGGCCACCCCAAAATACACACTTCCCCAACTCAATCCAATGCCATCCATGCCCAAAATGATGTCTAAAATCAACAGAACACACAGAAAACAGTAGATTACTAAAGCTGTGGCTACCTGCTCTGGTAGCAGTGGATGAAAGCAGGCCTGCTGGCAGACAAGGCCAGGCAAGCTTGCAGGCCTAGGCCTCAAAATGGCCACCAGCCACATGGCGAGCCCCAACAACATCAGCAAGGCCACCCCAAAATACACACTTCCCCAACTCAATCCAATGCCATCCATGCCCAAAATGATGTCTAAAATCAACAGAACACACAGAAAACAGTAGATTACTAAAGCTGTGGCTACCTGCTCTGGTAGCAGTGGATGAAAGCAGGCCTGCTGGCAGACAAGGCCAGGCAAGCTTGCAGGCCTAGGCCTCAAAATGGCCACCAGCCACATGGCGAGCCCCAACAACATCAGCAAGGCCACCCCAAAATACACACTTCCCCAACTCAATCCAATGCCATCCATGCCCAAAATGATGTCTAAAATCAACAGAACACACAGAAAACAGTAGATTACTAAAGCTGTGGCTACCTGCTCTGGTAGCAGTGGATGAAAGCAGGCCTGTTGGCAGACAAGGCCAGGCAAGCTTGCAGGCCTAGGCCTCAAAATGGCCACCAGCCACATGGAGAGCCCCAACAACATCAGCAAGGCCACCCCAAAATACACACTTCCCCAACTCAATCCAATGGCATCCATGCCCAAAATGATGTCTAAATTCAACAGAGCACACAGAAAACAGTAGATTACTAAAGCTGTGGCTACCTGCTCTGGTAGCAGTGGATGAAAGCAGGCCTGCTGGCAGACAAGGCCAGGCAAGCTTGCAGGCCTAGGCCTCAAAATGGCCACCAGCCACATGGCGAGCCCCAACAACATCAGCAAGGCCACCCCAAAATACACACTTCCCCAACTCAATCCAATGCCATCCATGCCCAAAATGATGTCTAAAATCAACAGAACACACAGAAAACAGTAGATTACTAAAGCTGTGGCTACCTGCTCTGGTAGCAGTGGATGAAAGCAGGCCTGCTGGCAGACAAGGCCAGGCAAGCTTGCAGGCCTAGGCCTCAAAATGGCCACCAGCCACATGGAGAGCCCCAACAACATCAGCAAGGCCACCCCAAAATACACACTTCCCCAACTCAATCCAATGGCATCCATGCCCAAAATGATGTCTAAATTCAACAGAGCACACAGAAAACAGTAGATTACTAAAGCTGTGGCTACCTGCTCTGGTAGCAGTGGATGAAAGCAGGCCTGCTGGCAGACAAGGCCAGGCAAGCTTGCAGGCCTAGGCCTCAAAATGGCCACCAGCCACATGGCGAGCCCCAACAACATCAGCAAGGCCACCCCAAAATACACACTTCCCCAACTCAATCCAATGCCATCCATGCCCAAAATGATGTCTAAAATCAACAGAACACACAGAAAACAGTAGATTACTAAAGCTGTGGCTACCTGCTCTGGTAGCAGTGGATGAAAGCAGGCCTGCTGGCAGACAAGGCCAGGCAAGCTTGCAGGCCTAGGCCTCAAAATGGCCACCAGCCACATGGAGAGCCCCAACAACATCACCAAGGCCACCCCAAAATACACACTTCCCCAACTCAATCCAATGGCATCCATGCCCAAAATGATGTCTAAATTCAACAGAGCACACAGAAAACAGTAGATTACTAAAGCTGTGGCTACCTGCTCTGGTAGCAGTGGATGAAAGCAGGCCTGCTGGCAGACAAGGCCAGGCAAGCTTGCAGGCCTAGGCCTCAAAATGGCCACCAGCCACATGGCGAGCCCCAACAACATCAGCAAGGCCACCCCAAAATACACACTTCCCCAACTCAATCCAATGCCATCCATGCCCAAAATGATGTCTAAAATCAACAGAACACACAGAAAACAGTAGATTACTAAAGCTGTGGCTACCTGCTCTGGTAGCAGTGGATGAAAACAGGCCTGCTGGCAGACAAGGCCAGGCAAGCTTGCAGGCCTAGGCCTCAAAATGGCCACCAGCCACATGGAGAGCCCCAACAACATCAGCAAGGCCACCCCAAAATACACACTTCCCCAACTCAATCCAATGGCATCCATGCCCAAAATGATGTCTAAATTCAACAGAGCACACAGAAAACAGTAGATTACTAAAGCTGTGGCTACCTGCTCTGGTAGCAGTGGATGAAAGCAGGCCTGCTGGCAGACAAGGCCAGGCAAGCTTGCAGGCCTAGGCCTCAAAATGGCCACCAGCCACATGTCCAGGCCCAACAACATCAGCAAGGCCACCCCAAAAAACACAGTTCCCCAACTCAATCCAATGCCATCCATGCCCTAAATGTGATTGAAAATGAAATATATTCAAAAAACAAAAGGAACAGTTGCTTCATCATGCACACACACACCCATGAGGCCATGCCCATGGCTAGCTCGGGCCTACTACTACAACCCACAAAATTAAAATAAATTAAAAAAAAAAAAAAGGAATGATGATAATTAATTATCAAAAATAAATTGTAGTTACACAACAACTGCAATGCCCACAATCAAACACAACAACCACTTACTTGTAAAATATCCTATTCCAAAAATCCTGAAATCCAATTGCAATGATGCAGCAGACAAAAAGAGAGATCTTTCCAGCTCCAAATCCAAAGGCAGAATGAGCAGGAGATGGACAAAGCACTGGGAGGAGCCTGCTGGACAGGAACAGGAAGTTGGAGAATCTGTGTCACTTCCTCCCTCTCTCCACTTTGTAAAAAAAAAATGACTCCTGGAGTCCTTGCACAAAAAAGGAAAGCCAAATGTGAATGTAAGGAGTTCTTTTCATCCAAAATCAGTATTTGCAGATGGTTTCATGCTGCTAGAGCCGATATTCCTCTCCAAATTGTAAATTTTACGTTGTTGAGTTCTCCAGCTTCACATTACTTCCGCCGGCGTGTCGAAAACGATATGATCGCGTTCTCTTCTTTGTCCCTGTCGCGTTGGATATGACGTGTTCGCGGTCTCTTTCTCCTGTTCGCGTTCGATTTCATGTGCCCGCGTCCTCATTCTCTGGCTCGCGATGTAGAATGACATGTTCGAGATCTCAATCTTCTCATACTCGCGCGGTGCATGATCGCGAGAAGAAAGACCTGATCGCGCGACAAATGACGTGATCGCGTGAAAAATGACTTGAATGCGGCCGCGAACTCTCGCGAGACAGCGCAAAATGGCTACCAAAATCCAACATCTCGTGGAGAACGCGACCGGGTCAAGAAAACTTGTCGGAGAACGCAGGGATTCAGGTAAGGCGATCGCGCGCGCGCGAGAATGTATTGTTTTACAGCGCGAGCAAGAAAAAAATTATCGCTAAGCTGCGGAATGCGGAAATTTTTACATTTTCGCGCTTTCCGCGGAACGCGAGAATGCCAAAATATCGCAACTTCCGCGAACGGAACGGAATTTTGGCCCAGGCCTAGTGGTGGCACCACTGCTCGATCCCTCCTCCACGTCCGTGCCGGTGTCTCCCTCGGTGTCCTCCGATGATGCTGTGGGCAAGGTGAAGAGACAGGAAAAAATCAGTCACCTGTATACATCTGACACATGAGTACAAACAAAATAGGCAACAGTGCATATCAGGAAAGGCATCAGGAGTAACATCTAGGATACTCCCCACATATGTAAGCCCTGCACTCCCCAGTTGGTTGACGCACCATGCCACTTGCAAACAATGAAAATTAGGACACAACAGCAAATAACTCGAAATCACAAGATCATGAGAAGCTAGTGTCTGGGATCAGTTGAGCACAGCAAGACTATGAAGGCATGCCACCTCTTGTTCACTGGGAAACAAACAGTATTGTCGCACCCAAGGCCAAATACCACATGCCAATGCAGAAGGTGTCCCCACACTCAGAGACCTGTGAGTACTTTTGACACCCCAAAGAAATACATTGTGACTCCTGGAGAATCACAACCCTTTACAAAATGGACATGTCTAGCATGTGTGAATGTGGCACTCTGTGAACACAACACACATGTGTCTGATTACCAGAAGTCACACAAGGAGGTGCACACCAAACTACATGTACACAGTCATTGTCTGAGCTGCCAGACTCATTCAAATCAGCCACTGTTAAGAAGAAATGGCGTAGCAGTAAGTACATATACATGGCACCAGGGTGGCTGGATGACTTGACACTCGTAATTTGGTACCAGCAACAACCAAGGACTAACCCAAATGCTAGCACACTGTGGGAACATGTATATGTATGAACTCCAAACAAGTGTTGTCCAAACTGTTCATTACTGTAAAATGTGCCAGCGTGTCCCTGGAAAGTATAAAGGTGGTGTCTTGTGCACTTCCTTGGGAGACATCTGTCATGCAGGCACATCATTGTCCTTCACAACCAAACAACAAGGTCAAGCATATGAAACATTGAGACATGTTGACAGGTGTAGTGAGTGCCAATAGACATTTTCCCCGAGTAACAACTTTAATAATGTCATTTGACACATGACTATCCGTCACCTGATCACCTAGTTGGCTACACAAATGACCTACTGACTGTCATCTGGAGTGGCACACATGTCCACACCCAGGACAATGCATAAGCTAATGGGCCAGCAATTGTTTAGCAAAAAAGCCTAGCTGTACTGTGGGTTCCCCCTCATGGCAAGCCAGAATGTACCCACAGATGTCAGCACACAAAGTCACAACTGTGTAGCATCTGAACCACACACAGGTGCCAAAAATGTCCAAGCAGGATACATGATTGCCAATAACTGACACAGGCAATAAAGCACCAACAGCAAGCACTGGCCAACATCACGGGGGCACTGCACGATGACTTTCTGTACTTTGAATCATCACTCACAAGTCAGAACTGGCAATGAAACTTCAGGGTTGAAAATGTACGTCCCTCCCGCGCACACCCACCCATACCTGAGTCAATGTGACTGATACCAATCAAGAAGTGAGAGCTCATATTCAGGGTTACAATAACTGTGCTTGAAAACTAGCTTCATTAACACGACATCACCTTGTAGGGCTGGCAAAACATTTTGGTCACAAACAAACATCAATAGATTGTTGTGAATAGCCACACAGGCACTGCCCAGTGTGAGTATGCACAAGCAAACTGGTGTATCCCTGTCCAGTGGGCAAATGTATCACACATGTGAAAATTACTACCTAGGCCAGGGAACAATGCCACAGAGGCAGAGCCATTATGAACCCACAGTGAATGTGCACAGTGTTGGATGACACACATGAGTAGGAGGGCAGGCTGTGACAGGGGACTGTAGTGTGCACACTGCTCCATGGTCCTGGAATGAGCTGACTGTTAAAGGAGCAACCGTCCCGGCACTATGCATATATCCCACTCATGCATATCATGTCTGAGGCCACAACATTGGTAATGCATGCAGCAAGTCTGTTCATTTGAAACCTCACACTCCTATGTTGGGACTCAGCATCAGTGGCAACAAATATGCACCCCCTAATGACTGTACAGGACAGGGCACAGGCAGACCACCCCCACACATGATGCTGAAAGCAGTGTGCACCTTGATAAACTGGCAGCCTAGATGACCATGTGCAATAGTGATCACACACAGACCAGGTAACACATGTCAAGGAGGGGAAGGGAGGAAGAACAGCACAGGTTGACTGTGGGGGAACAGGATATGCACTGCACATATATACCCTGGCAGTGTCTCCAGGCGACTGAGCAGCAACAAAAGCTTGCGACACACAACAAACACACATGTACCTACCCCCTTCCTGCTGCTGTAACTCCTGTATCTGCATATCCAGGTCAGGGAAGACCACCGCCAGGACACACCGCATCTGGTGGGTCAGGCGCCGGCGCCCGCCATGCTTGCGAGGAGCCTCCTCCTTCAGCATGACCCGGGCGATCCTCCGGGTCCAGCACCGGATGTCCTGACATCTCTTCCTCACTTGTGGCAGGCGCCGACTGCGACCCTCCGCCGATTGCACGGCCTTGACGGCGTCATTCCAGATCTTCCCCTTTTGGTAGGGGGATACCTGTGTGGATGACAAAGTGGGACAACATCACTACACCTGCACCATGTCACAGAGACACACAGTTGACCATCTTAGATTTGTAGAACAGGGCATAGTATGCTGGCAAGTAATAGCACCTTAGTCATAGGGACTTTTTCCACTGGGGACGCAGAAATGCACTACATGGCATAGTAAGTACACAGGTGGCATGAGGGGTGCAAACCAATCCCTGATCATGGCACACACTGTGCATCCCAAGCAACACAAGGCTGATGGACAGCAACGCAAAGCAGTCACATGCGCCAGGCCACTGACGAACCCTCAGCAGAGTACACAGACACACACAGGCACACCTCAATCACCTGCCATTGGCAACAGCGGATGCAAACCTCACTCTGCACTTGTGCCACTTGCCGGGGGGGGTCACAGGTGTGGGGCTTAGCTCAGCAAGTCAGACACACAGCACGGCTTACTTCACACATCAGATTGATTGAGCAGTTGCCTCCTCCATGCAGCTGTGGTGCAACACTCCACATAGACACTCATCCACATGACAAGAAACATTCACACACATCAATGTCCCGGGGGCGTACACATCATTTGGACACTCTCACCACTCTCACCACAGCTCCACTCAACTCTCACACACATCTGTGGGTGCAGTCACCTGTCACACCGGGGTGACCACTGAATCACCGCAGGACAATAGAACAAGAATGCCCAAGAGGATTTGACTGGCGGAATGTGCCATGCACTATGCAGTGAATGTCACAGTAAGCACAATGCAAGTGAGGAGTGCACACATGAACTACATCAAGCCCTGCATGAGAGACATAAGCTACCCCCCCCCTGGGACCCAATCCACCCAACATTGCATGTCTGTCACACCTGGCCACAATGCCAGAAGTGACAGACACAATAACGGTGCACAGGCAAAGGTACTGGTGTCAGCACTCACCTGCTCCCCTGGTCGACCATACAGCATGGGGTACTGTGGGAGGATCACATCCAGCAGGGCCTTGTTCTCCTCCTGGGTGAAAGGCTGGGCCCTCTCCACAGTCCTTGATATGGTGCCAGAGGGAGACAATACAGCAGCAGTGGTATCGACTGACATGTTGTGCAGGCAAGTGCCCTCTCTTGGGTTCTGCCTGCCTTATATCTGCCTTGCTGGCCTATTTCATATACAGGAGTACAGAGTGATTGGTCAGACTCATTTGCATCCTACGTTTCCCCCAATCACTTTAAACATACACCAGTGACAGCCTTTGCATCTTTCGATTTTGCAGCATCATGTCAAGTCAACAACCACTTTGCAACAATGTTAAATGTGGCCAACTGATTTTTCCAGATCACATGGTGTAAAATTTTGAACTTGAAACTCGGTATCCATGACAACCAGCATGCATTTAGGCTCTATTACTTGTCCCTCATGTGTCCCCATTGTAATACTTAAATCCACACACAGGTACGGCGCTTTTCACACGTACCCCTAGGGCACCATCACTACAGTGATACGGGCCGTACTCACGCATGTACGGCCCGTACATGCGTGAGAACGTGCCTATCACTATCGTTAGGGGTACCGTAGGGCCTAGTGATAGGCACGTACTCACGCGTGTACGGGCCATACACACGTGAGTACGTGCCTATCACTATCGTTGGGGGTACTGTAGGACCTAGTGATAGGCACGTACTCACGCGTGTACGGGCCGTACACGCGTGAGTACGTGCCTATCACTATCGTTGGGGGTACCGTAGGGCCTAGTGATACGGCACGTACTCACGCGTGTATGGGCCATACACGTGTGAGTACGTGCCTATCACTATCGTTGGGGGTACCGTAGGGCCTAGTGATACAGCATGTACTCACGCATGTATGGGCCGTACATGCGTGAGTACGTGCCTATCACTATCGTTGGGGGTACCGTAGGACCTAGTGATAGGCACATACTCACACGTTTACGGGCCGTAAACGCGTGAGTACGTGCCTATCACTATTGTTGGGGGTACCGTAGGGCCTAGTGATACGGCACGTACTCACGCGTGTATGGCCCGTACATGCGTGAGTACGTGCCGTATCACTAGGCCCTACGGTACACCCAACGATAGTGATAGGCACGTACTCACGTGTGTACGGCCCTTACATGCGTGAGTACGGGCCCTACACACGCCCTCAGAGCGTGTGTACTGCGTTTCACTGCTCACACTGGTGATAGGAGGCGCACACGAAAGGAATGGAGGTGTCAGACTCGCACAAGGCTGTACATCAAGTCATTGTCAGTGCAGTCCTTCATGTGCAGGGCCTAGGTGTGTCAGGCAGTGATGTGGCGCATGTCTCCTCATGTTGTGGCACAATAGATGTGTGATGAGCTGCTTACACATGTCATGTGTGATGGGGCACTACGTGGCACACTTCCCCTTCACACTTTGCACATGTGTGCATGTGCGACACACGTGTCAAGCACTGCATCACTGGTATGACACAGTCAGCAACACCCGCAACTGTCCCCTGATGGCAGGTACATGGATAATTACACCTCACATGTGACTCCCAGTGTGCCACGATGTGACTATGTCATGTGTGTGTCATGTGTTCCCATGAGCTTTCCGTTGGTGTTCCGTCAACTCCATCTGCTGTTGCAGCATCCAACATGTGTATGTGTGCATTTGTGCATGACACACATATACGCACACCATGCAACATGTGGACTCACACGTTACATGTGTCATGATGGTTCGAAGATGACTTCCTGACAATAGGCAATGTCTGCGTTGTCTCAATGTCTGTGACATCAGTTTTTGACATGGACCCCTTAATGGAAATGTGTATCATCTGTCCATTTCCAGATCACATGTGACCTGTGCGTCTAGACTCCCGCCAGCTGTCTGTATGAGATGACATCCTTCTAATGCTGATATGTGGATGTCTGTCACTCATGTAATGTGTCTGGCTTGTCACTTACACTGGCCAACAGCTATTTCATGGCATGTCACGTCAACATTGCCATGCAACTATTGTGGCTGGCTCTTCGTAGGAGTATCACCTGGCTGGCCCACGTGTCCTGGATGTATTGCACAGCACAGACTCTGTATTGAGCAGATGTGTATTAGCTGTTGAACATGTGCTCACCTCAGTGACATTGGTGTGGTAATTTACTCACTCTTCGTTATTCCTTCCAAATCTCTGCAGGGCACCGCCTCTCCCCAGACGAATGCCAGACCTGGATGCCATGCGTGAACATGACTGCATACGCAGATACCGATTCTCGCAAGACTTGATAGAGGACTCGACCCGCCGGCTTGCACCACACCTCCAACCACAACACAGGTATCCTACAGCTTCGACCCCCAAGGTGAAGGTGATGGCAGCCCTACATTTTTTTGCCACCGTGTGGAAATATGGATTTTTCTGGTCAGTTATGTCCCCTATCTTGGACCCCAACGGTTCTATGTGCATGTTACAAGTACATGTATGTTCCCTCCAGTTCCAGTTATGAAGACGCAAATACATGTGCGTCCACCGTTAACATGTCCTCTGTTGATCCGCCATGAATGGGCCGGATATTCCATTCCTAAGTACGAAAGGCCACCGCCTTTATATGGTTCACTTATGCCATTTTACAGTCCAGGCAAGTAGGCCCTGATTCTGTCATCAAGCTTTTCTTGCCTTCTGCCTCTGAAAGCTCCAGTCTGAGCCTGCACCTGTGACCATGAACTTTGTCTCATTCTCTGCGCGGCTCACGAAGCCTGACATCAGCCTGCTGCCTGCCAAAAACTGTATTTCACCTTCGAAAATTATCTGCTCCGCTCCCTGCCCAATGCATTCCTGTCTAGTAGCTTAAGTAAACATTCTGCCAGCTACCGAGCAAAGGCCCGGCTTCTCTGTCTTCATGCAAATAATTCATAGCCCTGTTACTATGGAAGATTCCGCCCTCGCATCTAGTATAGACACTTAGACGCTTGTACACGCACTAATAGTCAGTATAGTCAGTATAGAATAAGATTCCACTCGAAGAGACCTCTCTTTTGGATAACTTAGTTCTTTAAACATAGGATGTTAGATATGATTTGGGATTAGGTTGACTTGACCCTCCAGACTTCTGTCGCCACATGTAGAGCTAAATGTCAAGTCCCCTTCACCCCCTAGTTGCACGTCAATTACACGTCATGCTGCTGCGCGCGCATTTCTGCCAAGTATTTCTGCTGACATTGCGAAATTCTTTCATGTAACCACCCTCTTATGACATCACATCTGATGACGTTCTTTAAACACACCCAGTTACGCCTATCTTTGCCACGTATGAATATATTATCTCCACTATCAATTGTTACGCCTCTTGTATTTGCTTCACTGTAATGCTTATTGTATAAAAGTAATTAATTGTCAATAACGTATGTACTTCACTTCCTGAACCTTCGTGGTGATGGAACCTGGAGCAACCGATTATAATCGACCATTGGAATAAAGCCCATTCCGAACCTCTAATACCACGGATTCTGCCTCTTATTTACTGAGCTATTTTATTATGTTTCTGTATCAAATTAAGTCCCGGTAATTAAATTATTTACCACATAAATGGCGCCCGAATAGGGACACTTTCTCATCTCACGCGCCGGCGGTGCGTTGCAGGCCCGGTCTCCTGCCACAGCTGGACGGACAACAACGCGTACCAGCAGGATTTCCTGTATCTCCCTCCGGTCAAGCGGGGGCGACTGAGGCTGCGATCAACACCCAGACGAGGCGGTGAGAAGTGCGAAGTATCCCGACCAGAGCCTAGCTGAGAGAGCAAGATCCGAGGTATACAGAGGCCCACCAGCTTCCGAAGTCCCAAGTCGAGTCCAGTGTCCGAAGTGTTCGAGTCGAGTCCAGTCCGGTTCAAGTTCAGTTCAGTTTCCGAGGCCTTCCGTTCCGAGCTACCCGGTGAGTACCATTACTGGGGAGGCGTTCTGGCGTGCACATAAGTTGTGCCGGTCCAGACGGGTTTGGGTACACAAATCCGGTCTGCACTGTTTCAGCAGTGTATCTGTACTGTTTAGCAGTATATCTAGTATATCAAGTATATAAATTCAGAATAAGTCAGTTAATGTCGAGTATTATGTTTTAGTGATTAAGTTTTTCTTAGATCATCGTCATCATCACCGCTGCTCATTTTAAATGTTAAATGTTAAATGTATTGATACGTCCTGCATATTGTGGTATGAATGACTGTTCATTATTGTGTTTTATTGTATTAAGTTTGTTCAAGATCAAGTAGCAGACCAGTTCTCAATATGCCGCTCTTTTCGAAAATAAGACAGATCACAACTAGAAAAGGGGTACTCGAAGAAGCTGTTCCCATTCCTCCTAGGGACACTCCAGGGTACTTCATGTATCATAAACATGGCCTAGACGCCATATTATTTCTCGATTTATGGGTAGACTACACTAAGGAATTACCAGAAAGTCAGAGGTGGCCCGCAGCTGGGACCTGGGATGCAGAGTGCATCGTGAAAGTAGAGGAAGAATTATGGAAAAAGAAAGCTAGACAATCACAGAAAGACGCCATTGAATTATGGCGTAAAGAATCACATAGACGAACAGAAAAAGCACGTAGACAGGAAGAGAAGAGTAAAGAGAATTCAAATAAAGTTCAAGAAAATCTATTAATTGAAGAAGGTACACGAGTGAAATCAGAACAAGTAGACAGACAAAGAAATGCCCTTATGAATGGTATGTATCCCCTTCTGGCTGAAGGATTACCTAAGGCTACTCCAGGGATACCAAAAGACTTGCCAACCCCATTATTTCCAATAAAGGTACATCCTAAGGGGCATCCTAGAACCGCAGAAGATGTTTTTCTTTCCTCATATTTAGATGACGCAGCTCCCGAGTATGCTAATCCCGCCCCACATAGACCGCCTGCCAGGGAGGTTCAACGCCAAGATCCAGTACCCGTATCCCTACAGCAACAAGTTCTGACACAAGTTCCGGCAAGTACATCTGTTTCTGCATCTGTCCCTACAGCCACTTCTATAGCTGTATCCACACCTATAGTTGCTGTATCACGTTCAACGAATCCTTTCACACCCGATACCCCAGACGGGGCTACCGGAGGTGCTACCAATATCTTTTCTACGCCACCTAGAATAAATAAACTTACTTTTCAAGAGTCAGCACATCCACGTACCCCCAAACTCATAAATGCCCGCACGCTTAAGGAACTTCTAGTAGATTGTAGATATGACCCTGTGCCCGGCAAGGAGGACGAAATGATCCTGGCATCATTACGTATCAGACGAGCCGCGGTGTATTTAGGGAAGTTACCAGGAATGACTATGCATCTAGATAATATATATCATTATGTCCAAACAGGGCGAGATTCTGAATGTATTAACAGAGCTATGGAATACCAGAAAGTGGAAATACAGGGGGAACTGTTACGTTTCCTCATAAATTGCGTAATCAGAAATCAAGACCGACCGGGGGTAGATCCGGAAATAATGCAAACTCTTACCAGATGGAGCCAGAATATATCAGAAGGGAGACATGATAGGCAAAAATGTATAATAGCCATGTGCAGAAAGATCCGTAAAGAAATAGAACGCCTACACGAAGAAAGATTAACGGTAGACCAGTTTGAACAAAACGAGGAGGAAGAAGGATCAGGACTGCCCACAGGACAGTCAGAAACCATAGCCTATGTAGGTAGAGGAAAATCTTGTAATAGTACTAGATGTCTTACTGATCCGATACGTCCGATATGTCTAGAAAATAACAGGAATTTTCAAACACCAATAATAAATATAAGGTCTAACGAGCATTCATTCCAAGCCGCTGACAAATTACTGCGAGAACGAAGGGGTTATCATTTTCTTGATTCTATGGATGAACAAGAATTAGCTAGGTCAGCCGTTCATTGGATTGACAGTCCCGGAATGTATGGTGATAATACAGTAGCACACACATTTTTGAACCTCACCCCAGATGAACAGCGTTTAGCTGGGATTTATATGATTCAACAACTTCTTATACTATATAAAAACCAACATTCAGATCCTGGTCCCTTACCTGATATATTGACTGAATTACTCACGGATAGATGGAGAGGTTCAGGTACTAAGTTAATTAAGGAAATACTAGAATCTAGAAAACAGTACATTCTTTTTGTATGTCCAGAACATGTTTCATTGCCCATCAAGGAAAGACCGATGTATTACATGGACAGACAGAATCCCTTACGAGAAGTACACCCAATAAAGGGCGAGGACAATCAGTTTAAACGTGTATATGTATATACGCCCATATCGAAAATAGAATTGTTAGAAATGAAGAAAGTGGTACCCAGTCATGACAAAGACCCAGCGGGTTTCCACCGAGAAATTAAAGACATGTTAATCATGGGAGAGTATACCTATCCCGACATTATGACAATATTAAAGGTATTAATGCCTGCTGGCATTTATGAAAAACTCAAGGAAAAAGAGTGGGAGGTGGGAGACCAAAAGATAGATTGGACAGCATTAGAAAATGAAGAAAAGGCCCGAGGTCCAGGTTCGGGGCTTGGGGACAAAACTAAAGCACTGCCAGGTTTACTAGTACAGGTACTGCCACGTTTATTAACTACGAAAAAGGAAGACTGGGGTGCAATCTCAGCCTGTAAACAAAAGCAAGATGAAGACACTAGTGATTTCTATGCACGATTTGAAAAATGTTTCGGTATAAATAGTGGCATAAAAGCAAGTAGCGAATCATACCCACATCTGTTTGTGACAAAATTAGTTGAAAATTCCTTGCCCCAAGTGAAGAATAGAGTATTAAAATTCGAGAGTACCTGGCAAGGTAACACTCCATCACAAATGTTACAAATGTTACAGTATCATCACAATAGAATTAGAGAGGAACAAGAACATGAACAAAGACGCATGAAAGATACAAAGATGAAAATGCTAGTCTCCCAGACAGTTCCAGCTGAAGGACATAAAAAGGGTACGACACATTCTGGCGATTTAGCAGGACCTGTAAAAGGGACATGCAACTATTGTAAACAACTAGGTCATCATGTACACGATTGTCCAGTCCTGAAGCGTAATATCGCCACGGGTATTACAAAAGAAAGACCACGGCCACTTAGACAGGATCAGAATGAACAAGGAGCCTTGCAGCATGCACAGTCCATGCCAGCTCCACCACAGACTATACAGTTTGTGCCAGCTGCACCAGCGCTGCCTGTTGCTGCCACGCAAACCACGACACGACAACTGTACCAGACCGCACAGTATGACTATCCTGATTATCAACGATATGCATGAACCAGCCTAGAGAGGGAAGTTGACTTACCCCTTATCGAGATCCCTGTAGATCAAGAAGGACCTTATGTGCATAGTGAATTATTAGGCCAAGACAGAAAATTTTTACTCGATACAGGGGCAAGTCGAACAACTATAAAACGTAGTGAAGTTCCAGGGGCACCCCTCTCAGGCTCACAGAATATTTCCCTTGGTTTTTCAGGAAAACCTATTGTTAATGAAGTGTCACAACCTCTTCCACTTACGATAGGACCTTTGACCCGAACTACAGATTTGTTGCTTACTAAATCATGTCCAGAAAACCTGTTAGGAATAAAGACATTGAAAGCTCTAGGAGCTATAATATGTTGTTCTCCGGAAGGAGTAAGATTGTTTTTACGTGATTTTAAAGGTCATTATGTGTCTAGAGACATGGATCCCCGATTGCAGACTTTACCTACACATCTATGGGCACAAGGCCCTACTGATGTTGGTTGCATGAATATTACACCATATCGGGTTACACTAAAGGCAGGAGTGGTACTACCACGAATGCGACAATACAAGTTACCACCAGATGCTGTAGTGGCTTTACTACAAATCATTGACGAGCTCATTGCCCAAGGAGTGGTTGTAGAAACAGACTCCAATGTATGTAATTCACCGATAATTCCGATTCTCAAACGAACAGATCCGAAGGCCCCGCCAGTATATCGATTGATTATTGATCTGCGCGAATTAAACAAGTGTATTGTGCCACAATTCCCTGTGGTCCCCGATATCTCATCATTACTGACAGCTATTGATTCCGAAGCAACATTCTTTACTGTAATTGATCTCAAAAATGCCTTTTTCAGCGTCCCAATAGATCCGGAAAGCCAATATTTGTTCGGATTTAGTTTAAATGGACGTAGCTTCAAATTCTCACGCGCACCTCAAGGATTTGCAGAAAGCCCCAGCATCTATAGCCAAGCACTGAAACGAGAACTCGACAGTATCCACATGCCAGTTAACACTGCTTTGCTTCAATATGTCGATGATCTGCTGATCACCGCCCGAAGCGAACCTGAATGTGAAAAAGCATCACTGACGGTTTTACAATTTCTAGCCGAAAAGGGGCACAAGGTGTCCCCTTCTAAGCTGCAATTCTGTGTCCAGCGAGTTATTTACCTTGGTCACTCGCTGTCCAAGGAGGGAAGGCAGCTTACACCCGACCGCATTCAGTTAATAGCTAACATGCCAATACCCAAGACACAAAAGGAGGTGCGGGCTTTCATAGGCCTCACTTCATATTGTAGGCAGTGGATCCCTCAGTATGCATTTCTAGCAAAACCACTCATTCAGTTGACAACACAGGAGGCAGCCACATCGACTGTTCTCCCTTGGACTCAGGAACATACACAAGCTTTTGAAAGCTTAAAGAAAGCTTTATGTCAAGCACCTGTTTTAGCAACACCATGTTACAGAAAACATTTTACACTCTTTGTTACAGAACGAGAAGGTACTGCCTTGTCAGTACTCACACAGGAACAAGCAGGAGCACACAAACCATGTGCTTATTTTTCTAGTACATTAGATCCCGTAGCTCAGGCTCTGCCTGCGTGCCTGAAATCAGTGGCAGCGACAGCTTTAGCAATCAGACAAAGCGATGCCATAGTGTTAGGACATCCATTGACAGTACAAGTACCACACGCCGTAGAGGTTCTTGTGAATCGAACGCAAACACAACACTTGACTATAGCACGACTTACAGGGTATGAACTAACATTGTTTCAGCCACATATAGAAATCAGACGTTGTAACACATTGAATCCTGCCACACTTTTACCTGTAAATGGAACAGACCCATTAGCCCACGATTGTATTGATGTTATTTCAATCACGACGAAACCCAGACAAGACTTGACAGATGTTCCATTGTCAGATCCAGACCTGACGTTGTATGTAGATGGTTCATGTATGAGAACAAGTACAGGAGAGTTAGTGGCCGCTTACGCAGTCACCACAGACACTGAAATTATTGAAACCAAGTGTATAAATACCTTGTCCGCTCAAGCAGCAGAGCTCGTCGCTCTGACACAAGCCTGTATTCAAGCCACAAATAAAAAAGTCAACATATACACTGATTCACGTTATGCATTCGGAGTCGTACATGACTTCGGCGTACTGTGGCGAGAGAGAGGTTATTTAACTTCTCACGGTGCCCACATTCAGCACGGACCCCTCATTCATGCCTTATTAGATGCAATACATTTGCCCATTGCAATATCGATTATGAAATGTAAAGCTCATACGAAAATTACTGATATCATTTCTCAAGGCAATGATCTAGCTGACAGAACAGCTAAACAGACTGCTCAAACACAAACATCCGACATGACAAAGACAATAGTCCAGACACCACCACATTGTATGATGGTTAAGGATCCCACTCTTGATGTAATTGACATACAGACATATGCTACACCAGACGAAATAAAGAAATGGACTGAATTAGGAGGGATCCAAACCGATCAAGGATGGATGATGAAGGAAAAATCTGTGTGGTTCCTTCCTGATTCAATGGTCCAAGTTATAATTAACACTGTACATAGTCCTGCACATCTAGGAGAAAAAGCTATGCTAGATAGCATTCAACACATTTGGTTTAATAAACATTTACGAGCTGCAGCCAAACAAAAAGTTCGTACCTGTCTGATCTGTTGCCAGTTCAACCCAGGAAAAAGCGTTCCCGTAGAACAGGGTGGATTTCATCCTCCTGATCATCCTTTTGAAGTCCTCCAGATGGATTATATCCAGATGTAACGATGTAGAGGATTCAAATATGTTCTCGTAGTTGTGTGTGCTCTTTCCCGTTGGACGGAGGCATACCCGGTTTCAGATTACACTGCCCCGACTACTGCCAAACAGTTGGTTCGAGAATTCTTCCCACGATACGGTTTACCACGTGTTGTTCACTCAGATAACGGCCAGCCGTTCTCATCCGAATTAATGAAACACGTTTCACTTTTGTTAGGCTATCAGTGGAAATTCCACTGTGTCCGACACCCCGAAGCAGCAGGTCTCGTAGAAAGACATAATCAGACTCTGAAAATAAGATTATCCAAAATATGCAGAGAGAAAGGTGTCGACTGGGTAGTAGCATTACCAGTTGCACTCTTTTACACAAGAATGGTAGCACACTCTCGAACAGGGCTATCCCCGTATGAAGTGATCTTCGGCAGACCACCAAATATGTGGGGGACGCCTATACCACGCAAAATAACTGATATTGACTGTAATATGCTGACAGATTACTTGGCTTCCTTGATGTCTGCACTACAATCTTGTCGTTCACAGGTAGCTGCAGCTTTTCCTGACAACACTGAGGTGAAACCCCATGACGTTGTTCCGGGAGACTTGGTCCTCGTGAGGAACTTTGATCGAAAGACTCAGCTGGAACCTAGGTGGAGGTCACCTCAGCTGGTGTTGCTCACCACAAGAACAGCCGTGAAGATCGAAGGCAGAAAGGGATGGATTCATTCAAGTCATATCAAGAAATTTCATGGACTAAAATCAGATGTGAATACCTCACCTTGTGTGTCTTCACCCATTGACTCAAAACTTCCTTTTGTGGAAAAAAGTGATTCTGAGCATTATAAATTAAAGCTCAGGCCCAATCAGTCGAGCAATTTGATTGTTTAAGTCCTCTCCAAGGTGAAGCGGTTGAATTGTCTCTGACATGTATCCCTTGGACCTGAATAGAGAAAGCACCCGAAAAATGTTGAAACGACAGGCGTACTGTAAATCACTGCGTAGTCATTGCATAGTGACGTTATTAATTTTATTTTTCTCAAGTCTTTTAATAATTACTGCAAGTATATTGTTGCACATATATTATCCTATTTCTAGACATGTTTACAATGTTACTGCTGAACATTCTTTTAGTAAATTACCTCCGCTTGAGTTGTCTTATAGATTTGCACTGCGCAATAACACGTTTATTAGTATGTTGCATCATTCCCATCAGGTTAGCAATGCTACAAATTGTTGGATATGTGGCCGACTCCCTCCCTATCAGAATTATAAAGGAATTCTACCTCTTTTTCCATACCCGTTCACACACAACGGCTCCTGTGGAGCATGGTTTAGTTTAATTAACTCCCAAGATTCGAACTCTGCAGTTTATCAAGACAATGGGGTATGGGGAAATCTGAACTTAGTTTTACTTAAGGTCTGCCACCCCAACAAGGAGGGACTTCCCAAAGGAACAGGAACTGATCTAGAAAATGAAGTATATGGATTAGGTAACTTTACGCTTAATCTCCTGATCTTGAATGTCGAATCCGAAGCTACTTCAATTTTGCCCGCTATGTCAATACTTCCAGTAAAAGGTGAATTATGTATAAGAAAGAATGGTTCCATACACATGGGCCATAGTAAATGCACCACTGTAGTAGAATTTAGTGATCAAGGCAAGTCTACATTTAGAGCTTCCCGCCATTCCTATTTCATATGTGGTCAGACGGCATATGTACGTTTGCCTCTAGATTGGGATGGTACTTGCTACATTGGATTCCTTTTGCCACCTGTTTTTCTAGCTCCTCCTGATTATCACAGAAATATTCATTTAGTATATAATAGAGTAAGGAGAGATCTCCCAATAGTCGACTACACTGAAACAGCATGGGAAAAATACACAGATTTCAATAAAGGTCTCTTTCCCTATATAGGTACCGTTACTAATAGTAAGCTGATACGTAGATTAACTAGAACCCTTGAAGCAGTAGTGAACGAAACTATATCCGCCTTAGGCAATTTAACAGAAGAGCAGTCTGCTATGCGGATTGTTGTGCTTCAAAATCGTCTTGTCCTTGACGTCATCCTGGCTGATAGGGGCGGAGCTTGTAGGGTCATCGGATCAAGCTGTTGCATTTTCATACCAGAAAATTCGCCATCTGTATATAAAGCCATAACTCGTCTTCATAAGATTGTAAGCCAGATACACCAGAATCCAGGCACCTGGACTTGGTCCGGTTGGTTTTGGAGTGTATTATCTACCTTTGGATGGAGAGTTCTATCCTTCCTAGGTATTGGCCTTCTCATACTATTCAGTTGCTGTCTATGTCTACAATGTGGACAAGCGATTTGTGGTCTGTGTGCCACATCGTGCATTCCACATCAAGATTTTCATTCAAGATCCCGGAAAAAGAAAGAAGAACAAATGATGCTATATGAACAGATCAATGGATTAATGAAGATTGATATCTCTTGACGGGCAAATAGGGGAAAAAGAGGGAATGTGGAAATATGGATTTTTCTGGTCAGTTATGTCCCCTATCTTGGACCCCAACGGTTCTATGTGCATGTTACAAGTACATGTATGTTCCCTCCAGTTCCAGTTATGAAGACGCAAATACATGTGCGTCCACCGTTAACATGTCCTCTGTTGATCCGCCATGAATGGGCCGGATATTCCATTCCTAAGTACGAAAGGCCACCGCCTTTATATGGTTCACTTATGCCATTTTACAGTCCAGGCAAGTAGGCCCTGATTCTGTCATCAAGCTTTTCTTGCCTTCTGCCTCTGAAAGCTCCAGTCTGAGCCTGCACCTGTGACCATGAACTTTGTCTCATTCTCTGCGCGGCTCACGAAGCCTGACATCAGCCTGCTGCCTGCCAAAAACTGTATTTCACCTTCGAAAATTATCTGCTCCGCTCCCTGCCCAATGCATTCCTGTCTAGTAGCTTAAGTAAACATTCTGCCAGCTACCGAGCAAAGGCCCGGCTTCTCTGTCTTCATGCAAATAATTCATAGCCCTGTTACTATGGAAGATTCCGCCCTCGCATCTAGTATAGACACTTAGACGCTTGTACACGCACTAATAGTCAGTATAGTCAGTATAGAATAAGATTCCACTCGAAGAGACCTCTCTTTTGGATAACTTAGTTCTTTAAACATAGGATGTTAGATATGATTTGGGATTAGGTTGACTTGACCCTCCAGACTTCTGTCGCCACATGTAGAGCTAAATGTCAAGTCCCCTTCACCCCCTAGTTGCACGTCAATTACACGTCATGCTGCTGCGCGCGCATTTCTGCCAAGTATTTCTGCTGACATTGCGAAATTCTTTCATGTAACCACCCTCTTATGACATCACATCTGATGACGTTCTTTAAACACACCCAGTTACGCCTATCTTTGCCACGTATGAATATATTATCTCCACTATCAATTGTTACGCCTCTTGTATTTGCTTCACTGTAATGCTTATTGTATAAAAGTAATTAATTGTCAATAACGTATGTACTTCACTTCCTGAACCTTCGTGGTGATGGAACCTGGAGCAACCGATTATAATCGACCATTGGAATAAAGCCCATTCCGAACCTCTAATACCACGGATTCTGCCTCTTATTTACTGAGCTATTTTATTATGTTTCTGTATCAAATTAAGTCCCGGTAATTAAATTATTTACCACAACCGGCACGTTTCAATTGACCATAGCTGATGTCGGTGGCATGTCCCAGACTATGTTCAGCCGTGTCCTGCATGATGTTATAGAAGCCATGTTGTTGCACCTGGATGAATTCATCCATTTTCCCACTCGTGAGCAGTTGACAGCTGTCAAGGGTGAGTTCTATGCCCTGGGAGGAATGCCTCATGTAATTGGGGCCATTGATGGGACACATGTGGCTTTGGTACCACCACAGGCACAGGAGGTAGCCTTCCGTAACCGTAAACATTACCACTCCATTAATGCCCTTGTGGTGTGTCTTGCTAACATGCTGATTTCCCATGTCTGTGCACGTTTTCCAGGGTCCACACACGATGCATACATCATGAGGCGTAGCAGGGTACCAGAAATGATGCAGCAGCTGCACGCGGAATGAGCATGTCTTGTTGGTGGGTATACTCTGTTAGTCCTGTGTTCAGCGCTATCTTTGTATCTTACGGCATCTCCTGACCCACTTCTTCACATGATGTTTCCATGTAGGAGACTCTGGCTATCCCAACATGTCATGGCTGATGACGCCTCTCCGCAACCCCAGAACACCGGCAGAACACCGGTAGAATGACACCCATGGGCAGATGAGGAGCGTGATTTAGAGGACGTTTGGACTCCTGAAGAGCAGATTCCGGTGCCTCCACAAGACCGGCGGCGCCCTCCCATATGCCCCGGTGAAGGTCTGCAAAATCTTCATTGTGTGCTGCATGCTGTACAACATGGCAGTGGAGAAGGCAGTGCCACTCATCCTTGATCCGGATGAGCAGGATCATCCACCCGTGGAGGATGAAGGGCTCGGGCACGGGGCAAGTGAGGATGAGGATGAGGATGAGGATGAGGACATCCGGAGTCAGCTTATCCGCAACTTCTTCTCATGATGGTGAGTCCCTGTGTCTGAGTGTGCACGCTTTGAGCCTTGTGTGGCATGTGTTGCAATGTGTGTGTCGAGCTGACTGTGTGCTAAGTGACTTGGAGGTGTGTTCTGATGTGTCATTCAAGTGATGATGTCATTCCACACATATTAGCTGGGACACTAAATTTGTTAAGGGCATGGTGACAACATCATTCCTGTAGAGTACATGTACATGTCTACGGATTACTAGCTCTTCGCTGACTTGTTGTGTGTCTGGCCTCCCCAGGTTCTTGCGGCTGTCGTCTGCTCATGTCATCATTGCCCTCCTGCTATTACTCATGAGTATTGCAACGTGTGCTGGATCAGAGTTACATGCATAGACATGGTGAAAAGTCATTTGGGGTAAGGAGTGCAGCAAGGCATTTTGTGGGTGGTACGTGTTTGTGATATGTGGGGACTGCTCCTGTGCATGTTGTGTTACCATGCATACATGTCAACTCACCATGGGCCACATGACGTGTTGCAGGGCTCCCATGAATTGATGGTCACCCTTCCTGACAGTCATCTGTAATGGTGTGTGGATTCTGATGAGGGCATCAATGTGTGTATAACGGCTCCAAGGAACATACGGAATGCTAATGGTGGACATAGTGTGGGACATCCCCATATGAGGCTCAATGGGGAATTGTAGACTCTCCGTGTGCAGCAAGGGGTGTTAGGCTCAACTCCTTCACTTGTGTGCCAGCTCAGTAGGATTTACACATCTGTGTGTTGAAGGGGGTGTCCAGTGTAGGTCACACATGGTCAGCCAAATGACCTGTGAGTCTGTTCCAATTGATGCATTTCCCTTAGTGTGCGGCTGAGTAATAAAGGTGTTTGTCACACTCCAAGGTGCCTCATCTCTGTCAATGCAGGTCTCTTGCCACTTTGCATGCGGCATATCTGGCATAGTTGTGGAAGATTATGCATAGGAGTCCATGTGTAGTCTAGCAACATGCATGCAGTTGCTCATGGGTTAGGCTCCCTATTGGGCATGAAGTACATGGTCGTGTATGTTTTTTGGCATGTTGGTCCGCTCAATGGGCCACCAACAGCTGCTGAGGGTGTGTCTCCTGTGCGCAGGTCGGCCTTCAGTTTCCTGATCCGGTGTCATGCTTCTTTGGTGATTGTGCATGCATTGTCTCTGGGTGTGCCATGTGACACTGGACACTCCTTACTTTACACACGCACCTGCTGCAGTTGTCCTTCTGACATCCTAGTCTATGTGTGCAAATTCTGTCATTTTGCGAGGAGATGCCGCCTGCTGCTGCGGCCCCTGCAGCAAGGGCCAACAGAGTATCCAGATTTGGCAACACACACGCCTCCAGGATGGTCCTCACTTCCTCCCTCCACCCATTCATTTTGCTGTCCTCAGCTTGTCTATGCCACTGTTGCCGCCACGCAGTGCCAAAGGCTGGACCATCAGCACATGCAAGGTGCACATTGCGCCACCATTCTGTCCTTGCATTACCCACATCACACTACAGTCTGATGTATCAGCCACACTCCGAGCTATGTCCATCCGCACATCTAACGCCTGCTGTCAGACATACCCTGGGCACACACATGACACCTTTGCATGCTGAGTGTGCAACTCCAACTGCCTACACTGCGCTGCCCCGCCTTCCAGGCCCTGTGACACCAACCAGGTCACGTCCCTAATACTCCCCACCGGCTCTGTAGCCCAGCAAGGGCATGGGAGTTGGACTCAAGGCTTCAGCATGTAGTATGGTGTCATCGTCTGGGACATGGCACAGGTATCATCTCTCAGCATGTCAATCTACAGAGTGTCCAGGACCCCCCTCTCCACCATCACATGCGCACAGCACCTCATCATCAGCTCGTATGCCATTGACAGCCAGGTGCTCCTCACCCTCAACAAAGACACAGACATTGGCAGTTCCATCATTCAAGTATGCATGAGATCTATTGATGGATGGCTGCACACGAGCCACCTGAGGCTGGACTTGTACAGGACTGAGGTGAACATCTGAGGATTGTCCCCTTCCAGCTGGGTCAAGTGCCTGTGTCCCATCCGCAAGAGCCCTTCACAAGCACCCAGTACCACACACACAAGATGGTGTGCATCATGTTTGGCTCACTCACATATGCCATGCTAGTCCACAGCATCTGTACCTCATGCTGCAATGCCCTCTGCATTATGCACATGATCCACGGATACATCCACTCCAAGAAAAGACAGACCATCCCCCAGGTCCATGACAACATCCGTGCCAAATACTGCCCTGCCCTCTACGGAGCAAGTACATCCAAACTCCCAGGAAACTGGTCCACTTCCAGGGGCATCTGCACACCTCAGATTCAACAGCCTGCGCCCCAGCCACCTCACCGTCCACCATGGATAGCTGCAATGGATCACTGTCTGCTGCAGGGTGACCTCCACACTCCCCACCCACACTCAGGAGGCAGTCCACAACCCCGACCCCAACCAACCTTGTACGTCTGTCATCCTAGATCCCGTTGGGCCATCTCTGTGCATCCAACCTTGCCCTGGCCACCGCTCTTCACATCCACCGTACTCCAGCATACAGCACATTGTTCTCCCACCTGGCCACACATACCTGGGACTCCCTCCCCGGGTACCTCCACATGGGCCATGACCTCTACGCCTTGATGATGATCTCCCAAATAGGTCTCTCTGCACAGTTTAGCAAGCCCCCCCTCAGCAGCCAGAGGCCATCAAAGGTGAGTGTTGTGCTCCATGCCTACATTGAATGATACTTTGTGACCCATGTGTGTCCTGTACCAGACTCTGATCCCAGAGTATGGATGGCTGGAGTTGGTTCAACACTCAGCCATAGTTTGACATTTCCACACACATATGTCGTTGAATGATGCAAAATGACAGGAACGTCTCATGTCCAAAGTGAAATATTTATTTACGGTGGGGTAAGTGGTTTGGTAGATGCAATTGGGTGCTGTACCGGGGGAATAGAATCCAAAGTTCACAGGGGTAGATGGTATCCTTGGCATTGGAAGTCATCAGAGTCCAGACCACAGTGTTGGTCATCATTGGTCAGACTGTGACCAGCAAGTCCATGTGGCAGAGAATGTCATTGGATGAGGTGCTGCTGTTGCGCCAGAGGGCCAGGTGCCAGGCCAGGTGACCTTGGAGATGGTCTGCTGACTCTCACGGTCTTTTCCGTGGACGACCCACCTTCCTCCGGGGACCCTCAGATGCAGGCCTTGACAATGCTGGGGACGCTCCGTCAGATGAATCCTCCTCCTCCTCCCTCCCTGTGTCTGGTGCTGGTCTACGCCTGGTGGCACAGGGAGGGTTTGCCAGGCTTTGGGCGATCTGACGGAGTGATTGGCTCACGTCCCTGTGCACCGCCAGGAGCTCAGCCAGTCTTGCCTCCATCCGTCCTTGGTGTTGTTGATGACTGGCATGATGCTCGACCTGCAGGTTCTTAATGTCATCGAGGGTCCCCTGCATCTCGGAGAGTCTTGACACAACCTGGTTGATGCCTCTGGTGTCACGGCAGTATGAGTCCAGGATGTTGCGTATGTGTGACATACCAGGGTCCTGAGCTGGCTGGTCAGGTTCACGCCTCCGCCTGCCTCCACTCCCACCACCCCTGCCCACTTGAGCCTGGCCTGCCCTTGTGGGCACATCGGGTCTACGGGACCCCTGTGGGATGGCATTTGCAGGGTTGCCTGCCTCCTCCTGGGTGCCCGGAGAACCTTGTCCCTCCTGGCCAGACTGGCTCTGTTGTTCAGTGTGAGCAGGGCTCCTGGGTGTTTCCTGGGATGTGGCAGGAATGGGGGTGGTGGTTGGCACAGATGTACCTGACGCAGGTGCTGCAGGGGCTTGGGCACCAGAGGGTCCAGGTTGGTCAGGGTCATCCACGGAGTGGTGAGAGTCGTTGCTGCCGGTGGGATCATCTTCACGCGGTGCCTGGGCCTGTGATTCTCCCCCCCCCAGTGTTGGGGGGAGATCAACGACGTTGCCCTGTGTGTGAGAGAGAGACAATGTTAATGGTGTTTCATGCGACATCTATGTTTCATACAAATTCAAGTTGACACATTTCCTCCAGGTAGTTCGATGTGCCTAGCATTCCTCTCAATGTCCACTTTGGGATGGGTATGTTGCGGGGGACAGATTGGGATGTTCTCCTGAGTGTTTGACCTGTAGATTGTTTGCTCTGATGCTTATTTTGCTGTGGATCGGTCTTGTTGTGTCACATGTCCATTGTGGGAGTGTGTAAATCCGGTGCCTGCCCCGGGTGTGTGTGCTTGTGTTAGGGGGGGGTTGTGACCGGGCCTGCTGTTGTGTGTAGTGTAAGTTGTCATTGGGTCTCCCAGGTGATGTGTCTGTCCCCTCATGGTGCATGCTGGCATGACAGTGAGTGTGAGTTCCTGTGCTAGATACCTGTGCTTGTGGAGTTGGTGTTTGGGTGTACAGTGGTACCAGGAGGGCCTTGTGCTGCATACAGCAGGGCCAAGTGTCATCTACATTGTCAGTACTTTGCCAGTCCCTGTGCATTGTGCATGGTTATGTACCTATGCCATATGGGCTGAGGGCATTGGTGTCTGCGTCTCATTTTCACAATGTGTTGTGTGGGGCCCACACTCCCAGCCTCCCGGACATCCAGTCTTGTGTTTGTGGTTGTTGTAGGCTTGGACATGGCCTTGCCTTGATTTGTGAAGGGTGCATGGTGACGTTAGTGGCATGTGCGTGGTTTTTGAGTGTGGTTGTTGGCGGTGAGTGCTTGGGGGAAGTTGCGTGCATTTGGTGTATATGTGGTGTGGATCCCATTGCCCCCAAGTTACGTAAGTTGCTTGTGTACTCACCAGGCTCTGCGACTCCTTCAACTCCGTGTACTCCCACCGGCGGTAGCAGGGCCATCACCTTCTCCTCCCAGGGATGGTAGTGTATGGGTCTGCGGGGCGGCCCACCTCCAGTGATGTTAGTCTGGGCATATTCTTCATTCATTTTCCTCTTGACCGCCCTGCGCAGATGGTACCACCTGGCTTGGCATTCATGCCTGGTCCTTCGGATGGGCGCAACAGCATTCACCTTGTCGACAATCCTCTGCCACATGGCAGATTTTTCAGCTATGCTGGTCTGTCTGACCAATGTTCCAAACAGCTTGTCGTACTTTAGAATTTGGGACCGCGTAGGAGGCAGGGACCTACCCCTGTCTATCCCGGTATTAGTGAACCGCGAATGGTTAATGCGGTATGTACAAGTGCTTTTTGTAACGTTTTAGCTATGAATGCACTGTGTATACGCTATTATGCATCACTACGTGGGTTTCATTTTAGAAGCGGTGGCCATCTTATGGTTGCCCTCACTTAGGCTACATAGCATGAAGCAAATACGGGCCTTTTAGAGCACATGTGCCTTTCCTTTGACTTTTCTGTGACCTGGGCAGCTTGGCTCTGCTGCCCCAGGTCAGTCCGGTCTCACGAGTTCCCCGTCCTCTGGCCACCTGTGATTAGTATCAGGGCTTGACACACCATAAAGTCTTTTCATCCTACACAAGCCTCCAGCTAATCTCTTTCGCACCTGACTGTTCCTGCTTTATGGCTTGTTTTCCAAACAGGAGATGCTCATGTTTATTGGGGCCTATCGATATCTGATGTGGGATCTGAGCCTTGCTGGGTAAATAATTATGGGCTGGCTTAACTGGAATGTGGGATGGTCATCATGACTCTGCCTTTTCGTTTGTAATGTATACATGTAATGGCCATATCGTAAACTAAGGAATGTATGCCTGAAGCAGGATATTCTGTATTTAAGAAGAAGCCCGTTTCTGTGATTTTCAGCAGTCTCCTGAGAACATACACACTGTTGTACTTCTAGGATACCTGTAATTGGTCTGCAGCCAATAAACTGATCTTTGACTTCACCCAGAAGACTCTGTGTTTCTGTAGGTCTGAAACAGGAAGAACCCGAAGTCATAGGGTGTGTTCCCCTGCACCGCTGGGCTTAAAATACCCAGTACTTCAGTTGGCGCCCAACTCCGCGCGATTTCAGCGGTACCGGTCCAAGCCAGAGGTTCGTGAGGAGCTTCGTGTGGAAATTCTGGAGGAAGGCCGCCACTTCATCGACCCCTGTATGTCGACATGGTCCAAAAGTCTTTTCTGCGAGGTTCTCTCGTCCCGACGGCTACGAAGGACTGCTGCCCTGATTAATCGCCCTGTTTTGGACCCTTGACGATTTTTTGGTAGAGCGAAACAATCGAGAGAGTCTTCTGGTGACGCCATTGATCATCGATATTCAGTTAAGTATAAGTGGAGCGTTTCCCAGTTTGAATTTGGTATCCTTCGGGATAATTTTGATTTGGAGTTTGCAAACCCCAAAGCCAGAGGACTCGTGTATTCACGAGACTATCGTAATCGATAATCCTTTGAAGTTTGGAACTAGACTAGTGAGCGAAGATGCCTGGTGCTAGTGTATTTGGTAATTGGTTTTGTTTGAGTTGTAGAAGGGATTTCCAGTTGGAGGATTCATGTCCGGTTCCTCCAATTGGAACTCCAACTTATGAGCTTTATGTAAAACATGGCGTGGGCCCCATTGCATATAATGAAATATGGATCCGATACACCAAAAAGGACGGTGTTTTAAAATGGCCCCAAAATGGTAGTTTCGATACAGATATCTTAGATAATTTGGAAGTAAAATTGTTTAAAAAGAAAGCCCGGCCGGCGATGTTTGATTCTTTCCGCCTATGGCGAAAGGAAGCCAAACAGAAGGAAATTAAGCTAGCGAAAAGGAATAAGAGAGAGAGAGGTATGTCAGTGATGCAAGCAGCTGTGCAATTTAAAGATAATGAGGAGGAACAAATGAATGAGCAATTGCACAGACAGCGCAAACTAGGGATTGATAAATGTTACCCTGTTTTGTCACCCCTTGTGCAAGATGAGACAAAAGAGAAAGAGAAAGATTCCCTAATGTCCCATTTGTTAAGTTCGCCACCCCCATATGCGCAAAATGCCACAGCACCTCCACAGCTTGTAAATGTGCAGCCTCCAGTAAATATGCCGCAAGCCTTCCCGCAGCCGCCAGCTCCTCCTCAGCTGGCTCCTATCCCTGCAGTGCAGCCCTCTCAAGGGCCGCCAGTTTTGCTACCTGTTACCCCCGCGCTTCCTGCGACTTTGCCTAGCACGCCAGCGGTTTCCCCTGGCGCTCCTTCTTACACTACCCAGATACCTGTATCTGAATCTGTTTTTCTTCCCTCTGTCTATCCCCCCGTTTTCGCCTCAACTTCTCCTTCAGCACGACAACGACTAGCTAATGTAGTTCCTAGTTTAATGTCGCCTCTCTTTGGGTCATCTAGTGAGACTCCTGGCTTACAGCGTAAGCAATTGCGCAGTCAGCTGCATGGTCCCGACGAGAAAGAGGTGTTAGATCATCTGGCGCGTAGGTGGATTGGTTTCCCTTCACTCTATGATTTGGAATCGTTTTTCACCAATGGGATGCCCCAAAACAGAGGTATGTCTTTGATAAAATGTGTGAATTCCTCTGTGAGGAATTGGAGGATAATGGTGCAAACCCAAACCCACAGGAATTGTGTCGGGTGCGATTTGATTTCGAAACAGGTGTAATTGTGGGCCCCAAGGTAGATAAAGCAGTTGCGACTTTACTGTCCCTCAGAAATGGCGATTGTCAGCAATAATTGTTCGAACAGGAACTCCCTGTGGGGAAAAAGGTAAAAGCGCGCCAATATCCGATGCGTGAGGTTCCTCCAGTTTGGAGACCTGGTGATTTAGCTGCTAACCCACCTGTTCAGCCATATTTTCAGCGTGTTTGGGTGCATGTCCCATGGAAGAGATCTGAGGTGTTAGCACTTAAGCAGAAATTGCCTGACCCCCGTAAAAACCCTACCGGTTATTATAAGGAGTTATCACAAACTGCAGAATCATGTGTAATGAATTTGGCCGACATAGATATGTTGTTTGGGAATGTTGTTCCACAGCCTTTATGGGGATCCATTCGTAATGTAGATCACGCTGCAGAATTGGGTAACACATGGGCTAATATCATTGCTGCAGATGCTGGCCAAGTTGGTGGCGCGAAACCTGATCCTTTAGTAGCAAAACTCCCAGGTCGAATTATTACTTACATGAAAACTATAATGCCTGCGATGCGCGTAACTTGGGATAAACTATCCGCATGTAAGCAGAAGAAAGATGAGACAGTGTCTGATTTCTTCACCAGGTTTGAAGAAATGTTTATCGACCACAGTGGTCAAGACATGAGCACTGAAGGTGGCCAACGGTTATTTGTTGATAAATTTGTGCAGAATCTACTCCCCGAGTTGTGTAAGAAATTAAAAGACTCAGAAAGTTCTTGGGCTGTTTCCTCTTCAGCGCAAATACTGGCTACTGCACAGTATTATGAGAATAGAGACAAAGATGAGAAGGATAGAACAGATAAGAAAACGAAAGAACTAAAGACAAAGGTCCTTTTGAAGCAGGCCTATCCGCCACGTGGAGGACAGAGTAATTATAGGCAAACACAAGGTATCTATCAGCAACCCCAACAATTTCAGAATAGTCAGCAAATGAATGGGTATTATCAACCACGAATCCCTGTAGGTCCCAACCAATGTTCATATTGCAAAGAGGAAGGTCATTTTAAATATAGTTGCCCTAAATTAATGCAGCGTAACAGTAATGCGTATGGCACAAGAGGTAGAGGTGGTCAGCAAGCTCCTAGAGGCAGAGGGCGTGGAAATGTTCTCCAGAACACGCGTCCTCTTCCGCCTCAAAATACCATAAATAGCTTTGATCAGCAAGCCAACGCGACTGGTAATACAGCTCAGTACTACAATAATGATTATTATGCAGAAGATGACAATGTAGAAGATAACGATTACTAGGACAGCCGTAGACAGAGAGAGGGAGTTGTTTCAGTGCCAGTGGATCAGAGAGGACCCTATGTTAAAGTAACTACAGCGAATGTAACGGAGCCCTTTCTGCTGGATACTGGTGCTGCAAAGAGTTCAATCATGCATTCAAAACTCCCTGGCGCGCCTTTGTCTGGTGAAATGAATGTCTCGGTAGGTGTTTCTGGCGCCCCAGTTAGGAACCCGATTTCTAGTCCTATGTCACTTTCTGTTGGACCTTGTGAGCTAAAAGCACCCCTCATTCTAACGACAGGTTGTGGTGAAAATTTGCTAGGCTTAGATTTGCTAAAAAGATTGCATGCAACGCTATATTGTTCTCCCTCAGGAGTACAACTTACATTAGGCAAGAAAGTGATTTCCCCAATGTATTTGTCTAAAAATGCAATGCCACCTGAATTGTCATCCCTTCCGGATGTCCTTTGGGCTACTGGTCCCAATGATGTGGGTCTTTTGGAAATACCGCCATATGTGGTCACTTTAAAAGCCAATGTCAGATTGCCACGTATTCCCCAGTACAAGATCTCCAATGAAGGTTAGAAAGCATTGTTAGCAATTGTCAGTGATTTGATTAAAAAGGGTGTAATTGAAGAGAAGAGAGGCAACGTTTGCAATAGTCCTGTTTTACCTGTCTTAAAACGAACGGACCCTTCACAGCCACCTGTTTACAGATTTGTGATTGATCTTAGAGAGGTTAATAAGATTGTTGTGCCACAGTTTCCAGTTGTCCCTGATATAACTGCCTTGTTAACCATGATTCCAGCCTCCGCTGCATGATTCTCAGTGATCGATTTAAAGAATGCCTTCTTTACCATCCCAATTGCAGAGGAGAGCAGAGACATTTTTGGCTTTAGTTTAGGAGGTCGCAGCTTCCGCTTTAAACGCGCTCCCCAGGGCTACTGTGAAAGTCCATCAATATACAGTCAGGCTTTAAAAGCGCAGCTTGATGCACTGGTTTTACCCAGTGGCGCTATCCTTATTCAGTATGTTGACGATTTACTAATCGCCGCGGATACTGAAAAGATTTGCAAAAACGCTACCTTGTCATTGTTGCGTCATTTGTCTGCCTTTCATCACAAAGTGTCTCTCTCAAAGCTGCAATATTGTCGACAAGAAGTGACCTACTTAGGTCATCTCTTATCGAAGGAGGGAAGGAAACTGACCCCAGAACGAATTCAAGCCATTGCACAGTTGAGTGTGCCAAGAACACAGAGAGAAGTGCGTGCTTTCTTGGGCATTACTTCATACTGTAGGCATTGGATTCCTAATTTTTCCTTGTTGGCAAAACCTTTGTTAGCATTAACATGTAAAGACACACCGAATCCTATCCCATGGTCTGAAGAGTGTCAGAAAGGTTTTTGGGAATTGCGCAATGCATTGTGTTCAGCTCCTGTGTTGGGTACCCCTGACTGCAGCAAGCCTTTTACATTGTATGTTCATGAGAAAGATGGTTGCGCATTATCAGTGTTAACACAGCCTTTTGGCGACAGACCGCGTCCATGCGCATATTTTTCGTCAACCTTGGACCCGGTAGCGAGGGCATTGCCAAGTTGTCTGAGAGCTACAGCTGCAGCAGCTATGTCTATTCGACAGTCTGCTGGCCTAGTAATGGATAATACATTGATTGTTATGGTTCCACATGCTGTGGACACATTGTTAAACAGGACCAAGACACAACACTTAACTAGTGCGCGATTATCTGGTTATGAGCTGACACTGTTAGCAAACCATATACACATAAAGAGATGCAACACATTGAATCCAGCTACACTATTACCAATCCCAGCAGACCTAGATGAGATTGAGCAACATGATTGTCTGTTCAGAACGGAAGAAGAGACGAAAGGGAGAGTAGATCTTAAAGATACTCCCCTGACTGAGTGTGATGGTACTTTATGGGTGGATGGTTCGTGTTTCAAGCTTCCAAATGGTGATACGACTGCTGCATATGCTATCACGACTTTGCACACGATTGTGGAAACTGCACGTGTGCCACAAAATTCGGCTCAAGCAGCAGAATTGATTGCCCTTACGAGAGCATGCGTGTTGTCTGAAGGAATGAAAGTGAACATATATACGGATAGCCAGTACGCCTTTGGTGTGGCTCATAGTTTTGGGCGATTGTGGAAGGAACGTGGGTTCCTGACTTCGCATGGAGCTAAGATTCAGAATGGCAAGTTGGTGAATGATCTCCTTGAGTCGCTGACCCTACCGTTACAAGTTGCGATTATGAAATGCAGTGCGCACAAGAAAATCACGGATGATGTTGGTCGTGGTAATGCGTTTGCTGATAAAGTCGCGAAAGAAACAGCAAAAGATGGAAAGACTCGAATGTATGTTGCAGGCCCTGCCAGATGGGTTGGTGATGTTGGAATGTGTGAAAACACAATAGAGAGTGTAAAGTCCCTTCAAGCTGAAGCCACAGAGAAAGAGTTAAGCAAGTGGAGAGAAAGTATGGGTAAGTTGGATGAGAATGGTTGTTGGATTGATTTGTCAGAACATAGGCGATGGTTGTTACCTGATGCATATGTGCTTCCAGTGGTTACTATGGCACATGGAATGGCACATATCAGTATGAAAGGAATCTGTAAGTTGTTGGCTCCAGTATGGCAGAATGCTGGAATTCCTAAGTGTGCAGAGAATGTGGTCAAGAATTGTATGGTATGCTTGAAGTACAACCCTGGTAGGGGAACCCCAACTCCAGCCGGTCATTTTGCGCCTCCATCATATCCATTTGAAGTTTTGCAGTTGGATTTTATCCACATGGAAAGGTGCAACAACCTGAAATATGTATTAGTGGTTGTTTGCGCTTTCTCAAAATGGATAGAGGCCTATCCTCTTAAAGATAACACTGCTCTATCCACAGCCAAAGCCCTTGTGAAGGAATTTTTCCCTAGGTTTGGAATGCCAAGAATGGTGTGGAGTGATAATGGGAGTGAGTTTGTGGGCCAAGTGATGAAGAATGTGTGTGAGGGACTAGGTATAAAGCAGAAATTTCACGCTGCAAATCACCCCCAATCAGCTGGATTAGTAGAGCGCTACAATGGCGCTCTAAAACTGAAACTGGCCAAAATCCAAGCGAGCTCAGGTCTTAAATGGCCTGACGCTCTGCCTCTAGCACTCCTGTCCACCAGAATGACTGTGCATTCACGAGTGGGACTTAGTCCCTACGAGGTCGTTTTTGGCCGCCCGGCCAATGTATGGGGTGTGCCAAGACCGGCGAAATTCAGTGAAATCGAACACCCATTACTGCTTGATTACTTGTATGATTTGACGGTTAAACTGCGCGTTTTACACCAACAGGTGCACGATACTCTCCCCCCGGCCTCTGAAGCTCCTGGACACCCTATCGAACCTGGCACGTGGGTCCTCGTGAAAAACTTCCAGCGGAAAAGCAACGATGAGCCCCGCTGGATTGGCCCTCATCTCGTGCTACTGTCTACAAGATCAGCTGTTCGAGTAAAGGGGAAAAAGAACTGGATCCAAGGCGCCCACTTGAAGAGGATCCCCTTGCCTCTGCCGTATGACCAGTGGGTCCAGGAGGGTATCGCTGACTCTGAAACAGACACTGTACCTCGTTTTGTGCCGTTCAGTGATGCACGCATAAAAGGCACGACTTCAGCACAAGAAAGTGACGATATTTTGCAAGAAGCTGTGCCACCGTCAATTCGATTGGACACCACCGAGCCTGAACTCTTGTTTCAAGATCAAACAGTACCTGGACGTTTTCATTACAATCTAAGACCAAGGCCTATGGACAAATAAATATTCTTTTTTTTCTTTTACCTTTTTATTTTTTGATTACCAGAGCTCTCCCATCTGAAGGACTTTCTTGATTTTTGTTTTTCGAACCACCATCCGGGTTCAGCCGCAGGGTCGCGGTGCCAAGACTTTGGGGTACAGGCCGAAGACGTTAGGTCGACGGTTCTGGTTGGTCTAGGGCGTTCACTGGACTGACAGGCGTACTCCTTAGCAGAAGATACTCACCCGCCGCGAGCGGCACAATTAGAGGATGGAGTTTTGTAAGATGGAGAGACTCGCTGAGGAAATGAACTTTAAAGCAAGAATGTGTAAAATAATGAAGAGCAAACTTTTTGTATTTTTATGCCTGTTTGTATTATGTAGCATGGTAGTGTTTACTGTAGGATTTGTATTCTTCTCCTCTCAAGAGCCCATTGCACCCACTGTACAGCCTATACCTCCTCCTACTGTCTCCTCACACTCTTTTCACCCTCTGCCTGAACATGAACAAGCTAGACGATCAGATTTTGTGAATAACTCGTTTATTCAGCTCCTGCACCAGCACCAACTAGTTATGAATACAACCAATTGTTGGGTGTGTGGTTTAATGCCACATACCATTAATAAGGGTATTCCCTATCTAGTGCTGCCGTATAGTTACAATGGATCGTCATGGGCATTCCAGACCATGTTTCTCTATGCACTAGATGCGTACTCCCCGCGACAACCGCGTTCCATCAGACCTAGCACCAATAACAAAGCTTTAATGAAAGGAGTTGCCGATATGAGCAGAGATATCGATGCATACTCATCTATTCCCAAAGAAGAGTTGAGAGCTTATGTAGGGTGGAACGCGACGGGGTATAGTATTAGTCTGGGTGAAAGACAGCGAAAAATCTCATCCCCAATCTGGGTCGTACCCCTCATAGGCCGGTTCTGTTTGCAAGGTAATGGTCAGAATCCTAGAGCTCAACTGGGAAGAAGTGACTGTACTGAAACGTACACTTTTCTGTCACATTTTTCCCCAGCGTTTCTGGCTGCCAAGGGTACATATTTTATCTGCAATGACCGAGCATATACATGGTTGCCCCCTGACTTCTCGGGCACATGTTATATTGCAAATCTGCTACCGCCAACATTTACTGCCTCCTCTGACTATCACAAGACCAGAGTTGTGAGAGGCGTAGTTAGTAAGGAGGATACTGCCGGTCAGGAAGCGGGAGATTTCTTTTTGGGTTTCCTGCCGTTTTGGGGACCTATGGTCAATAGTAGGAACTTGAGACAACTGACTCGTGTGGTTGAATCCACTGTTAATGTTACGGCTGGTGCCCTTGGTAATTTGACAGCTGAGCTCCAAGCGGATCGCCTCATGACTTTGCAGAACCGCATGGTTCTAGACGTCATACTTGCAGACCGCGGTGGGGTATGTAAGGTTATCCAATCTAGTTGTTGCATTTTCATACCAGACAACGCTCCAACAGTTTATCAAGCCATCTCCAAACTACATAAGATATCTGAGTCCATACACGTGGATAAAGGAGATTGGTCACTGGTGGGGTGGTTCTGGGAACTGATATCTGCCTGGGGTTGGAAAGTTCTGATGGTCATTGGAATGATCTTAGCCATCCTTTTCCTGTTCTGTCTGTGCGTACAGTGTGCTCCTGCGATATGTGGCCTCTGTGCTACATTATGTGTAAGGAAACCTGTATCGAAGGACGAGCTAAGTAATAGGATGATGCTACAGCAACATCTCCATGACTTCATGAATATTAACCTAGACTCGGATTGAAATGAGTATAGTTATTGCCTATGTAAGGGCAAAAGGAGGGTCTGTCGTACTTTAGAATTTGGGACCGCGTAGGAGGCAGGGCCCTACCCCTGTCTATCCCGGAATTAGTGAACCGCAAATGGTTAATGCGGTATGTACAAGTGCTTTTTGTAACGTTTTAGCTATGAATGCACTGTGTATACGCTATTATGCATCACTACGTGGGTTCCATTTTAGAAGCGGTGGCCATCTTATGGTTGCCCTCACATAGGCTACATAGCATGAAGCAAATACGGGCCTTTTAGAGCACATGTGCCTTTCCTTTGACTTTTCTGTGACCTGGGCAGCTTGGCTCTGCTGCCCCAGGTCAGTCCGGTCTCACGAGTTCCCCGTCCTCTGGCCACCTGTGATTAGTATCAGGGCTTGACACACCATAAAGTCTTTTCATCCTACACAAGCCTCCAGCTAATCTCTTTCGCACCTGACTGTTCCTGCTTTATGGCTTGTTTTCCAAACAGGAGATGCTCATGTTTATTGGGGCCTATCGATATCTGATGTGGGATCTGAGCCTTGCTGGGTAAATAATTACGGGCTGGCTTAACTGGAATGTGGGATGGTCATCATGACTCTGCCTTTTCGTTTGTAATGTATACATGTAATGGCCATATCGTAAACTAAGGAATGTATGCCTGAAGCAGGATATTCTGTATTTAAGAAGAAGCCCCTTTCTGTGATTTTCAGCAGTCTCCTGAGAACATACACGCTGTTGTACTTCTAGGATACCTGTAATTGGTCTGCAGCCAATAAACTGATCTTTGACTTCACCCAGAAGACTCTGTGTTTCTGTAGGTCTGAAACAGGAAGAACCCGAAGTCATAGGGTGTGTTCCCCTGCACCGCTGGGCTTAAAATACCCAGTACTTCAAGCTGTGGCTCGACTCTGATGACTTCGTTGACAAGGAGGTCCAGCTCCGCCGTTGTGAACTTTGGATTCTTGTCTGTGGGCATGGTGTGGGGTGTGGGTGTGGGTGTGGATGGTTGTGGGTGTGTGGGTGTGAATGTGATGGTGTGTGTGTGAATGTGAAGAGGGGGATGTTTGAGGAGGAGGTTGTGTGAAGGTGTGTGAGTGAAGGTGTAGTGGAGGTATGAGTGATGTGGAGTAGTTTCTATGTGGAGTTGTTTCTCAGTGGGGTCTGGCAGCAGTGGGTCTGTTGCAAAGCTCATGGGTTGTGTGTGTGGGCCCTTTTTATTGGTCCATTTTTGGGTGTGGCTGTGTTTGAATTTTGGTGGGTGTGTTATAAGTGGTGGTTGTGATTTGGGGCCTCTGTTTGCCTGTTTGGATGTGCCAGGCCAGTCATTGAGATGTATTTTGTCATGTAGACATGTTTTGTGGTGTTGTGCGATTCAAATTGACCCTCCTTGTGCTGTTTTACAGTATTCTGGTTCTGTAAGAGTCATTTTCGCGTAGGTACGATCCGTACATACGTGATGCTGGGTGAGGGTGCTGGGGTGCGGTGTTGGAGTGCGGCGCATACATGCGGTGGGGGTTCGGTGCGTACAAGTGCGGCCCTGGGGTACAGCGCGTACATGCGGAGGTACGGCACGTACATGGGGGAGAATGTGCTTACATGGGGGGGGGGGCGCGTACATGGGGGCAAGGCGCGTATATGGGGGAGGGGGGCGCGTACATGGGGGGGAGGGCGCGTACATGCGGTGGGGGTACGGTGCGTACAGGTGCGGCCCTGGGGTACGGCGCTTTCATGCGGAGGTGCGGCGTGTACATGGGGGGTAAGGCACGTACATGCGGTGGGGGTACGGTGCGTACACGTGCGGCCCTGGGGTACGTCACGTACATGCGGAGGTACGGCGCGTACATGGGGGGGTAAGGCGCGTACATGCGGTGGGGGCCCGGTGCGTACACGTGCGGCCCTGGGGTACGGCGCGTACATGCGGAGGTACGGCGCGTACATGCGGGGGTGATGCGCCTACGGGGGGTACATCATGTACATGGGGGTACGACACGTACAGGTGCAGGGCTGGGGTACAGTGCGGACGGGGGGTAAGGCATGTACATGGGGGGTATGGCGCGTACATGGGGGGGTATGGCGCGAACAGTTGCGGGGCTGGGTTACAGTGCGGACAGGGTGGTGTACGTTGCTGACATATTTGGGGGTGGGGGGCTGTACGGCTCGTACATGGGCATGGTTTACCCGTGTACATGTGTGCTCCTGCGTTGGCTCCGTACGGGCCTTTTTATGTGCGATTGTGTATTCGGACGGACGGTCGGGATTGTACTTGCGCGCTCGGACTTGTGTTTTACGATTTGCACGTAAAAATGTCCGGCTCAATCTCGTACACTTTTCCCGACGATATTCGGACGTGAACACTTTCCGACGCACTCTCGTAGACTTTTCCCGACGCTATTCGTAGTTCTTTTTCACGGACGAATCGTACTTGGCAGTTTGTACGGTACTTGTACGACTCGTACGTAAAAAAATACGGATACGGGTCGTACGCAAATTATTTTCAACGGATCGGAATCGGCACCTTTATGTTGGATTGAAATCTGTTGAGATCTGAAAGTACATGTAGTTGTTCAATGTGATGTACAAAGATGTTAGCCAAATTTGCGGCAAAATCTGCTCCATTGAAGTACCAGAACATTGTTGTAAACAATTCCCATCAAATTTAAAATACTTGTTCTTGAGGGCGATTCTCAACAAAATGATGATGAAATCTGTGGGGACTCGAATCGTTTGCATGCTCTTGTTCAATAGGTTCCTATTATTTTAATACTGTATTCCAGTGGTATGTTTGACGTAAAGAGACATTATGTCTTGTGTAGCAAGGCAATCAGTATTTTCGTTGAAAGGCCTATCTTCACTGAGATTAATCATGAAGGTTCTGTCCCTAACACATGTGTCCTGAATGGGGACAAAGTCTTTGATGAACATAACGATGTAACACCCTAGAGGTTCTAAGACGGAATAGCATCCAGATAGAATAGGTCTGCCAGGCATATTGGTGACATCATTATATACATCTAGCAGAGTATATAAAACTGGAGTGCGGGGCTGTTCAACATTTAAATATTCATATTCTTTTTTGGAAATGTATCCTCGTTCTTTGGCATCAAGTGGTGATCTTGAGTATCTCATTTTATTTTTTATCGTGGGAAAGGGATTTGTTGTCAGTCTCTTGTAGTGCCTTTTGTCCATGAACTGTCTGTGAAGTTCAGTGCCATAGTCGGTACGATCTTGAATAATAATTCCACCTCCCTTGTTTGCCGGTTTTAGAATTATAGACTTGTCATTTTTCAGAGACAGGAGACCATGCCTTTTAGCATGAAATGTTGTAATGTATGAACGTTTTTGAGGACTTGAACATATTAAGGCCACAGAGAACATGTTTTTCAAAAGTAAGTAGTTCTGTTGGCATTAATGAATTAGCTTGATAGAAAGAAGATGGAGGGCGTAGGCCTGTCACAGAGTCATTAGGAGGTGGAGGTTTTTCCGAAAAAAAGACCTTTAATCTGATGTTCCAGAAAAACTGAAATAGCTCCGTTTTGAGAGTAAAGAAATTGGTCTTTTCTGTAATCACAAAGGATAGACCTTTACTAAGAAATGAGATCTCAGTTGATGAAAGAGTATGCTGTGACAGTTTGAAGATGGGTATTTCTTATGTATGAGAGGTGGTGAGGACATCATTCAATGCCCCTCTGCCCCACTGAGAAAGTTACCTCCTGGCCTGGTGTTCCCCAGGATATTGGTACCATGCTTTGTGCCTGCCTCTGCCTCTCTGACCTCTCACTAAAAAAGGCTATCCTGGTTGTATAGCTGTATGATTTGGACCTTCTTGTGTGTCAGAATTGTCTGAGACACCAGAGAACTCAGAAAAGGTAGCTGGAAATTCTTCCTGAATCTTCCCCAAGTGTTTTGTCTGCCGTGTGGTGTGGTGAAATAATCTACTCTCAAATATGGATACGCTATCTCTTTTGAGGAGTTTTTTTTATATCTTTTGTAATCCTCTAGGCCTTTTTCTTTAGCTCAAATGAGTTAAACTCTTCAATATTTTTTTCAAAGTTTGTATAGAAGTGATTTAGCTTCTGTTCCACCATCTGTTCATAGAAGTTCTCTTTCTAGGTCTTCTATATCTCTAAATATTTCCTTTCTGTGCTCTAGAGCGGTCTCCACTCCAAACACCATCCACTGGTGAGAGCATGTGGTGGAGATATGGCTGAAGCAACCTTTGGATCACTTATCTTCTCTAAAGTTCCCAGGTACGTTTCTAACCTGAAGACCTTGAGGTATAATGCCTGCCTTCAGATACTCAATGAGCATTCATGCATGCAATTTTGTCCTCACATGTTTCTTTTTTGCTTTCTCAAGTTTTTCTAGTATTAGTGGTCTCAGACTGGTTACTTTGGTAGGTTGTGTAGTTAATAATGATGGCCCACTTGTGATTTTGGCAAAATATTAGTAAGTGTATAGGGGCGCTTCTCTATCAGACATCCTAAACCAGAAAGTGGCGTGACCCTGTAATTGTACAGGGAAGGGGCAAAAATCTAAACCAGATAAATACCCTTGTGGTGTAGCCACAGCTCTATGTATTATTTTAAGAAAAACAAAGCTAACCCTACTCACACGGAACCAGGGCATATATTACAAAAACAATGGTTCTTGGGGACACTGTACGAATAAATGATACGTAACTGCAAATTCAAACCAAAGAATAGGATGTCTAAAGGAGAAATTGTTACACACAAAACATTAAGGAGTCTAATTCTTATTTTATACAAGTAATATCTCAAAAGTAAGCATGTATTAAATGTAACAATACAACCCAAAGTTATTCTATGGGAGAGGTAGGCCTCACAGTAGTGAAAAACGAATTTATAGTTTAAGAGCTTTTCACTACCAGGACAGGTAAAACATAAAAAGAACATGTCCATCCTTTTAATGACAATGCACCATGCCCTATGGGCTGCCATGGGCCTACCTTAGGGGGACTCATATGTAACAAAAGGGGATTTTGAGGCGTGGCAATGGGGTTATTTTGCCAAGTCAAATTGGCAAAACTGCCATCAGGTGGCAATGGCAGGCCTTAGACATGTTTTAAGGGGCTACTTAAGTGATTGGCAAAATGAGTGCTGTGGGTCCACTAGTAGCATTTGATTTAACAGCCCTAGGTATATGGTATGCCATTTTACTAGGGACTTATACGTAGATAAAATATAACCCAATCTGATGTAAGCATCTTTTACCATGTTTTAGGAAGTGTGAGCAAGCACGTTAGCACTGGTTACCAGAGTTAAAGTGCAGAGAGACCTAGGACCATAAAGAATAAATTAAGACAAATAGAAGAATTAAGGCCCTAAATATTGGCGAAAAACCACCCTAAGACCTAGACAGGTCTAACAATGATAAATTCTGAATCTGGTCAATACAAAGTTTTTGACATTATTTTTTATCTCTGAGGTTCCTTTCAGGGGTTATTTGATCTCTATGTTCCTCGTCTTCTTCACTGGATCTTGCCGAAATTGTGATATGACAAGCCATGAAAATGTAAGTGTTGGTTCAAACAGAATATAATATTAGCACAGGGCAAAAGGCTTCTCTGGAAAACCTTCCTCTGTACGTATAGTTACAATGTACCCAGTATTGATATCTGTAAGAGTTATGCAAGCTTCTACAGTCGATTACTGATGACAGTTTGCACTCCAACTTCGGGAGAATCTGTGTTACTGGATTTCCACAGCCTCTTCACTTATAGAACTCTGTAGATTAAATTACCTTTTTAGTCTGAGGAGTGATTTACAATCGTTCTACGTTTTCTCGACATATTGTTGTCTCTTTTGGTGACGGCCATTGCCATCAGTTAGTCCCGCATTCCTTGACAAATTGTATTTTTCCAGCACAGGATGTGCAATCTGATCTATCTCCAAAAGGTTTTGATTTTTGGAAGTTATAAATTAGACTTCCTCGCTAGAATTTACAACTTAATTTCACAAAATTTGTTTTTCTAATTGGGGGCTATTTTTAAAGCAGCTTTCTTTTTTTAAAGTCGCTAACCTTTATTCATTTTTACATACAAGTTTTGTACTACAAATACACAAAGCGCCTGCCATCAGTTTCAGCTGCGATGCTGCACTATGCACAGCACAACATGTTGGCCTATATGTGTATTTTAGTGCTCGTTACTTTCTAGATAAGTTCGTGAGTTATTACTCCTATATTCATATTTTCCTCACAGTAGTAAAAAGATTATTTTCTCATTTTCCGGCAGTATGTGAAATACTTCCAAAGATATAAACTTGGAGAATTGGTGGCTAGTCAGCATACTGTCAAATCAATATCAGTTTCAGCACACACAGACGACAAGGTGTCACAAATAACTAATAGTTGACATAATTGTTAAACTAAATTAAAATATTCTAGAAATGGTAAAAAAAAGAAGAAAAAACATTGGGGCATATGTACAAGCCCTTATCACCAGGGGAACGTCACTTTTTGTCACGTTCCTGTGGCAATAGGGGCCTTGCCTTATGTACAAGGCAGTGTTAAGCATTGTGCAGCACACACGGAAAAAGGAAAAAGCCTTGGATTGTTTATGAACAGGAAGGTCCCCCTTCCTGCACATAAACAAAAAAACTAAAAAAAATGCCATTTTGTGATTTCCATATGTGCTGCATTAAGCAGGAAAAAAAAATGTGACACAATGGCTTTTAAAGATTTTTTATGTACAGGAAGGGGCACCTTCCTGTACATAAACAATATTTCCCTTGCGAGGCGAGAGAACATGGCGGCTGCTAGCTGAGCAGCCGCTTGCATCCGGGGGCCCCTGCGTTCATGCTCAATGAGGAGGCGATTTTGGGACCTGTTACTTGCTGTTTTCCCTTTGCAAATATGTCCTGAAGTACCCTGGCAAAATTCGTTCGCCATTTTACTTTCTTTGAAGTGCCCTGGTGTGCCTCACGGTTATGATTTTCCACAGGACATGTGTTTTGGAGCTCGGGTATCTCCAGCCCCTGTTCTCTCGTCGCACTGGGAGATCACTGCTCTGGAGCTAAGGAGGGGCCACAGAGCAGCGGCTCGCGGGCTCCTTCGGGTTGATACCGGCAGCGGCAGCACTGGGCGAGCTTCCTGCATCCTGGAGAGGACTGCCTGCACAGAGGAGACCGGCGACCAACATGCTCCTGGGCACAATGGCCCCTGTCATGTCTTTTGCAGCCACAGCTAAAAATTGGAACAGGTTCGGGGGCTCAGGCAGTAGGGAGGCACTTAAGCACCGTGCTCCAAAATAAAAGCACGAAGAGAGGTAAAAAAACGTGGAGGGACGGCGCAGTGGCCGGCAAGAGCAGAAACTGAGGAGAGCAATACTAAGCTGCCCCCTGAGGAGAAACTTGTTGTGAGGAATAGTGGGAAGGGTTGAGGTCAGGGAAAGGCAGCACTACTCCAGCAGTGCCTACGGAAAGCAGTTGCTCATTTTTTCAGCGCTGTGAGGTTAAAGGCAGGAGTATGAAGGCAGTCAGATCGAACAACAATCCGCTTGATTTGAAAGTTAAGATCACCCCCTCTTTGCGGTCGTACTTTAAAGTACAACCCCTTGTGTTAGATGTTGGAGAACAAGGGGAGGCCCTTACAAAGAATTTTTTTTAGGCCAGTTGGACATAAGGTTCAACTTGGAGGAAATGGAGCCTGCAGGAAGCCCCCCCTCTATGTCATCAACCTTATCGGCAACTCCTGGTGTTGTTTTGGATAAAGGAAGGAGTTTGCAAGAGGGGAAGCTTTCGCTGGCCAAAGCACGGCAGCCAGCTGTAGCAAAGAGGTTGATAAAGTCCCTGAAGATTGCGAAAGTAGGGGCCCTCAGTGGCCTATCTTGAAGCTCTTTTTTCCACCCTCTCAGCAGACATTAAAAAGGGTTTTCTCAGTGGGAATAAAGGTGAGATTAGGCCTCCTAAACTCAAGAACACTCATTTTGGAGAACACAGTCGGAGATCTAGGAGATGACCTGGGAGCAGCAAAAGCCGATATAACATCTCTCAAGAGGGAGAAGGTGGTTCTATGTGAAAGGCTCAAGACGTTAGAGATAACTCTTGGAAAAACAACCTGCGTATTTTGAATGTCCCGGAGGGGAAAGATGGGGAAGACCTCAAGTCCTTCATAGTGTCACTCTTAAAAGAATCATTGCAGATTGAGGAATCGGAGGAGGACTTGAAAAAAGACATCCAAAGGGTTCATAGAGACCCTTTCAGGAGGCAAGCAGGCAGGACAAAACCTAGGAAGATCCTCATTAACTTTTTCACCTACTCCTTAAAGAAAAAAATCCTCAATATGGCCCTAAAAATGAAATCATTAATAGCTGGTGACTTTTCATCCGAAATCCGTTCTGACCTTTCCCGTGTCACCCTGAATAGGCAGTGGGAGTTGGGCAGGAAGCTGGATGAGTTTAGAAAGCTTGGTGCAGTTGCCCAGCTCAAATATCCTGCAACTCTAAAAATTATGCACAACAACTAAATGCATAATATTAGATCAGTGCAAGAGACGGATGAGTTATTAGGGAGTCTCGGAAAGTCGTAAACGTAGTGGATGGCTGAGTAGCTATAAATGACATCTTCAGTTGGGATCAGGGACTTTAAGGGGCGTTTCTTGCTATTAGCATTAGCCTACCTTCAACAATTTGTATGAGGTATTAGATAGGCAATCAAAACATATGTATATGTACCCACATTGAGACACATGGGGGGACACTTAGTTAAGGGTAGTTGGTGGTAGGGTCCTAGTTTTTTCGCTCTTTCCTTCTCGCCTCCTTTTGTATTATTGTATAGGTTCATAAGGGGGCAAGGCGGGTTGCCCCCGGGTGCAACAACTGGACTACATCTGTCCAGATAAATGGCGAAGGGGTCTCCAGGGAGGGAGAGGGGATGGAGGGGATGGAGGGTGGTGTGGGTAGCCCGAGGTGAGGGGCATATGGGTGCAAAATATAAAATTTCCTCATTCACCTTACTATTTGGTCAAATTAGCCTAGTTTTATCACGATTGGTCTGGTATTGCCTTCTTCAGAGTTTAAGTTGACTTATAGCTCTCCTTTCTAAACCTCCATGAGAACAATTCAGCTTCTGTCCTGGAATGTTAAAGGCCTGAGGGTGAAAACAAGAAGGGCAAAAATATTGCAGTATATCAAAGATTTTCCCGCACAGGTCATTATTTACCATGGGCGGAAAACTACGCTACGCTCGCGGAGTGTGCGTAGCGAGCGCAACTATGCGTAATGCGAATTGCACATGGCACAGTGCAAAAAACGCGTAGTGTAGCAGGCATTTTTTGCTCGCTCGCGGTCCTCAACGTCAAGTCGGCGAGCAAAATCAAAATCCAGGCGAGACTTTTTCCTCGTTTGCGATCGGCAACATCAAGTTGCCGATCGCAAGCGTGGAAAATAAACCTCCCGGAGAGATTCTCAACGTGGGGAGGTCAGGTTTCTCATTGCAAGTGGTCGCATATGCTCGCGACCTCTCGCGATGAGAATTACCAGTCCGCGTTGAGAGAGCTGCCGCTCGATTACAAATCTACTCGAGAGGCAGAAAACGACCGGTTGCACTGTGCATGATGCCGTTCGCAATGATTACACAGTGCGGACAAGCATCCGGCACGATGCAATCATTACGAACAGCCTTTCCCTACCGCACTAAGCAGTTCGCTTAGCTACGCGTAGCGCGATGCAGAGCAAAGTGCACTTCCCGTAGCGTAGCATAGCGCGACAACGCGAACTACGCCCAGGGTTAGTCATTATCCTCCAGGAAACCCATCCTCTGAAAGAGGAGTTGACTGGTATATTTAAAAATGTAAAGTGGGTGGAACACATGATCTGCTCCAATTAGACCGCTATTATCAGGGGCGTTGCTATCTTAAATAAAAAATAAGCAAATGCCCGCATCGTCGACCATATGGTTGATCCTAGTGGTAGGTGAGTTATTGTGAAGCTAACCATCTTAGGCACTTTGCTAACTTTGCTGGGCTATTATGGTCCCAACCATAATAGCCCACCAACCAGGATGAACCCTCCGTTCTAAAGACCATTTTTTCAAATCTTTTGGATTATCCAGACCCAGTTATTACGGCCGGGAATTTTAACATCCTTCTGGACCCTAAACTAGATAAGTCACCTAGCAGTAGAGCTAAGGTGCGTTCTAGGTCCCGGATATACTTCCAATCTATGATGACACAGACTGGTCTCAGTGACATTTGGAGGCACAGATCAGGTGTTCAGCCAGGGGTCTCATGTTATAACAGTAAATATGCCCATAGATTGAGAATCGATTATATCCTGGTCAGCTACAATCTGAGAGGTAAAGTTAAAGATATTGGTTATCTGACTCCATATCTGTCCGACCATTCAGGGGTCTGGATGGATTTGGCCCTAGTAGAAGGTGAACATCTTAGAGTTTGGACATTTGATCGGACTTTACTTCTTGATGCAACATTTATCTCAGGAGACCGAATGCTTTTTGAACACAAATCTGGGCTCATCTGGGATTTCGGTGGTCTGGGACTCCCTGAAGTCCTTTTTAAGGGGTATGATCACAAACAGGGTATCATGTAAGAACAGACAATACAGAAAGGAGGTGGCCCACAAGGAGGCAGAGATGAAGACACTAGATTTGAGCTTAAATAGGTTAAGAGGTTGACCCTGAGAAGCAGCAGGAAAATCTTGTGAAACTTAGTAAACTAAAGGATCAGTTGGATAACATCATTCAGAATGGGGTCACTAGCAGGTGGGAGGTGAGCAAGCTTGCTAATTTCAAGTATGGAGAAGGTGCAGGTAAGATTCTGGCATAGAAGGCCAAGACCAATAGGACGCAAAATCTGATAAAACAAATTGATAGTCCAGACAGCGCTAAAGTACTGTCTTCAGATAAAGAGATTGAGGGTGCTTTTTTTGCTTTTTTTCAGGATTTGTATCGAGAGGATAGCATGGTTGATAAAACCACAGCAATGGAGTGGCTGCGGAGTAGCCTTTGAGTTTGTCCCAGCAGGACATTTCTCAGGAATAGGTGAGGAGGGCCCTCTTTACTGGTAAAGCAGGGAAAGCTGCAGGGCCCGACGGGCTTCCTGCAGAACTTCACAGATCCTTGGGCGAGGTGATAATTCCCACCCTGAGGCTGCTCTTTAATGAGATTTTAACTGTGGGCATAAGGCTCCTGGGTTCATGGGGAGAAGCTACTATTACTCTGATCTTGAAACCAGGTAAGAACCCAGCAAGTTGTGGGTCCTACAGACCTATCTCACTGTTGAATGCAGACTATAAAATCTTTGCCAGGATCCTGGCAGATAGGCTGGGTTTAGTAGCGGGAGGCATACTTCACCCCGATCAAAAAGGCTTTGTTAAGGGCAGGAATTTAGCAGACCTTACCTATAATTTGGTGGGTGCAATTGATTTAGCCACTACCTTCTCACTTCCCCTTGCAGCCATGACTTTGGATGCCACAAAGGCTTTTGACAGGGTCAACTGGGCATACTTGTCGGCAGTTTTGGGAAAATTTAATTAGGGCAAGAGGTTTTGCAGAGCTATTCAGCTCATTTATCGGGACCCATCGGCGAGACTCCTGGTTAATGGTAAATTGACTAAATCTTTAAAGATCACAAGGGGCACGAGGCAGGGCTGCCCCCTCTCCCCTCTTCTTCTCGATCTTTATATCAAGCTTTTTGCTCAGCGTTTAAGAGAAGTGTCATTCAAGTATGGGGACCGGGACAGGAAGGTAGCCCTGTATGCCGATGATGTTTTGATTTTCTCTGCTGATCTCGCAACCTCTTTTCCCCTTGTCATTAGCTTGGCACAGGACTTCAGGCGGGTATCCGGTTACGAGATTAACGTGGAGAAAAGTGAGGTTATGACTTGGAACCTGGCGGAGTGTCAATATTAGACCAAGCGTGACATGAGATACTTGAGGGTGAGAATAGTTCAGGACATTGAAAAGATCCCAGGAACCAACCTGGCAAAAGTCTCCAGGGAGTGTCAAAAATAAATGAAATCTTGGGCTCATCTCCCTTTGACTATTTTGGGGAGGATTAACCTGGTTAAGATGGTAGTCCTACCAAAAATTACCTTCCTATTTAATACTATCCCTTTACATTTTGAAAAATCAGCCATAGCCAAGCATCAGCAGGCAATAAATTCAGTTGTTTCAGCATATAGGGCTACGAGGATTGCCTCGAAGAAGTTGAGGCGTAGGAGGGAGAAGGGGGGCCTTGCGCTTTCTGATTTGCAATATTATGCATGGGCCTTCCAGCTATGACACTCAAGAATGCTCTTAAAAACCCCGGACCACACAGGGGTGGGGACATGTTCTCTGCAATGTTCAAGGGTGCGGGTCTTTCTCAGGAGGGATTTTGGTTCAGATTTGGAGAACAGAAGTTCTTCAAAAAGATTAGACTAAAAGTCCTGCTGGGGATGGCTCAGATATGGGCCAGTATTAAACAGCGCACTGGTCTTAACTATTATTCGAGTCAGGCCCCTTTGTGGTACTCTCCAGGCGCACCAGACTGCCTGAAAGATAGGCTTGCCTTACAACTTTGAGCAGCGGGCTTAAGGTGTGGAGGGACCTTGCTTCTGACGGCTCACTCTTACCATGGTTGTTATTATATATTAAGCTAGAAGGGAGCATGTCCAAGTTTAACTATATCCAGTTGCCGAGCTGGTCCCCAAATTTAAAAAAACCTATAGGTACATGGAACACCCTTAAGGAACATTTAGTGGTTAGACCATCAGGGAAGAAGTAAGTTTCCTTTCTTTATTGGGGTATTGAGGAGGCTATCAATGGAGATTTTAAATTAGCTGAAGAACTATGGGGGGCTTTTTTGCCTAATAAACTGTGGGAATGCCTGTGGCAGACATCTTTTAACACCTTGTTTGCCACTGTAAAGCCAGCTTGGCTAAGGAGAAACCACTTGTTCATAGTACGTAGGGCTTATTTATCTCCGCTAAGATTGAACAAAATGTCGAAGGGGTCTCCAGCTAGCTGTAAAACTTGTGGTTTAGAGAGTGCCTCTGATATCCATATGTTTAAGGAATGCCCTGTGAGTGATAGCAACATTTTAGGGAAAAGTAGGCAAAACCATTGCTGATATTTTGGGACTTCCTATTCAACTCACTCTTTCCCTGACAATTTTTTGCGAAATTACGGGTCCGGCAAGGGTATTTCTTTTCTATGCATTTCTCGTGGCTAGGAGAGAAATTTGTAAAAGATGGGTAGAAACTACACCTCCCTTACATTCTGAGTGGCTATCCTCCCTATTCACTACTTCTAGGACAGATTTGTGCAGAACGAAGAGTAGAAAAAAGACAACTTTTTGGGGGTTTCTATCAACCTAGTCCAATGCTTAGTTTAGGCAATTTAGTGTTGGGAATTCATAAACTATAGGACTAGAGTTTTCACCTACAAAGAAATCTGGTTCCTATGATTATGCCTCTTTGCAACTTTCTTGTCTGTGTTGGGCCCCCCCAGTTCATCTCCCTTTAAAGGCCAACACTAACAGTCAGCTGGCTCAATATGAACCTAAGGAGAGTGTGACCACCCCTTTTTCATCTTGGGGCCAGTGTCATTTTAAGTCGGTTGTGTACCGGTAGGCGGGGCGCTTCCTCCTGGTCCCCATCCAGTAGCCTACATCTCCATAATCTTGAGTAACGGTATAGACGGCTTATTTTGTTCACTGGGGGTTGAGGCGAATAAGGAAAACATATATATATTTCCCCTGCACGCAGACACCCTTGCACTATGGTATAAGGGTGTCTGCAAGGGAAACGCAAGGCTGTACCATATTCTCGTAAATATGGTGCAGCCTTGCGTTTCTGAAGAGGTGGAGTGAGGCATTAAGCCGCACTCCGCCTCTTCAGATATACATATCTCTCATAATGTGGTGTGCGGTGTTTGCCACAAACTGCTGTCGTAAGCCACTGTCACCGACAACATATGAATAATAAAAGTGGTCTTGAGAGCCATCTTTCAAGCACTACTGTGCGAAAAATGATTTACATTGGATTTTTTAGCATTTCTAAAGTGACTTCTCCACCAGCAAATGCGTACTTAGTTGGTGCTTTGCGCTCTCTCCTTTGAATACTTTTTATTAAGTGTGACACTTTGTATGACTCAGCTGCCATTACAGTCGCAGCATGCTCTGCAGATGAATTGAAGGCTGGTGTACAGGTTAACCTTCTGGTTTGTGTGACACAGCTCAGTGTGAGGCAGCCACATTCTGATACAAGGAACATTAGGGCAAATGTCAACGTGACACCGCTGCACTATGATGTGGCAATCAACACATTTCTGTATGTAGGAAGGTTAACCTACACTCTACCTTCAGAAAGCAGATTTTAGAATTGCCTTTTTTTTACCTTCCACTACCCTCCAAGCATTGCCTCTCCACCACGTACCACTTCAGCCAGCATTGGGGCATTACAAAAATACATAAAGAAATAGGAATAATTTTGTTATCTGAATGAAAAGGGTAGCATTTTTCATGAATAAATTCAGCAAATTCACGAACCTAAAAAAAACAGTGAGCTGTGCATGGAAAGTTATTTTCAGCCTTCATGAAATAATGACAAAGACACACAAATACAATAATCGTAAATTAAGAATACACTTGGAAAGATCTAAGATGTGAACAGGGGTTCAAACTTTAAACACAAATAGAACATGTAAGGTAGAAAAGGCGCAGGAGAATCAAAGGAGTATCTCAGGCCAGGTAATGCAAACTGTGGTTCAGAAGCACAAATGATGAACTACAAATAAAAAACCAGGTGCAACTGCAAATAACTGGGTCCAACGCTAGAATGGTAAGAAAAGTTTTCCAGGTGGTTATATCTGTGGACCGGAAGAGCCTTCATTCTGAAGGCTGTGTAGAGGTAATTAAGAAACTTAATATCATGTTATGATACATTATCGGTCTTTGGCGAGTGCACTGTATGTAGCTGAGATACTAACAATATCAACTAACATCCTGTCATGACACATACTAATCTGAGGCAGTGGAAGCTTTTAGAGTAGCAGGGTGCATTATGGAGTTAAAACAGACTGCCAGCACCTAGCATTGTTCTTTGGCTATACTCCTATGGCCTGATTTATTAAGGTAAATGTACACTTTTGTGCAAGTTTAAAATTGTTTGCTGTTTACAAAAGTTTTTTTTACGGTTGTATGACGGAACCAGTCAGTCAGTCAGAAAAGTCTTTATTCGAATATTTCATCATAAAAGACATTAAAAACCATCAATACGGTTTAGTAAAAATTAAATTAAAAATTTACATAATAGACATATTTGACCAATAAATACACATTAAGAGCAGGATAAAAAAAATATTAAACAATATGATTCAGCAAAGACTTAATCTTATAAAAAAGCATACACCACATGCAAATAACAATACTTGGCTTCAGTATACAAGGTCAGAGAATTAGTAGCTCTTTCGCCGGTTGCGTAGAATCCAGGCCCAGCTAATAAATTTGGCCACACCAATAACCACAAATGTCGAGGTGTCAGACTTTAGTATTCTGCTAGCGGCCTGGGCAGTTCTAACACCCAATGCGCGGCATACAGGTCGCAACCACATAACCGTCTAGGATGGTGGTACTCCGGGCATACAAATAAGAAATGAACAACTGACTCAATCTGATCCACACATGTGGGACATTTATCGTTGCCAGATATGTTCCAATTTTTAGTAAAACAATGTAATGGGAGGGTGCCAATTCTAAATTGGTGGTATAATTTTCGATCCTGCTGTTTTGTTATAACATCCCAGTATGCCTCAGGGGAAGATTCGTCCTTGACAGCCAAATAAGATACAGACAAAGGGCTACCAGTCAGGAAAGCGTGGCGCTTACCTGAAGCCCATTGCCAGTAGGCATCTCGAAAGATTTTTTTGGGGGGAAAAACAGCCGACACTGTATTGGACCAAAGATCACCCATGCTCATGTCAGACAGGATAGATTTGATTTCAGACAGCCAGCCAATTCGAAGGGAGCCCCTAAGAGCTTTTACCTCTAACAAAGCCTTAGCATATAGGGACAGCTCCGGGGTAGTCCACAGGCGTCGCCAAAACGCCAGCGGTCTATACCGAATCATGTCCTCAACGGGCTGACAGCCTAGCTCATATAAAAGAGGGATACGCGGTGAGGATTGGGGTAACCCAACTGCTGTCCTCAAAAATGTATTTTGTGCCACCCTTAAGGAGTCCAAATTACTAAACCCCCACAATTCGGCACCATACATCACAGCTGGAAGAATTTTTGACCCGTAAATTTTAATCAGGGGAGCCATAGGTTTAGTAAGGGATTGCCTATGTTCTTTAAGTAAGGCTCCACCTAGTTGTAAATGCTTAAGGCTGAAAAGATCAATCTGCGGCTTCCACCTTAGGTTGTCACTAAATAAGACCCCCAGGTAAGTGAAGGTGGAGGTCTGTTCCAAAGTTACTCCGCCCATTTCCACCCTAGCTTTTACTGGACGGGTATTGCGAAAGACCATGAACTTGGTCTTCCCCACATTAACCTCCAGCTCATGATCGCGGCAGAACAACTCGAACCTAGACAGTGCTAACTGGAGCCCCTGTCTTGTTTTCGAAATTAAAAGTGTGTCGTCCGCGAACATGAGCAGGGGAACTTTCATACCAGCAATGGAAGGTGCATCTGTCGGGAAGTTAAGGAAATATTTGATTACTCCATTAATAAACAGCGAGAACAGGGTGGGGGCCAGTACACACCCCTGTCTCACCCCTTTGGACACCTCAAATCTTGCAGTCACCTCCCCTGGTTCACCCCATCGAACCTGTGCAAATGTGTGTTCATGCAACTTGAACAGCAGCTGCAATAATTCAGCCGGCATGGCCATCTCCTGTAAAACTTACCACAGCTTGGACCTTGGCACCGTATCAAATGCAGACCGTAGATCCACAAAGGCTGCAAAGAGCATACCACCCCCGAGATAAACCTCTTTCCAATATAACAACATGAACCTAAACGCTTGATCAATGGTTCCAACATGTGACCGGAACCCAGCCTGTAGGGGTGTTAATATATCTTTTCCAGAAATCCAACTCGTAATACGACCCAATAACAGGCGGGCTGTAATTGTTTGAACCGCATCTATGAGGCTAATCGGCCGGTAGTTGGCCGGGGCAGAGCGATCGCCTTTCTTGTAGATTGGCAATATCTCTGCCCCGAGCCAAGAGTCCGGAACCGAAGCTCCTCTAGCCAACGCATTAGCTAGTGTAGTCAAATAAGGGACCCATAGATCCTGCTCCTGTTTAAATAAGTCTGCAGGGATGCAGTCTGGACCCGGTGCTTTGCCACTCGGAAGAGATTTCAGAATTACCTCAACCTCACTGGGGGCAAACACTAAAACCTCTGCACCAATATAAAGCTGTGGGCCACCTTCTGGCGCATCCCTGGACTTAAACTGATTTTCAAAATATCTGACCCACTGATCGGGTTCAACATGATTAACCGGGGTCATGTCCTGCAGGTTCCTACCCCATTTGAGCAGGTGCCAAAAGTGGCACATATTCCTACCATCACAAGCCTCGTATAAATCTCTCCAACGTAATTCATCCCAATTTGACTTTGCTAGTCTTTGGGCAGCTTTATACGCGGCTCTACAGGACTTAATAAGTACCGGTTGCCTGGATTTGATGGCTGCTATTAGAGCAATACGGGACTCTCTGCAGGCTACGTCAAACCATGAATTATCCTTCTGACATTTAGGCTTTTCAGTAACGGGGAGACTTTTAATAAAGAAGATTTTAAGCCCCTCAAAAAGTTCTCTGTGGATGCCCGAGATGATGGTCAAAAGCCCATCCTCAGACTCACAGCTGGTCAATTTACATATGGCTACATTTACCAGGTTCCTAATAGCTACCCTGACGGGTGCATTAGAGGCGATCTTTGGCCAGCGTACCCTTCTCAGGTCATTAGACAGGATTACTTGAGCATGCACAGAGACATCAATATCCGTACTGGGGCCAGTAAAACTACTATCCATGCTCTTATATCACATGCTGTAGCAATGCAGTGTTTACCACGACTGTGTCTTTACCACACAGGCCTTTACCACACATGACTTTACAAAGAATTTTGTTGCAAAGGCATGAGTGGTAAAGGCATAAGTGTGGCAAAGATTACACCCCAGCCCCCACCCTGAGCCCGAAATTTCGAACCCAGCCCTGAAAAATACACTGACTCCAGTCCTAAAAATACCTCAGCCCCCCGCAGTGAGCCTTAAAACGTAGCCCCCTGTCCTACTCACAAAGCCGCATCCCTTTCCTCCCTGTTCCTTTCATTCTCATCCTGGTAGGGGGCAATCTCTCTAAGACTCCAACACCTCCCACCCCCTGCACAATTTTTCTCAATCTAGAGCACTGACTGCCTGTACCATGCATATGTCTTTACTGCCTTTACAACAAAAATTGTAGTAAAGGCATCCGTGGTAAAGGAATATAAATTAAACAGACATTTGAGTGGTAACTGCAAGCGTGGTAATGGCACGCGGGGTAATGGCACGCGGGGTTTGACTGCATTGTTAATGCCATTTTCCTTATTTTACAAATAGTACATTTACAACTGCAGAATCTCCGCTCGTAAACAGATAGGACTGCCCTGTCTTTTTATGTGCGAAGACTTCGCAGTAATAAAGATGGGTAAACGACCAAAATATAGAATTCAAAATATAGACAGGACAGAATATCGACTCTAAAATATAGGTAGGACAGAATATCGAATTATCAAAATATAGATAGGACAGAATATCGAAATTGGGGTATGAAATATCAATTTCCATAATATCGAATTTAAAATTATAGATTTCCATAATATCGATTTTTTTTTAGTGTTATGTATGGGAGTATATGTGTTCAAATTATGTATTATTTTTGCAATGTATGTTTAATTTTTTTAAAGTAATGAATGTTATGTAATTTAATTCCGTAGCAGGTTGTGGGTTTATAGGGGAATAGGGTGGGAAGTAATTTAATAATAGTAAATTAAATATTAATATTTATTTATATGTTTTGATAATTAATTGATTGATAATTATTAATTGGTAATTGATTTTTATTAATTGGTAATTAATTTGTATTCATTGGTAATTAATTTTTATTCATTGATTAATTGATAATTATGTTAATTGTATTTTTTATTATTAGGAGCGGGTTGTGGGTTTATAGGGGAATTGGGTGGGAAGTAATTTAATTGTAATAAATTACATATTAATTTTTATTTATGTGTATTGATAATTAATTGATAATTAAATATTAATTGGTAATTATTTTTTATTAATTGGTAATTATTTTTTATGGTAATTCATTTTTATTAATTGGTAATCATTTTTAATTAACTTTTTATTGGTATTGATAATTAATTTAACCTTATTTTAATATTAAATCATTACTTTCCCTACTGTTGCACTCTCAGAAGTGGGAATAGTATTTTTTACCCTCCCGCTGCCAACGCTTTCCCTACTGTTGCACTCACTGGAGTGGGAATAGTAATTTTTACCCTCCCGCAATCCAACGCGTTCCCTACTGTTGCACTCACTGGAGTGGGAGTAGTAATTTTTACCTTCCCGCTATCCAACGCTTTCCCTACTGTTGCACTCTCTGGAGTGGGAATAGTATTTTTTACCCTCCCGCTATCCAACGCTGTCCCTACTGTTGCACTCACTGGAGTGAGAATAGTAATTTTTACCCTCCCACTATCCAACGCTTTCTCTACTGTTGCACTCTTTGGAGTGGGAATAGTAATTTTTACCCCTACGCTATCTAACGTTTTCCCTACTGTTGCACTCACTGGAGTGGGAATAGTAATTTTTACCCCTACGCTATCCAACGCTTTCCGTACTGTTGCACTCACTGGAGTGGGAATAGTAATTTTTCCCTTCCCGCTATTCAACGCTTTCCCTACTGTTGCACTCTCTGGAGTGGGAATAGTAATTTTTACCCTCCGGCTATCCAACGCTTTCCCTACTGTTGCACTCTTTGGAGTGGGAATAGTCGTTTTTACCCCTACGCTATCCAACGTTTTCCCTTCTGTTGCACTCACTGGAGTGGGAATAGTAATTTTTACCCCTACGCTATCCAACGCTTTCCCTACTGTTGCACTCACTGGAGTGGGAATAGTAATTTTTCCCTTCCCGCTATCCAACACTTTCCCTACTGTTGCACTCTCTGGAGTGGGACTAGTAATTTTTACCCCTACGCTTTCCCTACTGTTGCACTCACTGGAGTGGGAATAGTAATTTTTCCCTTCCCGCTATCCAACACTTTCCCTACTGTTGCACTCTCTGGAGTGGGAATAGTAATGTTTACCCTCCCGCTATCCAACGCTTTCCCTACTGTTGCACTCTTTGGAGTGGAAATAGTCATTTTGACCCCTACGCTATCCAACGTTTTCCCTACTGTTGCACTCACTGGAGTAGGAATAGCAATTTTTACCCCTATACTATCCAACGCTTTCCCTACTGTTGCACTCACTGGAGTGGGAATAGTAATTTTCCCTTCCTGCTATCCAACGCTTTCCCTACTGTTGCACTCTCTGGAGTGGGAATAATAAATTTTACCTTCCCGCTATCCAACACTTTCCCTACTGTTGCACTCTTTGGAGTGGGAATAGTAATTTTTACCCCTATGCTATCCAACGTTTTCCCTACTGTTGCACTCACTGGAGTGGGAATAGTAATTTTTACACTCTCACTATCCAACAAAATCTCTACTTTTTTTTACATTACATTTATTATTTTTACATTTTAAGTTTTTTTATATTATATTAAGTATGTTTTATTTAATTGTTTTTAATTTTTAATTACTTTTATATTATTTTTAATACATTTAAAAAATTCGATATTTTAGCTATCTATATTTTAACATTCTATATTTTGGAATCGATATTTTAGTACTTACCTGTTTGTAGATAGGGATTCTACATTCTGTTCTTGTATATCTTGGAGTCGATATTTTAGGCATTCTATATTATGTACCTCGATATTTAGTCACTGAACCATAAAGATGCTACTTGTCAAATAACTTTGTAAATAGCAAACAACCATAAACGTACACAAAAGTGTAAGTTTACCTTTGTGAATCAGGCTCCTAATGTAGAGGAGGAGAAAAAGCTAGAGAAGGAGTAGGGTAGTCATCAAAATCTGTACTTTGTAAGACAAAGAGAATTGCTTGGTTCTCTCAACATGTGATCTAAAACAAGGTCGCACTAAAAATTGCACTGTGAGGTAAATCACTTGCTGCACTGTAATTGATGGCCACTGGCTTATTCCAAAGAAAAAGTAGCACTAAAGGCTGCATATCAGAACCTGGCTAGTTTGGGTACCTTCTCTAGGTTCTGCAGTAACTCACCATCCACATGTAGCAGTTACACACAATGCCAAAGTCTCTATGGCGCAGGTAGCTAAGGGCTGGGCAGTACAATTCTGTGCCCAATGTTCCCTCTTTTTCCGTACTATGAGAAGCACACTTGTTGCATCCGCACTAAACACCCACCATCTCTTCAACAATTTCAACCACTGGCATTCCATTGATGCTCAATTCATATGCCATATAACAGGTCATTGAGTATGCCGATTTCCCTGATACAATTCTGGACAGATTGATTAACGGTGTCTTCAGTGATTTCTTCATAGTAATAGGCTGTGTAATGTGGCACCATGTAGCTGTGAAGTGAGTATATTATGATATCATCCCGAACATTCATGTTCATTGAAATTCATTGTTTAAGTGGTACACATGTGTACTGTGAGAGACTCTTTCAATACTAGGCTGAATGGTTAACAAAACAGAGTGAAAATAAGAAAGTTGATTGAGACACAAATGCATGCCCCGTCTACACAGATGGCAGGCCATTCTCTCTATCTATACTTGATTTGCCGAGCCACTATATTACTTCAGGATAGCAGCGCCACTGCAGAAACCATCACTAAAGGTTTAGGAAGCATAGTTTTGGAATTGCTGTCATAATTCAGGTTTTGGAAGCTCACAAATGATTATTAAGGACACTCCACTTGTGTGCAAGATCACAGTGGACTGTATTCTGTTGCACAATAACACGATGTACATGGCCATACATAGTGACATTAAAATCCCACTCCAATTTTCTGAACTATACTAAAATGTGATTAACAAATAGACACCACAACAACATAAATCAGTTGTAGGGAACCTGAGATATGATTTCCTGTCCAATAAGGAAGAAGTTTGTAGAGCCAACCCTAGCCACTTTGACATCATTTTCTGAAGGTTTGGCCGTAAAAATTCCATAGTGTCCTGCTATAACACAATCCCATGGCGGAATCTTTTTTCCCTGGCGAAATGAGGACCTCCCCAGCGAACCAGTTCTGGAACAGGTTTTTGTCTCCATTGGGATTGGTGCCACTCTGCATTGTTAGACAATTGCAGGGGCAGTTCCTTGGTATTAGCTACATCTACCTGAGACAGGGAAATCCCCGTTAAAGCTTGTGCAGTTGATGGGCAGATGTCTCGGGTCATGCTGTCAGGCCAAGGTTCTTCTGTTTCCTTTCCTGTGAGTCATTCACATCTCCCATCAGGCTGTCAGGTGACAGTTGGGGATTAACTCTGAAAAGTCTCTAAGAGGCTGAAGGCAGGGCAATGCCACCTTTTTATAAGTAGAATTTTCAAAATAGTAATTTAAAATCAGACAACCCCTGTACTAGATTTAAAATTTCTGTTAATTTGAGTCATTGAGCCATGGATCTAGCTATTCCAAAACTGAAGATAGGCTTTGCAAGGTGCTATTATGTAACCCAGTGCTTTCCTATTGGAGAGCCGGCCTTGCCACAGTGAAAAGCAACTTTGGAGAGTTTTCACTGACAGGATATGTAAAACCTAAGAACACATGTCCTACTTTTTAAATGTAATGCACACTGGCCTACGGGCATTTAGGGCTGATTTTATGGGTGACTTAGCAGTATTAAAAAGGAAGGTTTAGAAGTAGCAAAAGGTTTGTTTTGCCATGTCGAATTTGCAGTTTTAAAACTGCACTCTCAGACTGCAGGGACAGGCCTGAAGACATTCTTTATAGGTGCTGCAATTCCCTAGTGACATTTAACCTATACTACGTGGGTACACAGAGTACCATAAACTAGTTTCTTATATGTAAATTAGACCACATTAAGAGGCACCCTCGCCTACAGACCTCCGGAACCCCGAGCAACATTCTGCGACACCATCCCCTACTTCATTGACCCTCTAGCAATCGACTTTCACCACTACAATCTACTCGGCAACCTCAAATTCCACATTGACGATGCCAACTCCATAACCCTCCTGGAGAACGTGAATAACATCGGCCTCACCCAGCTGCTCTCCAAACCCTCGCACCAAGCTGGACCACACTCTAACCCATTTTCACCTTCAGTGACAGATTCAAATTCAGCCACACCACACAACTCACCTTGACTGACCACACCATCGTACACTTCACCATCACCAACATCCAGCACACCATCACCAGGCCTCAGATCTCCTCCAACCGCAGCTGGAGCAAGATCACCAAAACTCAGTGGTATCAGGCCTTCACCACCTCCCAGCTCGATGCCTCAACAACCCTCGACAAGGCTGTCCAGAACTTCACCACCAGGATCACTGACGGCGCTGACAGAATCATACCACTTAAATCTACAAAATCAAACATGACCTCCAAACATGCCAGTTGGTACACCCAGAACCCACGACCACCAAGTGCAACTGCCACCAACTAGAGAAACTGCCACCAAGAACCCCAGTGACAGAGCAGGTCACAAAACAGCCCTCAGCAACTATCACTGGCACATCAAAGAAGCCAAGATAGCAGCCATCACCACCCACATCGACTCCACGGCCAACCACACAAAGGAACTCTTCCAAATAGTCAAGAATTCTCCTACATGACAGCCATGGAGAACACCATCCAAACCGCCCAAGAACCCTGCAGAGTACTTCCAAAGCAAGATCACCAACATCAACAACAATTTCATCATCCAACCCGCTACCCTCAACCCCAACAACCTCAACCAACCAGAATACTTCAGCCAAACCATTACCACCTGGTCTCCGCTCATCGCCTCGACCACCTCAGCCATCATGTCTTCCATCCACTCCAGGGCACCCACCAACCCCTGTCCCCGCCACCTCTACAACCTCGCAAAAAAACAGATTAGCATCCTCAACACCTCAATCTCAACAGTAAACTTCCTGGACAGATGGAAACACACAGACATCAGACACCTCCTAAAGAAAGCCTCTGCCTACCCCAGCGATCTCAAAAATTATCATCCGATCCCCCTGCTTCCCTACCCGGCCAAAGTACTCGAGAAAGCCATCAAACAACAGCTCACTGAATTCATAGAACAAAACCACCTACTGGACACCTTACAGGCAGGACTCGGTGCTAACAACAGCACTGAGACCATGCTGATCACCACTACAGATGACATCAGACCATTCCTCGACCTCAATGCAGAGTTCAACACTGTCTCCTACAACACCCTCATCAACACACTCTCCAACGTAGGGATACAGCAAGATGCCTTCAAGTAGAGCACCTCCTTTCTTATAGGATGTACACAGAGCATCTGACCTTCACCTCCACATCCAAAGACATTATATGCAGCGTACAACAAAGATCATCCCTCAGCCCCACCCTGTTCAACATCTACATGACCCCCCCAGCAGATGCTATCAGATCCCACAGACTCAACATGATGTTCTAAGCAGATTACACTCAACTGATCCTCTTGTTCGTCATGGAATCCCTCCAACGCCAAAACCAATTTCCATGACGCCTTAACCAATGTACCCAAATGGATGAGAGACAACTGCCTCCTTCTCAGCTCTGACAAACTGAAGTACTGATCTTCAGGAAGAACACTTTTACATGGGACCACAGCTGGTGGCCTGCAGAACTAGGACCTATAAACACACCAACCAACCAAGCACGCAAACTTGGCATCATCATCGACAGCCAACTGACCATGAAATAACATCAAAGCAGTCACCTCCGCATGCTTCCACACACTTTGCATGCTCCACAGAATCTTCAGACGGAACGCAGCCAACACCAGAAAAACTGTCACTCAGGCCCTCATCACCAGCCACCTCGACCATCTCTCTATGGGGCATCTCCACCCAGCTCCTCAGAAGACTCAAGACCATACAGATTGATGCAGCCAGACTCATCCTGAATCTCCACAAATGAACCCACACCGCCCCCCACCTGAGAGCCCTCTGCTGACTCCCCATCCAGAAGAGATGCCAGTTCAAGATCCTCACACTCACATACAAAGCCCTCCAGAACCTAGGACCTGCCTGCATCAACCATTGACTGAACTTTCACCAACCCTCTAGACATCTGTGGTTCTCTTCACTCACCCTTACACAGACCCGCCGCAGTCGTAGTGGCTGCTCCTTCTCCTACAACACTGTCATGACCTGGAATGACCTTCCTCTCCAGCTCTGTACAGCTCCATGCTGGCAGACTTCAGAAAGAGACTCAAGACCTGGCTCTTTGATGAAAACACAGCACCCAGATACCCCTAGGGGTGACCGTGTTGTGCTTCACAAATGCTGTTTGATTGATTGATAGAAATTAAAAATGTCAATCAGGGATTAGCCAATTGTACATGTTTTCGGGTCAGGGCACATACACCGGGCACTGGTTGTCCGTGCCCCAGTGTTAAGTATCCATACGCCAGCAACTGAATCCAGCAAAAAGTGGGAGGGGGCGAGGGACCACCCAGAAAGGGCATTTTGTTACAATTTTGGATGATTCCTCCTGTTAAAAATATGGGTTGAATCCACAGGATCCCAAAAACTGCCATCCCATTTCCAACACAGCATTGTTGTTGATGGTATTGAAGAAGTAAGCCACACTGCAATTGCAAGCTTTGTTGGGATATTATCAAAGGCTGGGAAATTGGCAGTCAAGATACAAGCCAAATACATAAATGGAGACTGTACTTCTGGACATGATGCAGAATAGAGTGCTGGATATTATGGACAAGGAAAGCCTGCATTGCGTATTCTGTTAGATCCGTTAGCAGTCTTCAATGCCATAGACCATAGCATGCTAGTGCAACACATGCACAGGAGTGTCAGGTAGCTAGAAATGGCTTGAATGATTTCTGGTAGACTAATGACTAGAAGTGAAAATGGAAGATGTTTCTTATTTATCAGTTGACTTACTGAGTCACCCAGGTATCATGTCTTTCCAGATTGTCATTCAATGTGTATGTGCAACCCTCACACGAGCTACATTGAGAAATGGAGACATCATTCAATGACCACGCTGATGATATAGAAGTAATGATCCTGCTGTCAGGGAGGCTGCCCATTTACCTAAAGAAACCCTAAAAACACTGAAATTCACCAGTCTGGTCAGGCAAACTAACCCTAAATTGCTACCTATGGCTAACCATCACTGTGCAGGGTTAAAGGCTGTGTGCAGCAGGTTGCCAACACACAAACAATTCAAGGCAGGCCAACTACTGCTGCACATAGTCAAAGGTTGCATGTAGCAAGGAATGACCACCCATGGAGGGTTAGATGCATGACCTAGCCATAGATTAGGCCCTACAGAAATCCTCCACTTCACTCAGCTAAATGGCTTGTGCAATAGGGATTGCCTACCTGTTAAGGGTTGGGTTCTGCTCCCAGCCCCGACTGCACATAGCTGAGGAGTTCCACTGCCTGCGGAGAGTTGGCTATTTGACTAGGTTCTGCTGCCAACCTCACTGCGCACAGTTGAAGACATATTTAATGTGTGTTGGTTGCTCATAGACTGGTGGGCACGAGGTCCGGACCTGTGAGTATTGGTATCTGCGGATGCTATCATCAGTGATATTATCGATGACGTTATTAGAGATGTCATAAGTGATGTCAACAATGGTCTCTGGCAAGCCACTGCACCCAACCCACCACAGTCAGCCAACCCTCATTGCCATGGCCTGCACAATAGTGGCTGGCTGCAGGGTCTGATCTACGATTGGTCTTGAGGATCTAAACTCGATCTTTGAGGATCCACAGATTTTGTGGGAGAATCTCTTTCTGATTTAAAGTTTGATATCTCCCCCACCAGATAGGTCTGGGGCATAAGGTGGGTAAGACATGCTCATTATACTCCCTTTTGTGTCCTTTCAGTTCAGAACAAATATTATACTTTACCAATATCAAGGGTCACCAGCCATGAATGATTGATTTACCGATAAAATATAATTTTTTTCAAACTTAATTTTAGGGTTTGAACTGTAATAACATCCGCAAGACACACATAAAATGTCTGTTTAATATTAAATAGTTTTAAAAGTACACAATTTCCCCTGCATATGATCCGGATGGCCCGTGTAGCTCGGTAGTTGAGTGTCTCACCTATAGACAGCATTAAAGTGTCTGAGTAGAAAGGACCGCTAATGTACACAACCAATACTTACTTTGGCTTTGCACTGTCCGTTGCATTGGTTGGCTTTCTTCTCAATCTCATTTGCTTGCGTCCTATTTGAAGACTTTCCTTCCTTTTCTTGTTGTCCCAATAGAGCATAGCTTCTTTAACAATGTTGTGAGTGGATGACTTGTATCCTTCTGTGGTTGATATCAGGAAGTTGCTTTCAAATTGTTGTGCCTGTAGTCCATGGGAGTGCGTAGGATTTTCAGTTCTCTATCTATGTGATGCTTTCTCCCTCACCCCGTTCCTCTCAGCCACAGTTCTTCTGTTGCTTCCTAAACTTCACCCTCTGCCATTCTGAATTTTAAAAGCTCCTCCGTTGTTCTCCACTGCACCACCCTTGCTGTACCACCAACCCTTCTCATTTTTACCTTTTATAGATGGCCCTGAAACTTTAATTTGCTACCAGTTTGTTCTTTTCTCTATTGTGTGCGTTTGCAGAATGTTTTTCATTTATGTCTTCAAGATTAGCGTTTGCTAAGTAAGGCAAGTTAAAAGTGACACAGGCACTTGCATGTGTCACAATGCTGAAACTGACCATTGTTTTTATTACTGCCAATGCTGTTCAGCAACAACAAGCGTTATTTTGTTGGAGATGCTGTTCAGCATCAGCAACAAGAAACAGCAAAGAAACAAGCGAACGCCTTTATAAAGTGAGATGTATTTGGTTTTGCCAATGCCTGTTTATTTTACCATTCACCTCTCTGTTTTATTTGTGTCTATGCTTTGGCATATTTTACTCTGTGGTTCCATATAAAATCTAAATGAGCACACTGAATTAGAATCTGAACGAGGCTCATTCTGGTAGTGTAAGTAAGTAAGTATTCTGGTACTGTATTAGTTAAGTGAAGCATGGAGGCAATCCTACAGATGCAACTCAAGACTCTGGAACTAACTCTCCCAGAACTAGGGGGCTTATTTCAAGTTTTCCCTATACATATATCTCTAATAAAATGATTACTGAGGAGCTTATCCCAAGTAGCCCTGTAAAACGATATGCTATGTGGGAAATTTGCCATCCCTGGGGGTTGAGATTCAATCAAATCAATCAAAAGGGAATTGTAAGCAAGCTACTCACTGTGAGGGTCTCAAGGCACTGGGGGCGGGGGGGGGGCGCTGATCTATTTAGCCAAAGAGCCAGGTCTTGAGGGTCTTCCTGAAGGTGTTCAGGGAGGGGGCGTGTCTGATGTCTGCCGGTAGCTCGTTCAAGGTCTTGGCTGCAATGTGAGAGAAGCATCTTCTGCCTGCCCTGTCTCTGTGGATGTGTGGGGTTTTGGCCAGTGCGAGGTTGGACGATCGAAGGTTTCTTTTGGGTACGTGGAAGTTGATTCTGTCATTGAGGTATTTGGGTCAGTTGTTGTGTAGGCATTTGTAGGCGTAAGTGAGGGTTTTGAAAGTGACTCTTTTCTCCACGGGAAGCCAGTGGAGACTTTGTTGGTGTTGGTTAATGTGTTCATGTCGGGGGATGCTGAGGATGAGTCTGGCGGCGGTGTTCTGTATTGTCTGGAGTTTGCGGAGTAGGGACTTGTTGATGCCAGCGTAGAGTGCGTTTCTATAGTCCAGGGTGCTGGTGATGAGTGCGTGGGTGACTGTCTTCCTTGACTCAGGGGGGATCCACTTGAAGGTCTTGCAGAGGATGCGGAGGGTGTTGAAGCAGCTGGAGGTGACGGCATTGACCTGTCGGTTAATGGTGAGTGATGAGCTGAGTACGATGCTGAGGTTCTTGGCGTTGTCTGAGGGGGTAGGTGGGCTTTTGAGGGCGGTCGGCCAGCAGGTGCTGTCCCATGCACAAGGGGTGGAACCAAGGACGAGGACTTATGTTTTCTCAGCGTTGAGCATCAGGCAGCTGTTGGTCATCCAGACTGCGATGTCTTGCATTCCTTTCTGGAAGTTGAGTTTGGCAGTGGTGGGGTCTTTGATGAGGGAGAGGATAAGCTGTGTGTTGTCAGCGTATGATACCATGGTGAGGCCGTGTTGTCAGACGATGGCTGCGAGGGGGGCCATGTAGATGTTGAAGAGGGTGGGGCTCAGTGATGAACCCTGTTGAACTCCGCATGTGATTTTTATGGGGCCGGAGAGGAAGGTTGGGAGTCTGATCCTTTGGCTTCTTCCGGTGAGGAATGATCAGATCCAGTCCAGGGCTGTTCCTTGTATGCCTGCGTCGTGTGGTCTGGAGACTAGTGTGCAGTGGGAGACGTTGTCGAAGGCCACTGATAGGTCAAGTAAGAAGACGGCTACGGAGTTGCGTTAGTCCAGGAGGGTGCAGATGTCATCTGTGGCGGTGAGTAGGGTGGTCTCTGTGCTGTGGTTGCTTCGGAATCTGGATTGGGACAGGTCGAGAATGGTGTTTTCTTCAATAAATCGTGTCAGTTTCCTGTTGACCGTTTTCTCTGCAACTTTGGCTGCGAAGGGGAGAAGCGAGATGGGCCAATAGTTCTTGAGGTCGGAGGGGTCAGCTGTGGGCTTCTTGAGCAGGGGTCTGACTTCTGCGTACTTCCAGTTGTCTGGAAAGATGCCTGTTTTGAAGGTGGTGTTGATGGTGCATTGTAGTTCAGGTACAATAGTGGCTGCGGCTCTGTGGTAGATGTTAGGGGGGCAGGGGTCAGTAGGGGGCCCCCGAGTGGATGTTTTTTATTGTCAATGTGGTGTCTTCGGCTGTGATTGGTGTCTTGCTGGTGATGGTGGGCTGGCTGGGGTTTCTGGGGGGTCATTAGTGGGGCCTGGTTGATGGTCGATGAAGTTGTCATAGAGGTTTTTGATCTTGAGGTGGAAATAGGTTCCAAGCTTGTCGCGGAGGTCTTGGGATGGGGTGATGTCTGTGGCTTTGCTGCGTGGGTTGGTGAATTCTTGAATGACACTGAAAAGTTCCTTGGAGTTGGTGGAGTTGGCCTGGATTTTGTTGTGGATAAAGTTCCTCTTGGTGGCTCTGATCTGGTTGTGGTAGTCCGTCATGGCTTCCTTGTAGGTGGTGTGGTTTTCGGTTGCCCTGGTGTTTCTCCAGTTCTTCTCCAGGCATCTGCAGGTGCTTCTGGCTTCTTGGAGAGCGGTGGTGAACCAGGTGGCTTTCCTGGGGCGTTGTCTGTCAGGGTTGTGTAGCGGGGTGAGCTTGTCTGCACTGTTGAAGATCCAGGTGAGGAGTTCTCTGGATGCATCGTTTGCGTTGGGTGCCCAGGTGTGGTTGTCTCAGGTGAGGGTGGAGTTAAGTTGCTTGTCGGTAACCTTGCTCCAGTCCCTTCATGGTGGGTGTGGGGCTGGTTTGGGTGCCTTGGGTTTGTTGATGGCGAAGTGTATGCAGTGGTGGTCGGTCCATGGCGACTGCGTTGTGTGGCTGAATTGGACGCTGTTTCCTGCTGCGAAGATGGGGTCGAGGGTGTGTCCTGCTCTGTGGGTCTGTGTGTTGACGAGTTGTTTAAGTCTGATGCTGGCAAGGTTGTCAGAAAGGATAGTGAAGTTGGGGTCGCTGGGGTTGTCGAGGTAGAAGTTCACCTCTCCAATGAGTATGTAGTTTGTTGAGGTGACGGCATGGGATGCGATGAAGTCGGTGATGGTGGTGGCAAAGGGTTTTCGGAGGCCGGGGGATCTGTAGACGAGGGTTCCTTGGAGAGTGGCTTTGGGGGTTTTCAGGCTCTGGAAGTGCAGGTGTTTGGCGGAGGGGAAATTTTAGCTGGAGGTGGTGAGACGGAAGGTGCTCTTATAAGCGAAGGTGAGGTTGGGTCCTGGGTGGTTGGGGCGGTCTTTCCTCTGGATCTTGTATCCGTCTGGAAAGGCGGTGCTGATGTCGAGGGCGAAGGATGCGTTGGTGCAGGTCTCTGTGAAGAAGGCGATGTCGGGCGACAGAGAGTCAAGTAGGTTCCAGATTTCCATGGTGTATTTGTGTACGGAGCGTACATTGAGGAGGACGCATTTTAGGGTGTCACCGGTGCTGGTGTCGGCGGTGTTGGAGGCCAGGGTGGCAGTGAGGGTCTGACGGCAGTGGAGGCAGGAGAACTGGCCGTGGGTTGTGTTCGGTGAGGCCTGTTGGCATTCTCTAAGTCTTCCAGGGTTAAGTGCGAGGAGGGTGGTGATGACATAGCGATGGGTAGTAGGAGGTCCAGGTTTCCTGGTGCTGGCCGCAGGCACGCCTTTGGTGCTCCAGCGACGCAGCTGCTGTGCGCGTCCGCTGCGCATCTGCGCAGAGGCCGCCATTAAGTATGGGAGGTAGGAGAGGCTGGGATGGGTGAGCGATGGAATTCCGGGGAGGAATTTCGGGGAGGAATTTCGGGGGGGAGAGGCCGCAGGGGCAGCAGCAGAGAAAGGCAAAATGAACAGGCAAGCACGAGAAAATAAAAACAGTGGTGAAATTAGAGCAAGACACAGATGGGCACCACAACAGGGAAAAATTAAAGAAAAAAGAAAAAAAAACGTCTGAGAAAGGTCACGGTGGTTGCAGGCAGTCTGGTCCCAGTTGGAGCAGGCAGCAGACACAGGAGCGGGCAGCAGCCTCGAACCCCCCAAGGAGGAGGTCGGGTCTGGAGGCAAGAGACAGCACAGCGGAGCTGCAGGGTGAGAGTGGACCTAGACCGAGGGTCGGAGGTATGACTGCATCCTTGTGAATACTGCTGGCTTCACTGGCTGGTAATTCACTAATAGTTCGGAGCAACAAAACTCAGACTTTACACTTTTCTCCATGAAAACTTCGACAGGTTTACAATGAATGGCAAAACATCTGCAAGAAAAACCATAGGGTCTCCCATCACGAGTATCAGACTGATCCAAAGGAGAGCTTAACAGTACAGAGTTCTAGCAGATGAAGTTTCTGTATAAATTCAGGCGTCAAATAGGCCACATTTACTAATAATTGCTCTTTGCCTTCCAATATTTGTAGTGCTCCTGGGCTCATTACAAGTTTGAAGTCAAGTTTGTTTTGCTAGCAATTCTAACTGTATTTGTTGAAGACCTTTCAGTCAGCACTCACTCTTGTCTTCATTAGTGAAAGGTTACTTTATTATAGTATCTGCTCATCTAGGTCGCTGGTGTCAGGCATACTATAATTAGTCTGGAGACGTGCGTAGACTCCTCAGTCACACCTACTGCCTAATCACACGGACGCAGGCGCATCTGTGCAAAAGGAGGAGTAAAATTCATTTTTGTGCTAGGCGGGAACTCGTGGTATTTCAATTTTTTTAGTGTGTGCAATCAATTCAATTTAAATTCGTCTCAAAGGGAGCATGAATCATATGAATGCTGTGTTGTTTTTTTTAATCTCTCATGGATCTATATTTGCCCGCGCTAATTACTTTTCACTGTCACTTTAATCAAAAATGGTTACTTTTAGAAAAAAAATGCCTTTTCAGTCCCCACGGCTTAAAAAGCATAATTTGAAATGCACGCTTTCCATGAAGAAGAGAGGATGCTTTTGGAATTTGCAACCCAGAAATAAGTAATCAGACTAACGATGCTGTCGGAGTTCAAGGTTGTGCCATCAGAAGTTTGATTCCACATTTGATGCTCTACAACAAAGCGCATCTGCAGAAAGTTTTACCTTTGAAGAAAGAGTATTCACTAATCAGGCAATGGATTAATTCAGAGGCCATTTCTTTGTATTTTGTGTACACAGACGCACCCCACTCTGCCGCGTCCCCTGCACATGAAGGCTGTGACTCTTTCTGAACACCAGATGGCCTCAATTATTCCACTGCAACGAGGGGCGGCTCCTCCGTAATGGCGTAGGATCGTCGCCCCACTGGTAGAAGTCAGTTGCAGAAAAATAAAATGATTATAAAACAATAATATTTTATTATTCTGAGACTGGCTGCGCCGATACCCGTGTAGGGTAGGATGGACCAGGCCATGGCAGGGTGTGTGATTGATGAGCATTATAAAGTGCGCATGTTAGTTTGGCCGGCCGTCTTAGGCCAGCCGAACTGACATGTGCACTTCTATTTCTTCAATCCAGCTGTCTTGCACAGCCGGGTTGGAGAAACAGCACAGACTCCCAGGCACTGTCTCAGCAGCAGACCAGGCCACTCAGACCAATGCTAGTGCTGCTCTCATACTAATGCTAGCATGAGAGCAGCGCCTTGATTGGGGAGGAGCCTGTGCTTTTGCAGTGACCACTGGGAGCAGAGGACTACAGGGGCGTCCGATGACATCAGCGAAAGATATTTTAAAAACATATTATTGTTCCCTTTCCCCTATTGCCCCCTAAACACCACTTTACTTTTGCGACAGCTACCGCTGACTGCACTTGAAATGATACAGTTCTCCTATAAAGCACTCAATACACAGTGGAATCCATGTTAGTGCTGGAGCATAGATGCCTACCACGGATGGGAAAATCCATTTCTACCTGCATTCTAATCATTAGATATAGAGATTATTCCACATTGTCCGCTCTCTACTTATCAGTCTCTGAACACCATCTTAGGAGGGTTAGGTTCTTGATGACGTCACTGTTTGCATGGTTGAGAATGTGATCCTGATATTTCAGAGTGTTGCAATCAAGCTGCCCTTCTCCACCAAGGTCATACCAGAAACATGGCCCTTATGTTGAATGCCCTAAAGGTGGTCAAACTTTTCCATGATCTGCAAGCTATGAGGATTCCTCGGCGACGTGAGTCGACACAATTAAGCTGACACAATGAAATTAAAACAGTTGAGGTTACTCAACTCTGTTTTCAAACCCTCCAATACAATCCTCCACATGCTTCCAAATAACCCAACAAATGGCACTCTGTTAATTGCAGAGGGCAAGTGAATACCTCCAAATGTGCTAAAAGCAGTGCTGAAAGTGAGAACAATTGTTTGTGCCTTTTTATAAAGCATAATGTTTCACAATGATCACCAATATCAACGTCATTGGAGATACCTCATTGGTTTACTTGTTTCCCTTGGATTAAAAGGCTAGCTTCATAATAAACAATGTACTTACACCGGTTCACACTTTGGCACCAGACCACTGGCCTGAGTAAGAGTTAAGTGATAATGAACAATTGTTTTATTTGCAGAAGAAATGGGATATCCTATGAATAAGGATGGTCTAACTGTTGAGAAATTGTTGGAAGGATTACTATTCCTGTCAGAACAATATGGGAGAGATCCTTCTGATGGAAATCTTTCACTGGCAGAGATCCTCTTGTAAATTTGACTACACTCTGGTTCAGGGGCTGGAGACTTGTAAGTCTACACTTTATATTGAACTTACACTTGGAAATTGTAAATTGCCAAAAGTAGTATATTTACTACAAATTGTAAGAGTAAATTTACACATGTAAATTTACTCAAGTATAAACTTACCTTTGTGAAGAAGCTCCTATTAATTTTAATAAAAGGATGCTGAGAACAGATTGCGCTAATTTTAGACTGTAGTATTATTTGCCTGATGCACACAGCTCAGTTCTTTCAAGTAGTTCATTTGTTGAGCATTTGTTAAGCATATATTAGTATTATATATTGGGTGTTCCGTACACCTTTGTTTGTTTGGACACTGTCATTCTGGAATTTATTTGCAAAATTCAAGATGTGCATTTCGAAGATAGCTTCAGATTAACTGACCAAGCAGTGATCTTTTTCACCTCATCAGAGGCAGCATCTACTGGCAGGCCTTCCTACCCTGCAATGTGTTCTTTATGGTACAGCGTGCTCATCAAAGGCCTTCAGACGTTCAGCGGGAAAACTTCAGCACTCAGAGGCTTTCTATGGCTTCCTCTGCCAATCACATCATCTTTAACAAGCATTGGTAAATGCATTAGGTTTCACCTATCTGATTAATAGTAGGTTTTTTGTTGTTGTACATTTAGGTTGGTGAGCAGTTGTGAAACATAAGTTACTGAAATTTTAGATTCATGTTATGACTTGTTCATTGAGAAAGGGAATATATTGTGCAGTAACTGGTGGTCATATAAAGCATGGAGATTTGGTTTTGTCAATGTTTTGTTAGCTATGTTACACAGCAGCGTGAGCTGCTGTGCAGAAAAGGCTTCAATATTTAAAAAACTCTAAGATGCGGTCAACGCTGGCCGCATCGTAGTACTTTTTTAAATGTAAGTCATTTAGAGCAGCTAGTACCGCTGTGAAACATGTTTTTAAGAAACTTGGGGGCATATCATCAAGGGCTGGCGTTAACATTATCGCCACTTTTGCGTCCGTTTTGGGGCGAAAAGCAGCGATAATGTTAACATCATATCAGCATGGACACGCTAACGCGTGAATCCATGCCTTAGCTCCCATAATCCTATCGCCTCGCCTCACATCGCAAATGAGAAGCGAGGTAGGCGTTCCCATGTGAACTACAGCGATATTAATCTCTAACAGGCGTTCTCCCTATCATCAATCAAATCGCTAACCGGCCTAGAGACAATAAAACTAGTGCTAACCGGCTACATCGCCGGTTTCTAACACCTACTAATTTTCCGTGTTAGCCATGTGTATCATGGGAGGTGGACTGTTATGCTCAGTCCACATCTCCCTATCAGCAATATTTTTCTCTAGAGCAGTTTTTCATCGCAGGTAATCCAGCGAAATTGACGCCTAGCGCCGCTATTGCCAGGATTTCTATTGCCTCTGCGATGCGCGTTGCTGATAGTGTGCTAACCGGGCATTAGAATCTGGCGATAGGTGGCTTTAGGATCTTGCACAATACACACGGCCAGCGATAATTATCGCTGGCCGTTGATGATATGTCCCTTGAAGTGTGGCATGTAGGCTCTGTTGAGAGCTGTGGAGGAAACTTGTACAGCCATGCATTGCAATGGAAGTACTCTAAGGCTGGTGAAGTAGGTCGATGTGCAAAGAAGCAACCGTACCTCTACTCCTCAAATTCTCATACTGATAGGTATCTTAGATCCAGCCCGACCCTGCAGAGTTCCCTGGGGTACAGCATTTTTCGGGATTTTTAGCCTTGTGGTGACTGAAACGCTGCCCTAAGTGGGCTCATTGCCGTCATCTCAGTTCAGGGGCAGCGGCGCGGAGTTCTGGTAAAAGGTAAACCAGATTAAAAAGACTTACCCCTGCCATCTTTGTTAAAGGCACAAAGAAAGTGGTTTTGAGGAAAGTCCTACCACTACTTTCATGCCTTGATCCAGCTAGATATTTGCCTCCACCACCTTCATTCAGGGCAAGGAATAAATAGTCCCGTTTGAAAGTGCGACTGTTGGAAATTGCCCTTTTTGCAAGGTTATCCCCAAATTTTTAGCTTCTTCCTCCTATTTTTTCCTGACCCGTGTTTGTTGGCTATAGGACTCTGGGCCCTTTACCACTGCTGATCATTGCTAGAGTGCATATTCTCTCTGTGTAAATTGTTATTGTGATTGGTTATCCATGATTGCATATTTGATTTACCAGTAGGTCCCTAGTAAATGTGCCAGGGCTAGTAAATCAAATGCTACTAGTGGGCCTGCAGCACTGATTGCCCAACCCACATGATTAGCCCTGAAAAGTTGTCACAGGCCTGCTACCGCAGTGGTTGTGTGCAGTTTGTTAACTGCCATGTTGACTTGTCAAGTGCACCCACATGCCAGGCCCTAACCTTCCCTTTTCTTACACATAGAACACCCCTATGGTAGGCCCAAGGTACCCCCTGGGCTTGGTGCATTGTATGTGGAAGGTAGGACATGTACTGGTATCTGTAACATCTCCTGATAGTGAAATACTGCCAATTTCGTTTTTCACTATTGAAGGGCTATCTTGCCCCCTAGGACAGAATGGGGAATGCTTTGTAACATTTTTCAAGCATATCTTCCAATAGGGATAAGATCGAAAAATGGAGCTTGGAATCCATGAATTCAGGGTTTAATAACACATCTTTTAGTAAAGATGGTTTTTAAATTGTGTGTTTGAAAATAACACTTTTAGAAGTGGCTATTTTCTTGTTCAACCATCCTGGGTGCCTCCTGTTTGTGGATTGACTGTCTGGTTTTAGTGTGACAGAGTCAGAGGATGTGCATTCCCTGTAGACAGCTTCTGGAGGGGTTGAGGTGTGACTGGCCCTTCCTGGATGACTCAGCCATGAGCTGAATACTCCCTGGCTGCATACAGATTGGTGGGAGGAGATTTACCTTGCACTTGAATGGAGCCTGTCTCCCTTGCACAATGCTGTCTCTACCTTCTGTGGTCATGCTGCACCAGTGAAGGCAGAACTGCTTTGAACTGGGCTCAGAGCCCCCTGCACAAAGAGAAAAAATACATTTTGGGGTATGAGTATCAAACCCCAAACCCCCAAACTTTAAATCATTCCTAGAATTCAAGAGGAACCTTTGCCAAGGAGAAAAGCTGGAGAGACTGAGGAGACGTACTGCCCTTGCTGTGTGTCTGGGGTTGGTCTGAAGTGGCTGTTTCTGACAAGGAAAGGAGAAGGACTTTGCTGTGTGCTGTGTCACCTGCTTGAAGGAGATCTCCAAGGGCCTGAAGTGAGCTGGCCTCCTGTTATGAAGTCTCAGGGACACAAAGACTAAGAGGTGCCTGTGCCAGTTCTGGGCCTCTGGAGGTTGTTGCTGCTGTTTAGGAGCTGGAAGCAAGAAGAAGCTCAAAGAACTACAAGAAACGATGCAATGAGGGATAGTGGCTGAAGAGTAGGCCTGGGCCAAAATTCCGTTCCGCTTGCGGAAATTGCGATAATTTGGCATTTTTTCGTTCCGCAGAAAACGCGAAAATGTCAAACTTTCCGCAATCAGCATCTTAGCGGTAATTTGTTTCTTGCTCGCGCTGTAAAAAAATACATTCTCGCGTGATCGCCTTACCTGAATCCCCGCGTTCGCCGACAAGTTTTCCCGACCCGGTCGTGTTCTCCAGATGTTGGATTGTTGGTAGCCATTTTGCGCTGTCTCGCGACAGTTCGCGCCCGCATTAACGTCATTTGTCGCGCGATCACGTCATTTGTCGCGCGATCACGTCTTTCTTCTCGAGAGTATGGGTAGATTGCGATCTCGAACACGTCATTCTCCACCGCGAGCGAGAGTGTGAGGACGCGGGCATGTCTAATCGAACGCGAAAAGGAGAAAGAGACCCCGAACTCGTCATATCCAACGTGACAGGGAGCGAGAGAACGCGAGCAAGTCATTTTGGACATGCCATCGACATCCGGCGGAAGTAATGTGAAGCTCGAGAACTCGAACATGTAAAATTTTCAATTTGGAGAAGAATATCAGCTCTAGCAGCATGAAACCTTCTGCAAATGATGATTTTGGATGAAAACAACTCCTCAGATTGACATTTGGCTGTCCCTTTTTGAGCAAGGAGTCCTTTTTTAAAAAGGTGGGGAGAGGGAGGAAGTGCCACAGAATCTCCAACTTCCTGTTCCTGTCCAGCAGGCTCCTCCCAGTGCTTTGTCCATCTCCTGCTCATTGTGCCTTTGGATTTTGAGCTGGAAAGATCACTCTTTTTGTCTGCTGCATCATTGCAATTGGATTTGAGGATTTTTCTTTGGATATTTTACAAGTAAGTGGTTGTTGTGTCTGTTTGATTGTGGGCATTTCAGTTGTTGTAACTACAATTTATTTTTGGTAACTATCATCATTCCTTATTTTTAAAATGTTGTGGGTAGTAGTAGTCAGTAGTAGCCCCGAGCTAGTCATGGCCTCATGGGTGTGTGCATGATGAAGCAACTGTTCCTTTTTTTTTTTTTTTTTTATTTGTTTATTTTGTCTGGTCCGACAGGTTAACTATCCCCACATAGTACAGTCTTACAGTTTATGTTGTACAGAAGTGAGATATACATATAAACAATCTTCAACAGACAGTTATTTGCAGGTGTATTGAATCAGTCATCAGTACCTTGACATTTCCAAGTGGTCAGGGAGGCCTCGCTCACGTTATAACAATTACATGCTAATATTCGCCCCAGTTCAATGCATTTAAATGACATACACATATCCATTCTTCCCCTCCTTAATAAACCCAGTCCTCTCCGCCCATCTCGTTCAGTGGTTATTCAAATCTCCCAACTTGACTTACTCATCACTCTGTCTTTGCTGAAGGTATTGCCTTAGAGGTTCCCAGAAATCCCCTGGTCTTGATGCTTGTGGGAGTTCTTCCGCATATACCTCCATAGTTTCCTTGCAGTATGTCATGTCTACCAGCCATTCCTTCAACCTAGGGGGGCGGTTGCTGCCCCATCTAATTGCCACCCGTCTTTTCGCCAGCAGCAGGGATACTGCTAGAAATTTACACTTCTTCACAGGTTTTAGTTTATATATCCCCAACAAACACACCAGAGGAGTGCTCGGCACTAGTTCAGCCAACATGTTCGTTATTGCATCCATTATTTCTTGCCAGTATGTGTGTATCTGAGGGCACGCCCAAGCCAGGTGCAGGAAATCTGCGTGTGCAGCGAACATCATTGCAATTGGATTTGAGGATTTTTTATTTGGATATTTTACAAGTAAGTGGTTGTTGTGTCTGTTTGATTGTGGGCATTTCAGTTGTTGTAACTACAATTTATTTTTGGTAACTATCATCATTCCTTTTTTTTTAAAATGTTGTGTGTAGTAGTAGTCAGTAGTAGGCCCGAGCTAGTCATGGCCTCATGGGTGTGTGCATGATGAAGCAACTGTTCCTTTGGTGTTTTTTGAATGTATTTCATTTTCAAGCATCATTTAGGGCCTGGATGGCATTGGAATTAGTTGGGAAATGTGTTTTTTTGGGGTGGGCTTTCTGATGTTGTTGGGCCTGGCCATGTGGCTGGTGGCCATTTTGAAGCTTAGGCCTGCAAGCTTGCCTGGCCTTGTCTGCCAACAGGCCTGCTTTCATCCAGTAGGATCAGAGCAGGTAGCCACAGCTTTATTAATCAAGTGTTTTCTGTGTGGTCTGTTGAATTTAGACATCATTTAGAGCATGGATGGCATTGGATTGAGTTGGGGAAGTGTTTTTTTTTTGGGTGGGCTTTCTGATGTTGATTGTCTTAAAGACATGCTTTTGTTGTTTGTGTCTGGTGTGTGTTGGTGTGCAATGCATGCACCCTGCAGACCTTTTTGGGGCCTGTGAATGTTCGTATTTGCATTTTGTTGCATTAAAAAGGCAGAGCAGTGTGCTTTAGCATGCATCCTTTACCTGGCTTTTATAGGCCTTTTGTCAGCTCCTGGTGTTTCCCGGGCTCCCTGCTTGTTTGTGATTTGTGAGTGTCCATGTGGCTGGTGGCCTTTTTTTGTGTTGGGAGTTATTAGTGTCCTGCTTTTGTCGTATAGGCATGCATGGTTTCCCTATTGGCTTACTGCTTCCATCCAACCACCCCCTTTGCCGGCAGCAGCTCCATGGAAGCTGAGATGCTCAAAAAATTTAATGGCAAATAGGGTCCGCCCCACTTCCATTACATTTTTATTTTGGTGGTTCTTATTAACTCTCCTATCCTTCCTGAGAGTGTAGTGTGTGACTGACTGTACACAGTAGTATAACATAGCCCTTGTTAAAAAAAGTCATAAATGGCTAGACTATATCTTTTTTTGCACTAGTACAGTAGTAAGTAACTGAACCACAACAACAAATGCAACATTTCACTGATGTTCTTCTCCTGGCTTATTTGCTTTTAGGTGCACAAAAAGCCAGAGGAGGAGGTGTCATCAGCTTCACCCGGCTACCCGTTGTACTGACAGCCAGACAGAAGTCCTGCTGCGCATCACGTCCACGTGTGACCAGAACTTGTTGTGCATCTGCATCCTGCCTGACATCTGAAGAAGATGGCCCCAAAGAAAGGTACCAGGTCCAGTACCAAGAAAGTTGCCGGTGAGAAGAAGGAACAGAAAAAGGAAGTGCCATTAACTACGACTGGTGGTGTGTCGGCCAATGTTTTTTTTGGCACCAAAAAAGTTACGCCTGCAGCAGCGTTGTCCGGGAACCAAGCTGGGAGCAGCACCTCAGCACCAGCGGTCCAACCCCACCAACCTAGGCCCAAGGGCTTTAGTGTCGCAGAGGTAGCCAGTCTACAAACGAGCAGCGTTGTTGAAGAAATGTCATTATCGCAAAGTAGTACACAATCAACACAGGCGCAAACTCAGCAGATAAGTGTGCAGCCGCAACAAGAACAGCAGCAGCCGCAACAAGAACAGCAGCAGCCACAACAATAACAGCAGCGGCCACAACAAGAACAGCAGCGGCCGCAACAAGAACAGCAGCGGCCGCAACAAGAACAGCAGCGGCCGCAACAAGAACAGCAGCAGCCGCAACAAGAACAGCAGCAGCCGCAACAGCCAACCATAGTAGTTGTTGCTCCTGGCGTAGGGGCATTTCAGGAAATCGAGCTTCCTGCAGACAAAGTGGAGCAAAGTCAAACCACTGTTTCAGAAGATCTATTGTCTTCCAGACCACCAGCAAGGAAAAGGAGGCTTAGTCCATCATCTTCTTCTTCAAGCTCCGCTTCGGATGATCGTGATGCCACTTGGCACCCACCAGCTCAGTCTGAGAGTGATATACGCCACAAGACAATGCTTCTGAAAAGGAAGGTCCCAGAAAAACTTAGAGTTATGAAGGTAGATGTAGAAGAGGGGGGTGATGCTGATGTTGATGAAGACGAGCCAGTCATCACGCACATTACTCCCGCCACAAAGGCATTGGAAACCAACATTCTCACCCTATCCAGAAATGCTGCTACTGAGCGGGATGTAGCACGGATATCACCAACACAGGTTACACCACCACTACCTCCAGCTGCCATATTTTCCAAGGCTCGGCAGGGACCTACATCCAGCTCAACCATCTCAGTAGGTAGTGGTAGTAAAAGTCACAGTCTAGGTGTACAGGGTCACATTTCAAGCACACCCTCCAGTTCATCTGGTATTGAAAGTGGCACATCCAGCAGTGCCAGAAAGTTCTCCTCCCCAGTTTGGGACTTCTTTTCTGTTAGCACCAAGGAGGAGAACATTGCTATATGCTCAATTTGTCGGCAAGGTGTTCGGCGGGGTAAGCTTGGTACAAACTATGGTACCGGAGGCCAAGCAAGTCATCTCAAGATACACCACACTATTGTGTGGGCGAATCACCTACTTCAGTTAAAAGAAAGTAGAAAAACTCAACCCATTGAAGTTGGTCAGGAAGAATCAGGGAGCGATATTATTGCGGTGGAAGGTGAAGAAGAGGGAGGCATTTCTAGCCCTGTCCCCAGTAGTGCAGTGGTACCACCCACATCCTCCTCAGTAACATCTGAGTGGCACCGCAGTAAGAGCCATACTCAGAGTCAGGCTGAGACACCAAGGCGACCGAGTACCGCAATGAGACAAACTGTGTTGTTGAGCCTAAGTGGGTTAATGAAAACAGCACCACAAAGGAAAGTAATCCAGCCTACCATTGTGAGCATGTTTAGGTTGGAGGGGCAGTTCCAACGCAACCACCCAACGGCATGGTTGTACAATGCGAAGCTGGATAAAATGTTAGCACTGGACCTTCTTCCTTTTTCATTTGTGGAAGGGGTAGGTTTCCTTGAATTTGTGTCAGCCATCTGCCCTAAATGGAAGGTTCCCAGCCGGTCCTATTTCGCAAGAATTGCTGTTCCGGCCCTACATCATGATGTGCTGGAATTGGTTGGACAAGCTTTGCAGCAGAGTGCTGTTCACAACATCCACCTGACAACAGACATGTGGACCAGTTGCCAAGCCACAGATTACATGTGCATCACTGCACACTGGGTCTCTTTTGTGGGGGTTAGAGATAAGCTATCTGCACGTGGTGCTGTTGACACAGCTGCGATTTGTAAAGGTACTCGGAAACATGCAACTGTAGCCACATAGTTGCCATGGAGAAATCTCATACAGCTGAAAACATTTTAGACGAGTTTCGCAGCAAGGTTTTGGAATGGCTTTAGTGTCGCAGAGGTAGCCAGTCTACTAACGAGCAGCGATGTTGAAGAAATGTCATTATCGCAAAGTAGTACACAATCAACACAGGCGCAAACTCAGCAGATAAGTGTGCAGCCACAACAAGAACAGCAGCAGCCGCAACAAGAAGAGCAGCAGACGTCTTTTCTGTTAGCACCAAGGAGGAGAACATTGCTATATGCTCAATTTGTCGGCAAGGTGTTCGGCGGGGTAAGCTTGGTACAAACTATGGTACCGGAGGCCAAGCAAGTCATCTCAGAATACACCACACTATTGTGTGGGAGAATCACCTACTTCAGTTAAAAGAAAGTAGAAAAACTCAACCCATTGAAGTTGGTCAGGAAGAATCAGGGAGCGATAATATTGCGGTGGAAGGTGAAGAAGAGGGAGGCATTTCTAGCCCTGTCCCCAGTAGTGCAGTGGTACCACCCACATCCTCCTCAGTAACATCTGAGTGGCACCGCAGTAAGAGCCATACTCAGAGTCAGGCTGAGACACCAAGGCGACCGAGTACCGCAATGAGACAAACTGTGTTGTTGAGCCTAAGTGGGTTAATGAAAACAGCACCACAAAGGAAAGTAATCCAGCCTACCATTGAGAGCATGTTTAGGTTGGAGGGGCAGTTCCAACGCAACCACCCAACGGCACGGTTGTACAATGCGAAGCTGGATAAAATGTTAGCGCTGGACCTTCTTCCTTTTTCATTTGTGGAAGGGGTGGGTTTCCTTGAATTTGTGTCAGCCATCTGCCCTAAATGGAAGGTTCCCAGCCGGTCCTATTTCGCAAGAATTGCTGTTCCGGCCCTACATCATGATGTTATGGAATTGGTTGGACAAGCTTTGCAGCAGAGTGCTGTTCACAATATCCACCTGACAACAGACATGTGGACCAGTTGCCAAGCCACAGATTACATGTGCATCACTGCACACTGGGTCTCTTTTGTGGGGGTTAGACATAAGCTATCTGCACGTGGTGCTGTTGACACAGCTGCGATTTGTAAAGGTACTCGGAAACATGCAACTGTAGCCACATATTTGCCATGGAGAAATCTCATACGGCTGAAAACATTTTAGACGAGTTTCGCAGCAAGGTTTTGGAATGGCTGCGGCCAAGAGTGCTTAGTATTGGTTTTGTTACCACAGACAATGGCAGTAATGTATTTCAGGGTTCCGTGTTTGGCGCACTACATAAACATTATAGTTCAAGAGTTTCTGAAAAAAGAACCCATAGTCAGCAATTTACTGGCCATCTGCCGAAGAATATGCACTCATTTCAGCCATTCTTTTAAAACTCGGAAGCAGCTGAGGATCATCCAACGTGAACATAGGATGCCAGTCAAGGCACTCATCCAGGAGGTGGCAACACGTTGGAACTCAACGTATTACATGCTTGATCGTCTGTATGAGCAGTACAGGTCACTCCATGAACATGTCTGGAAAAGAAGAGGAGATGCTACTGTTAAAGGCATGAACCTTGAGATGGAGCAATGGAGCCTAATTAAATGCCTGACTGAGATCTTTTGTCCTTTTGAGGTCTTCACACGTGAAGTCAGCAAGGAGGACTGTACAATGGGCCAAGCTATCCCATTATTGCAAATGCTGGAGCATCAGCTGAAGAATGTGTCTGAATCATACAAAGATGTAGAGGACAAAAGGGAAGCCTATGACTTGGTGGGGAGCTTAGCCCGTCACTTAGCTGAAAATGTAAGGATACAAAATAAAATTTTGTCACAAGAACATTACATTTGTGCCACAATTCTGGATCCACGTGCAAAATTTGGACTGAAGACATTCTTTGCTTTTTCCGAGATTGATGTTGCCCACTACAAAACTTGTATAGCTGAAGCAGCCAGTAAGTTGGAAAACAAACGGCTGCTAATTAAAAGCCCGCAAGATCAACCCACAAGAAGTACTGCAGCAGGGCATGCAGGATCAAGTGCAACTTCGTCGGGTGAGGGCAGTGCGTTTGGATCACAACACTCACCATCACTATCGACAACAGCAACAATAACTGGATCATTAGGCCCAGTACAATCGTTAGACGATTGGTATGTACAGTTAGTCATTAATAAGCACAGTGCTGATGCACAGAGAAAAGAGCACGAAAGCTTACCAGCAGCACCCCTGACCATTGAGCGGATGGTCCAGGCCTATCTGGACGACCCAACAGAGGTGTACATTGATCAAAACCCATTGCAGCATCGGTATAGGAAAAGGTCTGAATGGCCACTGCTCAGCAGGCTGGCGATAAGCTATCTGGCTTGCCCTGTCGCAAGTTTCTCTTCCGAACGTGTTTTCAGTGCTGCTGGTTCCATTGTAACATTGAGAAGGACCAGTCTCTCGCCCAAAAACGTGGAGAGGTTAACAATGATCAAAATGAATCAGCACTTCATACCACCGAATTACACAATACATGAAGCAATGGAGGAAGATGAGGACAGCTGCTCAGGTGACGGAAGTAGTGTGTCACATGAGGATTACCTACTACTGGCTGACCCCCCAGAGTTTGAGGACGAGCTATACTTCCCTGACAATTAGGCTTGCACTTACTGTCTTCCTCCCTTTTTTCCCCCTTTATTTGTGTGTCTGTCGTCCCGGTTACAAACTTGTGAATCACAAAAAATCCATTACCGCCGTCTTCTACACTTCTTATTTAATATACAAGTTTCAGGTGTCTGCAATTTGACAGTACAGTCCTCCGAATCCAGCTACTCCGCTCCATCATACTGAATCTCCCGCCCAAATCCATTGCCCTCATGAATGATGATAGGATGAGGGTAAATACTAGAAGAACAAATTCAAACTTTCCTAGTCCTGCCAAAAGAAGTGGAGCATGAATCAGATGACTACTATAGCTATCCTCCTTTCAGAGCCGAGAGAGACTGCCCATTAACTGAAAATAAGATGGAACAGGTAATGTTTGATGCCATGCATTGGACGCAGAGTCACAGACTGAATGATTTTGTTGTGTTTGTTGTGCATGAAGTTATGTAATTGTGCACTAATCATCTTTCTACAGAACACACTAATCTTAACTCAAGGTGAATTCAATTTTCCCCTTCTTGCAAATAAGAAATTTGTACTTCTCCTGCAGCTTGGTGATACATTGCTTTTAATTCAATACAGGAAGGGGACTCACTCAATCTGTGCAATGAGTATGATTGACACAACAGCACCGTCCATGAGGATGATGGCGAAATAGACGGCCCGTTAACTTAAGATGAGAAGGAACAGGTAATGACAATTAATGGCATGCATTGGACTCCTGACTCTGAGCGATTGGTGTTTGTGTTTCCATTGTTTGTTTGTTATGCACAAAGTGAAGTCAAAGTGTACTAGTAATGTATCTTTCTGTACACACTAAAGACTGACTCAAGTCAATAATATTTCTACTCTTGTTGTGTAATACCAATTTTACTTCTACTGCAGGCCGATCTTCACAGTCAGTCAGTAAAGTATCGGAGATGATGATGAAGTCAGGAGGACGTGTCATGAGTGGCATAAAACTTAAAAGCCTAAAGGTAAACACATCAACAACAACCACAGCAGACCCAAATGTCTGTGTAGAAATGGAATAGAGTGAAGCGGTGGGATGACTGCGGTGCATTGATTTACTAACTTAAACTGTAAAATGCTATGTTTGGAATGGATAATGTGCTTTGCCTTTGTCCAACTCTTTAAAAAAAAAAAAAGTACTCTAAAGTCGAAACGTAGGATGTACTACTGCTAAGCAACGTGCCGTCAGGCCTGTCACTGTGGACCTGCTCTCTCCTGTTATTGTTGAAGGTCAATGCTGGAAACAGACTAGAGTAGAGATGATGCATACATGCCACCTCGGAAAGTGTTACTACACCATAACTTGTGCATTTGTTTCAACTTTTTTTGTCAATATCCCCTTTGGTTTTCCATCTACGATTACAGGCCGGGCCTTGCCTTATACTTTGGAAAACATTACACTGCACACTTACCTTACCAATAAATCGAAAAAAAAATTCCAGCCGGGCAGTGGCGAGTGGCGACACACCCAAGATTGATGGACGAGAGGACCAAGAGGAATGCCGAGATGCAAATCCAGTCCACATTTTTTACCAGGATAACACAGTAACAGTATCAACTTTTATCTTCTTTTAAATAATTTGAATCATTTTTTTGTATACAATCTTTACAACAGTGTGTTCTTGTTGTTATTATCATCATTAGGTTTGCTCTCTGTTTACGATTCTTCCCTACCAATATTTAAAATTTCTATTTGCTATCTGTAAAAGTATTAAGGCCGGAACAACAGAACAAGAAGTGTATGTAATCCGGGTCTCTCATCATCATGCATGCATTTCCTTTTCCTCCCTTAACATATGGATATGGTAGTCTTCAACGATTGTCGTTTGTTTGTCCATGCATACTGTTTTCCAATGTCAAACCTTTCCAAAAACCCCCTTCCCATCCATTCAACGAACCCTAACTCTCTTCCCCCGTGCTGTGTGACTTATTGTCGAGGTGTGACTCAATTAAATGTACACCAATACTTAATCACACGCTTACTGGGGCGGATGTGGCGAAAGCAACAGTACTTCAATTTCAAGGCAGAGCGATGATCTTCTTCTGCTTGCCCACCCATGAGTAGGATATTTTAGAGGTTATTTTACATATACCTCAGGATTAATTGCCGGAATTGATTGGATTTGTTTGTTGTCATTCCTCATACACAGCACTAACTGTTAGGCTGTAGGCCTAGTCAAGTAACGCGACACAACTATAGTTTGTAACTCTGTCTAGTAGGCTATCCCAACCACCATTAGGTTTTGTTGTAAAATATTTTGGCATTTTATTGTTGCTCGGTAAGTTCTGTACTGTACTTCATTCTACTACTCCTCTAGCAGTCTCTCAAAGGTGATTGACTATCTCCTTTTCTTTTTTTGCAAATGCTGCTGCCCTGCCAGTGTCTACTACTACTATTATACTACCACCACCACCCCAATCATGGCATGTTAGAAAAAGGAAACCATTTTCACCATGCAGCCATTACTGTGCTTAAGTTAAACATCAAGCACAGGTAAGAGAGAAGTTTGGGGGAGGCAGAATTAATAATGGACATGTTTTCAATTAATTCAATTTCACTCACCCCTTTGAGTCCAGATAAACAATGCATAGACTAGAGGAGAGACTGAAAGTACTAGTAGGACAAGTCAATCAGTGAGGGGTGTCGCATCTATCTGTTTGTGTCTTACACAGTCAACCAATTATTTAAATCAAACACTGGCTATGGGCGGCCCTGCACCAGCAAGGAAACAGTGTGATGTAAAACAGTAACCCCACCTACAAAACATTAACAACATTGCATGTAACGTAGAAAAATATATTTAATTTACCCTAACAAAAATAAACTAAAAACCCACAAAAGCTGACCCACCCCCCTCCCTAACTCCAACCAATGTCCATAGGAAAGTCCAGGAGAAAATAGTAGTCTGAAAAGCAAAAACCCAACGCCCAAACCAGTTCCCACCCACCCAAACAAGAATTTAAAAAAGGGGCAGAACTTGAAGACAGGGACTAAGGTGTGGGGCGGGACTGAAGGAGGACATGCATCTGCTCCTCTAAACGGGCGATGCGGCGTCTGAGGGCGCGGCAGTTGCAGCCACAGTGGGGGGGCACCAGAGATGGCACTGTGGTGGCGGCGGGCAGCCGCCAGACGGTGGTGCCGTACCGCTGGAGGGCGGTGGCTGGGGCCCGGGGCACTGGAGGAGGCTTCAAGTGCTGCTGCAGTCTCCTCCTCCTCCTCTGCCAAGACCACCAGCCGCCGGTATTCACGCTGGATTGCCTCCAGGTTCCGGCGCCGTGCCTTGGCAGCCAACTCCTTTCAATTGAGTTTAGGAGTAGCTGTGTATTAAAAAGAAAAAAACAAGACAATTGTAAAATATACTCTTAGAAAAACAGTAAGACAAGTTAATTATTTATACACATAGTGGCATGGTAGAGTAGCACTATAAAGCACAGTAGTACATAACATTTTAAATCTCGCCCGTCCTTCTTCCATCCACCCGTCTTTCACTTTTTAGTTGAACAGTGCACCAGGTGCTCTTCTCCATAAAACTTTCAAAGCGGAGTTGAAATCAGATAGATGAGGCCATTGGTTACTCAATACTCCTGCTCCTATGCCAATTAAAGGGATTCTAGTCTTCTAGTTCACTCTTCAAACGTTCACAACAACTCATACTTACTTAGGACATCAGATGGCGGGTGGAATTTGTCCACCCGCCATCCTCACGCTAAAAAGGGTGGGGGTCCCGTGGGGACAATTAATTAGGAGGATGCGCCCGGCACAGTGGCAGGTGCATCCTGTTTTTTTTACATTCTGGTTGGCGGTGCCGAAAGCAATGCTAAAAATACATGTTGTGCTGCTTTTCCAAGCACAACATGACAGGCCCCGCGTGGAGCCTGTCACGCTTTGCTTTGAAAGGCAGGGGGGGTACCATAGCATAGGTACCCTCCATGGCGGCCCCCAAGCATACTCTGCAATGTCTGCATGCCTTTCCGTGGTGGACGGCAATGCCGCCACGCAAAGGCATTCCAAAATGCAGCTTATCTGGCTGGCGGTGTGTTCAGAGAGACACCACCACCATATTGAACCCTTTTCCGCCTGGTCGACATGTTGGGGGTCTGACTCTTTTCTACAGGGATGGTGGGAGGTTTGCCCCTGCGGTGTCGGCAGTGAATACCGCCGGCCCAGCGGGGGCGATATGCCCGCCATCCTAATGGGGCCCTAAGTCTCAACAGTACAGTATACATACAGTACACCCTTGCAGTGAGTGTACTGTCAAGTTGAACAATAGTTAAGGATTATGAATCTAACTTACCACCGCCCGCCACTGGTGCTGCCACTCCCCCTACTGCTCCATCGTCGGTATCTGCAGCAACTGCCGCATCCTCTCCCTCCGCGTCGCCTTCGCTGGCCCTGGCAATGGTGGTCGGTAGTGCGCCTAGAAAACATTACACATTTATTAGGCGTCATATACACCTCCCCCTATTGATCAGTAGCAAGGTTGAAAAATGAGTTCATAGTATACTAACATACATCACTAGTTCAAATCAGGTAGTAGTAGAGTAGAAACTAATAGTTATATATGATAATTCTAGCCTTTGCTTAGTTAGCCCGAGCCATGCAACCATTTTACCTTTGTGTCTTTTATTTTTGCACATGTGACGTTACCTTGCAGCTTTTTGTATAAGACACCTTTGAGCCCACATGACCTGCCTCACACTGCTACTGTCTACGCGCTGCGTACAAGCGGTCAACAAAAACATTAACAAGCCACTTTTTTATGAAGTACTGGTGTACTGTTAGTCCATATTGCTTATCCATAAATGCTACACTTTTTGGCACGGTTGAGAAATGCTTGCAAGTTGCAATATACTAACGTGCACCATTTCATTTTTCGCATTACAGATGGAAGATTCCCTTCTACGAACCAGAGCTTTGCAGAGCTTATGAATGATGCAACAACTACCAGTACTAGGTTCTTCTAAGGTGAGGGGTCCCTTCACTCAGATCTTCATTTATAAATTTATATAAACTAAATTCCTAGGGGATGGTGGTGCTGCCTTCCACCACTGTTCATTTATCATGATTTAATTCCCAACTGTAAGAAAGTGTAACAATGTTTATTGTTTTAATGTTATAGATTTTCCGGTTGGTGCTGCATTTTATAATAGAACAATGTACAGAGCTTCTCAATTCAAAATAAACATTTTGAACTTACATAGACTTGGTGGTATTTGGTGTGGACTAACTTACACGAGTGAGAAAATTAAAGTAAGGGTCTGCATGTGCATTGCTTCCACGACTGAGAGGTTGGGTGTGTTATGTTCTGGGTTGTCTACTTTATGGGTATCTTGGGGAGAGGATTCGGAGACCTAATAGTTATGACAAGACAGTACTATAGTCGAGCAGGGGATTGTGGTGGGTTCTGAATTTCTGATTGAGGTGTGTGAGGAAGGTCCAACCATCACCAACATCCTATTTTCTTGTGCAAAGGTCTGTATGTGCAAGATCCCTACAACAGTAGTAGTATGTCCTTTAGGCTATCATATCAAAATAGTAATAAATCTGGCTGGGCATTTGTTGCTGTGAATTGTCAAAGCTTCAAGATTAACAAAGACTCAAGATCAATAAGACTAGAAGTAGTACAAGAGGACGCTACCGGTGAATCTGAGTTTTATTACAACCTTTCACATAAAGAGTGGCACTGGCCAACTGGGCAAGCTTAGCTACTACAGTACAGACAGACTGATAGTAGTAGTAGTACTGAGAGTCATCATAGCAGAGGCAGGGATAACAAGATTTTTTAAACCGTACAGATCGAAGGATAATTGTTGGTAAAAAATAGCATTGGGAAACTGAAACAATAGTTTGTGAAAAATATGGTGCAGTAAAAGTTATGGAATAAGAAATATTATTAAAAACAAGAAGACTTACTGGGGCCAGCAGAGGAGCCCTCATTGGTGTCCTCCTGGTGGTGGTGTTCGGACTGTTGTCCCGCCGACTGCCCACTCCCTGTCTGTCTGCCCCTGGGTGCTGATGAACAGGAAAGATATAAGAAAGAGACAAACATTGATGGATGGTGTCAAACAAATACAATATTTTTAAAGAACGGTCAAAAAACACTTGCAATAACTAAATTGACCGATCTCATCTGGTCAACAAATAGTATCGGGGGATTCGCGGATCGACTACTTAAGTTACTATTTATCAACAGTAATCCAGTCTTCCATTCTGATTCCAGAATACTAAGTTACAACTAAGCCTAAGTACGACGTACCAACCGACCTAGCCCACCTATTCCAGGCATGACAATTGTACATTAAGTATGCATTTCCACTTCTTTTATTCCTCAACAATGCATATGGTCAAATGGAGGACACATGACTACATTTTTTGTATACACCAAATTTTGGGTTGATTGATTGTTGCTGATGGTCTGCGAGTGCTAAGCCAATTACCACCACTCATTGAACAAACTAGAAAAGGTTCTAATATAGACTGCCGTACTAGAGGGGGCATCACGCATACCACTAACAAATTAGAAACTCATGCAAAGTACCTAAACCTAAGTATCAATCCACCCCTATCTCTTAGTGACAGGACAAGGTGAGGAGTGGACTAGAGTCACTGTGGCATTACGTAACTTCATTTCTCTAAAATAAACTCTGACAGAATCACGCTAAGCGAGCGCAAACGCAAAGTTGCAAACAAGTAAGATTAGTAGTAACGCAGAAGAGCACCTGTGTCATAATCACAGAAGACTTTTAAACGTAATTAACCTGGAATGTAAGCAGCAACATTCTAGCTGGTTGGAAGAAAAAAAAGATATTCGCAATATATAACACAGAGCAGAAGAACAGACACAAAGTAGTAATAATTAAATAGTTACTCAGCAAGCGCCGGGACCTCCACTCCTAGGAGGGCCAGCAGGTCCTGCTCACGGTCCAGGATGTCGAACCACCGGTGCGTCAGCAGCGCCTGGGTGCGCCGGACCCCAGAGAAGCGCAACACTGCCCGGCGTACGTTCCCCCACCGCTGCTGACGCTCCCGGAGGCCGTACCCGGACCCAGGCCTGCCACCTGCTGCCATGGTTGAGGGGAGGTGGCGCTGCACAAAGAAAATGAGTGCAGCCAACTCCACCTCCCCAAATAAGGCCCGTGCCTGCACCCCTTGTGGGCGCCGCCTTCCGCAAGGAAGGCGGTCGCGGCTCTGGCTGCGACGACCAGCCTTACCCTTTGACATGGTTCTGGGACAGGGCGGGAAAGAAAGGGTAATAAAATTAAAGAAGTAAAGGAAATAAATAGCAGACAATAGAAAGAGAGAAAAAGTAGCTAAAAAACAAAAAAAAGTAGACAAAAACCAAAAGTATAGAAGCAGGAAAATAGTTAGAGAAATAATAAATAAGAAAGATTAAAAAAAAGTGGCTTTAAACAAAGGATTGAAAAGATGTAGGGAGGATTCAAAATCAGGCCCCAGAACCATGCAATAGAGTGGAAAACAAGATGGCCGCGCCCATTGCGACCACGTGCGCAAGTTCCCGCGATGTTTTCTCCCCGAGCAAGCAAAAAGCATCGCGATCAAGTAAAAGCGGTCGTGAACAGGAAATATCTACCGCGAACGGGCGCAAACATGCATTGCGCGACCCGGAACAGGAAGTAAGCATCGCGAGAGGGGGGGACAAGTGAAAACAAGATGGCCGCGCCCACCCCTACTGAAGAGGACCGACACAGCACCACTCGACGCTGCCGCATCGATCGCCGATGCATCCCGGATTTCCATGCATGGTACCTGTGCCGCAAGTTCTTCTGACGCATCACCCATGGACCGGAACCGTCACAAAGAATCGATGCATCACTCCCCATACAGACCGGATTCGACGCAACCCTTCCTCTGCGTGCAGCAGGACCGTCGCATCGCCTCCCCAAGGTCTCAGGAGTGTCGCATCTCTTTCTTTTCAGACACTGCAGCTGTTTGGTTTGTGAACTTTGATGCATCTACAGGTACTTTGGTGAAAAGTCATGCATCCATAGTTTTCTATGGTGCAAGTTCTTGAATCATTTTGAAAGTCATATTTTTAACAGTGTATGTTGGATTTTTGTCATTTTGGTCTTGTTTAGTTTAGATAAGGATATTAATTTTTTCTTAACTGGTGTGGTGTCCATTTGTGGTGTTTTCACTGTGTTACTGTGGGTGTTGGTACAAATACTTTACACATTGCCTTTAGGATAAGCCTGTCTGCTCGTGCCAAGCTACCAAGGGGGTGAGCAGGGGTTATCTAAAGTGTGTATCCCCCTTACCCTGACTAGATGCAAGGGTCCCTATTTGGACAAAGGTACCTACCTCTGCCAACTAGAGACCCCCATTTCTAACAGCGACCAACAATATCAGATACGTTTTTAGTGTAAGCTTTCATGAACTGCTACCTGCAGATAATATAATTTGGATATCCACAAGTATTTTTGTGTCTCTGTTGCTTTCAATAACTGCCATCCCACAAAGAAGTAACTTCCCCTTCTTCGCAGAATTGTAAATTGTGTTTTAGTCGCAGGTTTATTGTTAATGCAAATGTCTCTGGAAAAATATACCAGCAAATTGCATTTTTAAGTAATAAATACTTTATAAAAACATGGACATGTTTTGTTTGCTGCCATAGTAGATCAGTACTGGTCAGAAGTGAGTTTTGGTGCATTTAAGGAAGTTGCTTTATTTCCAGTTTATTCTTCCTATGTTACATTTTGGATATCAGGCACCGCTTGTTGTATGAAAACGTCTCTAACGCACCAGCAAAACATGTCCAAAAAGAGCACCCATGTTTTATTAAAAAGGAAGAGTGAATATTGACAGACTTGTGTAAAACAATGTGGACCCGATGTGGGTGCCGGTGCAGGGGAAGCTTTGTCCAGTGCGGCAGTGACAAAGCTTCCCCTGCAGCTAGGCAAAATATATGCTCCAAGGAACAGAGCATTTCTGTCCGGCTTGCCGTAGTTAAAGGTGCAGTGCTGGGATTTCACGGGATGGATGAAGACTCGTGTGATGTGTACCCTCTCCCCAGCACTGTACCTTTCACTATGGCAAGCTGGACAGAAAAGCTCCATTCCTTGGCACTAATATTTTGTCTAGCTGCAGGGGAAGCTTTGTCCCAGCCACACTGACAGTAGACTTGAAAGTAAAACGCTGTGCCTGGGTGGGGGGCACAATGACCCCGGCTGCGGCATTCCTGGCCTGCTCATGGCTTCCACTGACTGACAGCCCTCCATTGCAAAGAAACAAATGGGAAAACAAAACAGAAACTAGTGTGGGTGCCTGCTTTGGCCCTGGGGGGACTGGTGAGTTTGAAGACACTAGCTTTAAGAAGTTCTGTCAAAGTGGATGAACACAGTACTTCACCGATGGGAGACCTATAAGATAAACACACAGTGGAACAAAAAGAAATAGTATGCTAAAGCCAATAGAAATGGAGGGAACGTCAGTGGCAAGCACAAGAACCAGTGGAAAGCTAGGGCAGGATATAAGGCCCTTTTAAGATGTATATTAAGTACAATGGATTTCACAAACACAGTGCAAGCGCTGTGCAAGTGAAACCTAAATGTTGCTTCATGACCAGATAGTTAACACTGGCACCCACCAAATGCGGAGTCAAAGATCAAAACATTGAAAGGGCTATGCACAGCATTGTCATTCTAGAGCTCAAACACTACTCTTTAAGCAACACTTGATCCCTGTGTAATCTCTTTGCTACGGAACTTTTCTAGAGGCTGGACCTCCCTCACAACTTCCTCTATGTGGTATTGTGCCATTCCTGTCCACACCGTTGTGTCTCACTTTGTTCAACCATGAATGCCCAGTCAACTGTACACTGTATATTGCTACACCGATCAGTGCTCAGTTGCTTGTAGTTATATTCATGCTACACAAAATTAATATCCAAACATATCACTGCATCAAGTGATTCAATGATAGATGCTAAAGCCTTTTCAACAATCTTAACCTCCTTCATGAACCTTACATCTGGATAATCAAAGTGTCATTATCAATTTAAAAGAAACAGGAAACCTCAACCCAGTCTTGACAGTGCAGATAAAGCTTGTTTTTCATTGTTAGCTGCAAAAGTATTAGGAAGAAACATTGCTATGCAACGAAACAGATTCTAAAAACATTAAGAAAATACTTACTTCAAGTACTGAAAAATCTTTTAAAGGCGGTGCTCTGGTTTCTGTGTGTTGGCTCATTTTGGGATGACAAGCGTTCCTAGGTGCGTAACCAAGAAATATAAAAGGAGAATAAAGGGGAAACATGCAAACCGTATGTAGCCACACTCATCTGAAAACATAGGCAAAGAACAGACCCCACAATTTAACGAATTCCATGCATAGTCATAAAACCATTTGAATTACTGTTTTCACCCAAGGTTGATAAAATTGTAAAGTGGGATATCACCAGAACAATCATTGCCGCTCCCACTTACAGCATGAAAAGGAATAGGCAAACCAACTATTCATATTAATAATCACCCTTGTTGGAAATTGGGTTACTGGTTGATGGGGTGAAATTCTACTCAAGCAGCAACCACAATCTCTGTCAGGGTGACACACAAGGAAACCCTAAATTTATCTGTGCCTAAACCTCTGGTAGCATGACACAAAGCAGTCAGGCTTAGCTTAAAGAAAAGGTCTAAAGCAGCACTTCAAACAGTAGCAAAGTGGAAACACAACACAAGAAAAATTCTACACCAGGTTAGAAAAATAGCGTAAAATGTAATAAATTAATTGAGACCAAAGCCACAAAAATCAAATCAGAAGAACCGTAGCTATGCAATTTCAAAGTTTTAAGTGCAAATAGTGTCTCTCAGCAAAAAGCATGAACTGTGGGTGATCTGGTTACTCCAGACTGGAAAAAAGTGAAAAGTTCATGCTGACCATGATGAAGTGTGGGTCCAATACAGGACCCGCTGAACAAACCCTGGTTTGCAGAACATTGCAGGATCCTGCGTTGAGGATGCATTGCGCAGTGGTGTTTCCGAGGAGCTGTGGGCCAACGATGAGCAGTCCTTCATCAAAGATGCCATCAGCGATGGGCATGAGATGCGAAATCCAATGTTGAGGATTCATCGGGCAGTAGTGGTTCAGAAGAAACTGCAGGGCTGCAATGCGAAGTCTTGCATCGTCATCAAGGTGCTTGAGATGTGATGGCCTGTGTTCCTCGCACAATGACAGTTCTGATGGTTTCCTAGGATGGACACCTACTTTCACCAAAATCTGTAGTGTAGTTCCTATTTCCCTAATAGGCTCTGTGCATTGGAATAATATAACCTATAGATTTGGCATAGGACTGAGGTCAGTATGCCCCTATTGAGTATGTTAAACTTAATGAATTTGTACCAGCTAACTCAGAGGCCACTAGAAGCTCCTTGTAAACAAGAAGGGAGTAGTTTCTGGCAACCGCATAAACATGACAACTTTGTTCCCTTTAGAATTGGAACACTCTCAGAATCGTGTTAACAACAGATAACAGTTTCACTCAGCTAATCGTGCATGCTTAGTTTCTTCAGAGTTTACAGAGAAAGAATGGACGGGCATTTCAGTAAAAGGATTTATTGAACAGTCTTGTTTCTCGTGTAATAGATATGAGCTGTTATAATCACAAGACAGTATGCGAGATATATTATGCACAGCGTAAGCAGTAGAAAGAAATAATACTGCACTAGCATTATCTTTTAGCTATGACACATATATTCATATACATAAATAACATAGGCTAAATATGCGAGTACTCATAAGATGCTTCTCTAACTAGTTCTACACCAGTGTACCTAACCTGTCAGTGTGTCAAGCCAGGACACAGGCTCCTCTAAAGTCGAGGTCTCCTCCTACTTGCTTGGGCAAGGGAAGGTATATTTATACCTGGTAGGTGCCCTAGAATGTTAGCATTGACGTAAAGTCGAACAGAGGAAGACGTCAGGAATGAACCCTTAAGGAATAGCAGTTCATGCATAATAAATGAATTCTTGGAGAAATCAATAATCCTGGGCTAGGGAAACTCCCAAGAGCTTAAGGGTCTGGTTTCTAAGAACTCGTTGTGACGTTGGGGTGGACGGATGTAGGTGACCATGCCTGTATTTGGATAGCATGGCCAATGCCTAAATAAGGACTGGGATCTTATGCCTATGTAAGGGCAATGCGAATTGTGCCTATATAAGGACATGTTTAATGAAAACCTATATATGAACACCTAAAGCAGAATACAACACCCACTCCACTTTCGAATGAACGATAATACTAAATGCTAAACATAAAATGCTAAACATTAAACTGAGTACCACATGTTGCTAAAAACATTTGTAAAAGCATACTAAAAGAAGTCTATTAAAAAAAACTTCGCTAAAACATGTAATGCAAAGGTACTGTACATTTTAAAGCAGTTTTTCATTCTAAGCATATATCGGAAATAAATGCAATGGTAATGAATAGAAATACATACATATGACAAAATGGTCGACAAGTATTCAAAAAATCAAAGCCATTTCATAAGATGGTACTAAATGAAATTGTGGTAAATAAGGTGACAATGTGTACCTTCTATATGAATAATAGTTCTACTGTAAGCAGATTGATTTGCCATGTATTTTCAAATTTAGAAAAAAATCAGTTTTAGGAAGGGTTCCAAGTTCTGTTCTGTTATGAAAATATGAAGGCGAAATTGATTGCTTTCCTGGTACACTGTGAGCCGAATCAAAGTCAGTGTATGGGTCTGGTGAAAAGATTAAATCATCTACTCTTGTAGACAAAAGATCATCTACCGATGTCGGTGATAGTTGGAACACATCGTTTAGAAGGTTAACTGCACAGAGATGTGAAGCATCGCCTTCAGCATGGGATGCCGCAGCAATGTTCTCACCCGTTACCTGTATGCCTGTTGATCCATCTCGTACCTCAGCTGCAGCAGGAAGCGTCTGTGAGATCTCAACGAATGCCGTCATCAGGATTGGTAGCCTGTGGGGACAACACAGAGCATGGGCCGTTATCGGGTACAGCAGAGTATCGATATCCGTTGGCATGACTGATGGGAGTGTTAGACATATGTCTAGCACGCATTCTTCACCGCAAAGCAGGCAGCGTAGAACAGGTAAGATGCAATCTTGCCAGATTGGTCTAAATGACAGAAACCATGTTGTATTAAGTTCCCGTAGATGAGGTATGCCCAATAGTTGCACTATGCGTTCACGGCACTTCCGTTCTAGGAGAGCTTTCTCCAAGTTGCTGGGAGTGAGGCCGGTGGATAGGCTTGCCATAGCGTAGCAGTAGGAATAAAAACAGGATTCCTGCAAATAGTGCTAGAACTAATGGCCGACCACCAAAAACCGAATGCACGAAGATTGGAATGATTCCGAGGACTGCCTAAAAAGGTGTTAACAGTCCTGAACATATGTTCTTAAATACATGTACAACCCCACTCATATCAGACATGTTTAAGATACGTCCCATCATTTCTACGAAATGTATAGGGCAGTTTGTACAAATAAGAGCCTGCATCTCAGCCGAAGTCCTTGCAATTTGTAGATCATAGGTGTCTTTGGCCGAGGTCAAAGGCACGGTCTGTTATAAAAGCATGGCTTTCATTCTGCTTAAAGTATCAAAACGTATTAAAGAAATATACAATGAAGGCCATAGAGGCAACTCCCTGACTGTAGTTATTTTGGGGGAACAATACTTGCAAACAACAAGTAACCCTGGAGCTAACCGTTACCAGATATGGGATTCCTGGCAACATGCCACAGCAACCTTGATCATTCAACATGAGGTAACTCCCTTTAGACAGTTAGCCAAACATTGGATTAATCACAGCAGCTGGTGTACCCTGCAGGTGACAGGACAAGTTTGCCACAGAACCATTACAAGCCCCGTGTAAAGAAATGTCCTGACATATGAGAGATCTGCTTAGTGCATTTTCAGTGTGTACCGCTTAGAAACACTCCACGATCCCCACTCCAACATCTGTATTCTTAAGGTAAAACTCAGGATGTCGTAATGTATTGTTTACCCAACCTATCATATTTGCCTGCTTGCATTTGTTTGATGCAATACCGAAAATGAAAAGTAGAGACAGGCAGAGTTATTTTGCCATGGATAATCCATTCTGTAGCTGGTTTTTCTGCTACCGTAAATGGTTATTTTTCCAATTTTTCAATGCTCAGCACCGTATACTTTGCGCCCCTTTGTGCCATTTCGATCTGTTTATCTGTGAGATTGTATTCAGAAAACAGAAACGACGTGTTGATAAAACGACAAGGCACATAGCTGGCATGCAAGGATTGCAGTGTCTAGCCTAATAATATAATGGAACGTAACTGAGATTGGCCTTGTTGTAACGTGGCTAAATCTTGTTCCAGTATGTCAATAGCAGAGGATACAATGTTGTCCAGTGAATATATTCTGGATGACAAAGTTGTTAACCCATTGTCGACCACAGTGAGAGTTATCTCTAAGTTAATACGATCAAGCTCATGTATTCTTTCTGCGGCCTCTGCTTGTGAAACCTTCTATATTTCATTATAAGCAGCATAAATGCTGGCATATATGAAACATTTTTTACGCGGTTTTCTCGGTTCTAGCACGAGATCCCTAAGGTCTGCGTCTTCTTTAAGTAAGGATAAGTGTTGTTTCACATTCCCGAGTGCAAATCTTTGTAGCCAGTCGAGGCACAATTTTCCTACACTGTATGTTGTTACTATCCCCTGATGCTGTCGTTGAACATAACGTGGGTCTGGCCTATGGATAGTAAAGCCCTGTATTTTATTCAGGAATCTTTCTTGACAGATGTTTGTGTCTGTGGGCCATAGCAATAATTTTTACCAAACAGGATCTGATCTATTGGTTTGTAGTATTGTGCCTACTGTGACCGCTCCCTGTGTAGTGTCATAACTTGCAGGTGTTGGTACAGAAGGTGTGTTCATGTCTTTGATCTTGGCTAATCCGAGGCAAGACGTTTGTTGCACAGTGTCATTCAAAAACATTATTTGCTGAGGGATGATACAGGCTCTAAACAAAGCTTCAATCCCCTACACTTGCCAATCTTTAGAACCTCAGACAGATTTTGTGTCGATTGTGTCTTTCCAATAGTCAAATCCTTGTCTAGACAGTTGGGCAATAAAGGCGACAGAATAAATCTGTTTTGTATTAGTTAACATATTTTTTTTGTCCTATTGTGTTCACATTCTTATAGAAAAATGTTTCTGGATCAGATATACTGTACCCTGAAAAATATTGAAACTTATTTGCAAACATTTTTTGAACTACCCTTTGGTGGTGTAGGACAATGTTCCCATTGGTTAAACATAAATACATTTCTAGGTGTTGCAGTTCTATGCAAGAAATGATGACCATAGTGGTTGTAACAAAAAATAAAAATAACGTTTTCATTGTTAGAGAACGTAGCAGACCTTTCTAGATCAGACATCATGTTATTAACAGTCTCAAAGTCCCAATCATCAGAATAGGTATTGGAGGTAATAAAGTCATTTAATAACATTTTAAATGAATGTGGAATCTTCAGAAGTTCCATCGGGCCGAGTATATCAAAATCGGTTTTGTCCCAAACTATACCATCCTGTATAGGAACAGCTGTGATGTTCACTGCTGACAAATCTCTTGCTTCACGATGGGAAGATTGTTGTGGTTTTAAAAGTACGTTAACATTTTTACTTTCAGTGTCCAAACGAATATATCTGCCATTCATAAGCACGCTAAGAGTCATTACCAAAGCTAGCCAAAGCAGAAAGAAAAATATTCCAGAAATAATCCATAGTTCAGTCCATGGTGAAACCAGATAAGTGTCTTTCAGAAAATGAAAAAATTCTTGTACTTGTTGTTAGAAAGTTTTTAGGGCTGGAGTTGTTTCAGGCTCACTTGGATCCTCAGAAAACGTATCAAAGTTAATGAAGCAGCCAGAAACAGTTTGGTCAGTTTGGTCAATTGTTGGAATTGCATCAAGATTGGTCGAAATCGCTGGAACCAGTTGATCACGTGTTTTGTTTGTGTAGACAGGTGTATCTGGACGAACTGTTACTTGAGTTTTAAGAGGGATGAGTTCCATAGCTTTGTTGCTTAGTCTTTCATCTCTTACTGCTGGATTCTTGATGGTTATGAGTCTTTCAGTCTGAACTTCTTGGATAGTAGTGAGAGGAGTGCATCTGCTACTAGGTCAGAGTCTACGAGGCCTACTATTTAGTATCGGCCACATAGTGTGGTCTGATGGGGTCGATTGACACACATCTTTTCTCCTTTTTTCCAGCAAGGGGCGGCAGAAGTACTGTGCTTGTTGTGTGGACGGCTAGGACAGGTACTGGTTGTCTGTAAGAAGGTCCAAATTCCTTCTTGTCCGCTATCTTCTCTCTGACTAGATCCCCAACTTTTGGGATCCAGACAGGCCTTGCTGGGACTGCCGGTTTTTCCCCAGTGGTGGCTGGCTTCAGGAACACGTTGCTTTGGTTCGATCTTAGTTTGTTTCAATCTTAGTTCATTTAGATCCTGTAAAACAGCCAAATGATCTTTGATATCAAAGGGCATATTTTCCACCACTGTGCCTTTACATTCGAGAGCAGGAACCCACATTCTTGTCCCAAATAGGACCTCATATGGGGTGACCCCCTCTAGAGATCTTCTTGTCAAATTATTTAATGACCGTTGGACCCCATAAAGATGTTTGACCCACCCATCACCTGAACCTAATACTCTAGCTGTTATAGACTGCTTTATGTCCCGGTTTTTCCTTTCCACAACAGAGTTTCCCTCAGGATGAAATAGAGAGTAGGATAGTCCGCCGTTAGTATTTATGATCCATCAGGTAAGCGAGATTGAGACTTTGCATGCTCTTTACAGCAGGAACTTTTAGTATAAATTACCGAGTGTTAACTATTTGCCGGCAATAAATCTTTTTCTTCCCTTTTTTTTTTATCGTGATGACTAGGGGGCGTGATTCTACGAATAGCTAACTATCTGTCGGCAACAAAGCTTTTTTCTTTTTGTTGTTGACTCAGCAGCGTTACATTATGAGCAGCTTGGGTGCCAGTTAAAAGGAACTTTTTGTTTAATATGTCCGGTATTTTGTGCAAATTGTGGCCGAGTTTGAATCCAATATCGGATACAGTGAGGAATGTGGGTTGTATGAAATTGTAGCAAGGGACAGATAAATGCATAGACGTTCTGCCGAATTAAATTAATGCTTGTATGTAGGCAGAAACTAGTAGTGTCCCGTTTTGTCAGAAGGTCTTCTCCTCTTTTTTTTACAGTTTATGCTTGGACACAATATATGAAACATGCTTGACTACTTGACTTTGAGATGGAGCCATGATGTTTTTTTTAAATTAACGAGAAGTAAATGACAATTGGAAAGTAGTCTTCAAAGGTACAGTGTTTGGACGTTTGGTGCTATATTGAATAAGGGTAGTTGACGTTTATATTTGTCGCTGACGTGACTTTGTTGGGGGAAAAACAACCGCTATTTTTGTCTTTGTTTATATTTCCTTTGTAGGAGTATCTTATTGACAACAGACTGGTATCGACATTCATCTTGAATTTTTGGGTAAGAAGTCAGATTCTAGGAAAGGGCCCAGTATAGATATACGAGAGAAGGTATAACTGTTATTGATGATACACTATGGTTTACTTTCTTCCTGACAGGAAGCGGGTGTCCTCCCATATGTAATTGGGGTTATTTTATATACCTCAGGGTGGATAATTGTTATTAGTAAGTACCTATATATAGGGGTTATAATTGTAAGGACAGTCCTGGTTTAATTTATGGATGCAATCCTAAGAGTAATGAGTAACACATTTTGATGTGTATTTTTGTGTAAATATGGAGGAGTACGTGTTTTTACATTGTACATAATATGGTGGAGGTGTAAAAACTATTCTTGATAGTAACATAAAGGACATGTTTCTCTGTTTTTTATTTTGCCCTTAAAACGTCAGGGGTGAAATAATTACGGAGATTTCACAAAGGTTAGCACACTTTTCTCGATGAAGGCACTATCTTTGGGACAATATGGCACTGTCGGTTTTAATCACATGGTAGTGATACTTCATATGTAGATAAGTTGGTGTAATTGATGTCATTGTATTGATTAAATCATAGGCTGTGAATTGACTGTATTTATACATATATAAAAAAAAAATGAGGAATCCCCAGGGTGTAGAGAACACTGGCTTGTTATCTGGCGGGTCCTGATGAAGGTGGCGCTTATCTTTTTAGTATGACACCGAAACGCGTTGACCAAGGCCATTTAAATCCTGCTATATGCAATTGTCCTGAAAACTGTCACAGAGACTGAAACCAACATTATGTCTCAGCTTGTACAGATATAGACTAGTATGCTTGTGTGGGTTCTCTATCTGGGGTTGAATATGTTGTCAAATGAAGAAATAATTTTGTATTGTAGAGATTTTTGAGTATATTGTAAATATGTACCTTTGATATGTTTAAATGATTAAATGATGATAGAACAAGAATTTTGATGAAAAGCAAGAAAATAAAATGAAGTTAAACTAATAGCAAGGGGTACATGTTTATGATTTTTATTTAGGTTTGTTATATGAACAGCCCATGTTAGAATTCATGATTGAATCTTAGGAAAGAAAATATAGGTCACGAGGGAGCTTGCTTATGTTGAAATGGAGAGGAGTACTGCAATGCTATGCCCAAACTGGACATAGGTTCTTTGTAAGCCCGAGAGCTAAACGAAGGGCCCTGGCCAGAATGTAGTGTGCCAATTGCGTATGTGCCGATAAAGACTTGCAAATCTTTTATAACAGTTTGAGCGTCAGCTGAGCACTGAGGACACATCCATAGGAACCTTGAGTTAGTGTTTGTGGGAATGCATTTGTCATAACGGACGCCTGCGTGTAGATAGTCTAATGCTGTCTAACAATGGTGTCTGTACTGGGCAGGCTACTTCGTAGTCTGGTGTCTGATGGCGTTCTGCAATACGCTGTCTACTGCAGTCTCTGCAGTTATTGATGAAGATGCAAATCAGTGTATTCATTCCAGGCCACCAGTACATCTCTTTTAATGTTAATATTGTATAAGGGATCCCCTGATGTGACAGACCAGCCCCACAGATGTGCTTCATAAATCAAAGCTGCTCTATGTTCCATGTTTGGATTGGAACCCTATCCCCACTCCAGGAATTCGAGCAAAAGGAACGTTGTTCGCATCAATTACATAAGAGTACTTGAGTGGAAATTTCTTTGGTAACGCTGCACAACTGTCTTTGCTTAAAGCATTGACAGCCATAAATATCGCACTGTCTATTCTCGTTTTTGAACGAGTGATTGCAGCTATGGAAGCCGTTTGTACAGCCCCCTTTGTAGCTTCATCAGCCAATGAATTCCCTGCAACGTGAACGCCATCACGTTGATGACTCAGCGTGTGTATCACGTGAGCTTTGGTAGTTTGTTTCTCAACTGAACTACTTGTTCCCAAAGCGTTTTATGCTTTATTGTGCCACATTTTGCATCTTTGAATCCGCTTTGAAGCCAATTCTGTAAATATTCATTATATGACTGGACACAGTAAAAGGAATCGCACACTATAAGTGTGGGGAATTTGCGATCTGTATTTTCAAGTGTCAGTTTGAATGCTTGTAGTTCAGCTCGCTGAGCTGTACAATCTCCTAGAGATTGAGTTTTTGTGACCATTGGTCTGAAGATACCATCGCGCAAGCGACCTTTAACGATTGTGCACGCTGCACTGTAAGCTTGCTTATTCCCTGTAGTGGGTTGTGCTGATCCGTCAGTATAAATTATAAATTCGTACTGATCGAGAGGCAGAATTTCAGTGGGCAGAGGACATGTCTGTTCATATTGCAGGAACGCTTGTGTTTTTAAATCAGGATCAAAAAAATATTCAACATCTGTTGCAGCAAGAGAATTAACCCATTGTATCCATCTAGGATGTAAAGCTTTTGCATTTGGAATGCTTGCTTTTGTAACCGCCTCTAAGGCTGGTACTGGAGTCAAGACAATAATGCGTTTCCCCTGAGCTAGTGCTCTTTCTTTTGCTACAGCGGTTTGAACTGCTGTCAGTATCTTTTCTGTTGAAGTGAAGCGCATTTCTGCTTGTGTATACAAATGTGATTTGTATGCTATTGGTATTTTTTCACCCTCATTAAATGTTAAATAGGTGAATCCGCATTGACCCGAAATTATTCGGATTACTAAATTGTGTTTATTTACGCGTGTCTGTAAATGATTTGTTGCTAACATGTAAGCTTGGAGTGAACGCAGGATATCTATGTGTTCCTGTGTCCAATGTTTTGTTGAAAAATCAGGTTTGATTAATTCATAGAGAGATTTAACCCTTTCTGCATAATTTATAATGTAAGTTCTTCCAAAATTTAAGAAACCCAAGATAGATTGTACATTTTTCAGTGTTTTTGGAGGTTGGAGCAGCGCACACTTTTCTAAAAAGTTAGCTGCCAGGCTCTTGCTTTTACTTGAAAGCTCATATCCTAGAAAAAGGACATTGAGATGGGCAATTCTGGATTTTTTAAAGTTGAATTTATATCACTCAGAGGCGAAGCCCAGTATAATGGTATTCACCCTGTTCAAGTGCCTATCTAGGTCATCGTCTGTCAGATAGATGTCATTGACATATGACAATGCCTCGTTATCATAAATTTGTAGTAACTCTGTTACCCTTGCTGAGAATAACCCCGGCTATTTTTGAACCCTCGTGGGAGTCTACAAAATTGATGCTGGGTCCCCATTTTTGAGAAAGCTGTTAAGTACCTGCTTTCAGGTGCTATGTTTTGACAAAAGAAACCGTTTGAAATGTCCAATGTGGTTTTATATTTTTTACGCACAACGTTATTCATTAATGCTGCACTATGTGCATTTTGCACTGCAAATGTTTTGGAACAAGTGTTCAAGTGTCTGTAATCCAAAACTAGACGATATGTATTGTCTGGTTTGGATACAGGAAACAAAGGATTGTTCATTGTGGAGGTGCATGTTTCAATCACCCCTTGGTATTCGAGTGGATCTAAGAACTCTCTGACCTGTTTTTTAGCTTCTTGCTTTATTGGGTACTGCCTTTTGTGCAGTAAGTTGATTATTTTAGCTGTATTTTGTGGTGAGGTGAGTCCTCATCCGATCCTACATGATTTGTGTATAATGCTGGGGCCTGTGCTACTGCCCATTTCCTGGCATAAGTATATTTTAGGTGAATTCGAATATGGTTGGAGAAGGCTGTCATAATGATGTCCTCGCCATGTGGGCACTCCCTAACACATTTTTTGGGGCCTGTCCTGTTCTGCTAGAAGTATATCATAACCCCTTGAAAGTTTCTCCCAAAAGAGTGCTTTCACATTTCTTGGTATGTCTCCCTCCATTCGGTGTGTTATTTCATATAACGTTTGTGGAGTGCTAACCCTGGTGTCTACAGTCTCTACTGTGATGTACTCATTCAGGTCCACTACCTCCTGAAGTTCCTTCAGGTTGTGGCGAGCTTTGTTACTTCTGCTGCTCTGTCCAGCATGGTCTGAGACCATTCTCCGTTCTTGAGCTGTGTTCTCAGTATTCTCGGCTTGTCTGATCTTCAGACCTGCTACCTTTTTTGTGAATTTAGATTTTGATTTATTTTTCTGAACGTGTTGATTGTCTTTGGACTTCATGCGTTCTTCTTTGTGATCTGACCGTCATCTTCTTTCTGATCTCTATGACGATATCCGGAAGGTACGAGAGGAATGTGTATCAGTATCTTGATACCTGTCAGGTTTTCTTAAAGTATCCCTATTCCTGAGGTTATACCTCCTTTCAAAGGGCTCCTTTTGAGGAGATCTACCTCGGGATTGAGAACGTTTCTCTTTTGAATTTTGTTTATTAGTTTCTCACTTCTTTTTAGAAGATGTAGGATTTTGAATGTTAGAGTCCTTCTCAGGACCTTCAGACAGTTTTGGCTTCAAAGGTTTTCCACCCAAACTGTCTCTGCCTAATTCTGCATAAGATTTTCTATTATTCTGGGTAGTTCATGTTGATGTTCTGTTACATTAAATTCCCTTAAGCGTTGGTGGATTGCCACTGATGCTGCCTCCCCTTTAATATTAGATAATATTATTGTTGAGACCTGGTCGAAGTTTTTCAGCAATTTCATACCTAAATTCAGAGCAGGCCCTGCCCCGTATTCGTTTTGAATTCATTTCAGGACATCTGGTATTACTGCAATTGACGGAACACCATGTGTTTTAGTATAGATGGCAGCAAAGACTGTGCCCCAAGTGGTGCAGTCTTCCAGTTGTGGTGTGATCCCTATTGGTAAACAGATTGTTAGAATTCTGTGTTTCTCATAAGGGCTAGTATTAGGAAATACTGTTCGATTTGAGTAATTTTTTTAGCTATCCAGAATGGAATTTGTTCACGTTTTGTGGGCATTTTACCCATGACTGCGCGTAAAGTCTGTGGAGTAATTTTTTGGAATGGTTATTGGTGGTTGGACTGTGAAAGTCTGCATGACATATTGGACTAATTGTCTGTACATTTTTTATTAACTCTTGTAGTTGAGTAAGTAATTCCTCGTCTGACATCTCTTCGATGTCAGGATGAGGTGTGTAGCCGGCTAAAATCAGCCATGTTGCTCCTGGTCTACCTAGTGGACCGAGCCTGGTAATGTTTGTTGTGATGTTTTAGGGCGCCTTTAAACCAAAGATTATGCTCCTGGTATGTGAGTGGAATTTCAATATCCTCGAAATTAAAATATTCCTCAGGTGGTTCATCTTCTTTAAAGAAGTGAAATACTTTTGTTACTGGATTTGATTCTGGGAATACAATCCATGAATAGAATACCTCTGTCTGAAAAGATTTGTGTGCCTCTATCAAGAAAACTGCTCTACCACCTCTTGGTGTTAATCCGAGTTTTATAAGTTTTAGAGTGATGGCTCTCCTTAAGTTTGGAGGGATGTTTATAACCTCCTCATCGGTTTCATTTAAACCTGTAAAATTATAAGCTGTTACGACTGGATCAGTCTCAGCATTATCCCCATTCTGGGACATTGTTTTTGAAAAATGTAGAACAAGTTTCAAGGAAACAAAGATAAGGTGCACAATATTTTGGAACACTGTATCCTTCAACGTTGAACAAACCAAATAGCTAATATATAGGATTTTTGTCCTCTTCAGCTTTGGCGGATACTTAACCCTACCCACTCCAGACATCTTATGGAGTGTGTGAGTAGGGGTCTCTGAGAAAAGCACGACTGAGTTACTCAGTATCTAGCGTTAAATTAGTGCCCTACCAAACGTTTGGGCGCCATGTAGTGTAGTTCCTATTTCCCTAGTAGGCTCTGCGCATTGGAATAATATACCCTGTAGATTTGGCATAGGACTGAGGTCAGTATGCCCCTATCGAGTATATTAAACTTAATTAATTTGCACCAGCTAACTCAGAGGCCACTAGAAAATCCTTGTAAACAAGAAGGGAGTAGTTTCTGGCAACTGCATAAACATGACAACTTTGTTTACCTTTAGAATCAGAACACTCTCAGAATTGTGGAAACAACAGATAACAGTTTCACTCAGCTAATCGTGCATGCTTAGTTTCTTCAGAGTTTACACAGAAAGAATAGATGGGCATTTCAATAAAAGGATTTATTGAACAGTCTTGTTTCTCGTGTAAGAGATATGAGCTGTTATAATCACAAGACAGTATGCGAGATAATTATGTACAGCGTAAGCAGTAGAAAGAAATAACACTGCGCTAGCATTATCTTTTAGCTATGACATATATATTCATATACATAAATAACATAGGCTAAAAATGCGAGTACTCATAACATGCTTCTCTAACTAGTTCTACCCCTGTGAACCTAACCTAAGTGTAGTACTATGTAAGACGTAGGTGCTGTATTCTATAGGATGTTATTCTATAGTTAAGTATAGTATGCTAAGACTCCTTCTAGGTTCTAGTCAGCTCCATACCTTGAGAATGAGAGAGGTGGGAATCTCTTTCCGGGTCTCGAACTCAAACACCCCGCGAAGGGAGTCAGAATACTGGAAGCTGGATTCTCTGCGAGCAGGGATGACAGTGTCTCTTGTCAGTGCGTCAGGCCGGGACACGGGCTCCTCTAAAGTCGGAACTCCTCTTACTTGCTTGGGCAAGGGAAAGTATATTTATACCTGGTAGGTGCATTGGAATGTTAGCATTGACGTAAAGTCAGGCAGAGGAAGACATCAGGAATGAACCCTTAAGGAATAGCGGTTCATGCATAATAAATGAGTTCTTGGAGAAATCAATAATCCTGGGCTAGGGAAACTCCCAAGAGCTTAAGGGTCTGGTTTCTAAGAACTGGTTGTGACTTTGGGGTGGGTGGATGTAGGTGACCATGCCTGTATTTGGATAGCATGGCTAATGCCTAAAGAAGGACTGGGATCTTATGCCTATATAAGGGCAATGCGAATTGTGCCTATATAAGGACATGTTTCATGAAAACCTATATACGGACACCTAAAGCGGAATACAACAAAACAACAATTATAAGGTGCCCCGCGGTGGCTGCGATGAGAAGTCCTGCATCTGGGATGCATCGTGCAGAGGTGGTTCCAAAGCAGCTACAACAAGTTACGTGCTGCATCGGTTCTACTCACAGGACCACAGTTTAGCTGGCAGTGCACCTTCAGACCCAGTCCCAAGGGTCCAGGGCTGGGGTGGCACCACATGGAGGGCAAGATTCATAGCAATTACATTTAGGTGCTGGGTGCAAGGAGTTTGGGGAATTTTCTGTTCCTGAGACACTGATCAGGAGGCCAGTCAACTAGCTTTTGGAGTCACTGTGATGGTCCTGTGTTTAAGATGCAGGTTTAGTCCTTTTCACTAAGGCAGCAGGGCAGAAGAGTAGCAGGCCTTCTTGCAGAGCAGCACAGCAGTGCTTCTGAGCCTTCCACAGGCCAAGAGTTGTACTGAAAAGTTGGGTCTGAGAGTCTATTATAGATATGGTTCCCACTTTGAAGTAAGAGACGTTTCTGGAGCTTTCCACCCTAGAAGTGTTTGGAAATTCTTGCATTCCTGCCCTGGCTCCAGCTTGTCCTATGGCACACATGATTAGTGTCAAGACCCTGAGTGAGTGTGCTGGGCAGAGCCTTTCTGATGTACATGTGGGCTAGGTGGCAGCTCCTCCCTCTCAACAAGTTAGAGATTGCCCATCCTGCCAGCTGCTATTTCCCTTTGTCTCACTGTTTGGGCGCAATACGCAAAGATTATATGCCAGCTGCATTTAGGCATGTCACCCAGAATACAAACGACAGGCATGTTAGGGCAAGAGAATGGCAACTTGCTAAAAGCGGCATTTTCAGAATTGTAACTGACTTTACAATTAAAGAAGTTTTTGAAATAGTACCTGCTGCCAATTGAAACTAATTATGTAATAAATATAATATATTAACCCAATGTTAACCTGTTGGAGAGGCAGTTCTTAAAGTAGTGAAAAAAGAATTTCGTAGTTTTTTATGACTAGGACATGTAAAAGTGAAAAGTACGGGCCCGATTCACAGAATTAACTTAAGACAAAAACCTAAACGTACTACTTTTGGTATTCACAGAATGCACTTACTACTTTTGGTATTCACAGAATGCACTTACTACTTTTGGTATTCACAGAATGGATTTACGACTACTAACTTTATGTCCGCACTCGGGCCGGAAATTCCGGCCCGGAGGCGGAGCTTCCGGCCCGGAGGCGGAGCTTCCGGCCCGGAGGTGGGGATTCCGGCCAGTGGCGGAGATTTAGCCATGGCCAAAATCTCCACCTCTGGGCCGGAAGCCCCGCCTCTGGGCTGGAAGCTCCGCCTCCGGGCCGGAAGCTCCGCCTCCGGGCCGGAATTTCCGGCCCGAGTGCGGATGTAAACTTAGTAGTCGTAAATCCATTCTGTGAATACCAAAAGTAGTAAGTGCATTCTGTGAATACCAAAAGCAGTAAGTGCATTCTGTGAATACCAAAATGGTAGTAAGTTTAGGATTTTGTCTTAAGTTAGTTCTGTGAATCGGGCCCTACATGTCTATGGGCTATTTAGGGCCTGTGCTAGCGGTGACTTATATGTATTAAAAGGAAGATTTGGGTCTGGCAAATGGTTTATAATTCTAGGTCAAAATGGCCATTTAAAACTACACACACAGGCTGCAATGGTAGGCCTAGGACATGTTTAAAAGGGCTACTTAAGTGGGTGGCACAATGAGTGCTTCAGGCCCACTAGTAGCATTTAATTTGCAGGCTCTTGGTACATGTACGACTGCTTTAATTGGGACTAACAATAAATTAAATGTGCTGATTTGCTGCAAGTCAATTTCAGGATCAGCCAGCTAAGTGCCACTGCATCTACTCTTACTTATGCTTACATTGCCATATTGCAGGAGATGCACATTATAGAGTTGGAAGCGCCGTCTCAATGAACACCTTCAGGAAGACCCTCAAGACCTGGCTCTTTGGTTAAAATAGAACTGCTGATTCCCCCCCTCCCCGCCACCTTAAGACCCTTACAGGTGAGTAGCGCGCTTACAATTCCAATTGATTGATTGAAGTGGCCGTCTACATTCAAGCTAGAAAGAACAGATTTTTCAAACCAAATTTTTGGCACACTCCTGCAGAGTTCTAATATGGGTTGTGCCGGGGCGAGAAGGCAGAAGAGAGACCCTGATGATCAATAGGAGTTTGTGAGTCTGAGACTGGATGGCTATCATGGGCTTTACTCTTCTAAATTAGTGGAGGCGCCACTGCTATACAACATGAACAACCTACAGAAGCTGGCCTTGGATGAACCTTTAGTGGTGGGGGGGGACTATAACTGTTTATTGGACACCTCAATAAACAGGTCCCACCCACCAACATTTGGGAGGCTAGATCCAGAATTGCCACTTATTCAATACATTGAGACAAGCATATCCACTGACTAAGGAATATTCTTATTTTTACCATTTTCAATCTCTGCACACTAGGAAAGCGTATGTCGTCAATTTCATGAAGGATCAAAACAATGCATACCACTGAGGCTCCTGGGCTGTTTTTATATCCCATAGGAAGTCAGGCATAGCATCTCTGAAAACTAAGGAAGCTAAAGACTGACCAGTCGTGGCTCTCCTGAGCCAAATTGTGATTGAAAAACACGTTTGAAATGTCCAAAGTTGTTTTATATTTTTTACAGACAATAGTATTAATAAGTGCCATACTATGGGTATTTTGCACTGCAAATGTGTGCGTATGACTATTCAAATGTCTATAATCTAAAACAATGCAATAGGAATGATAAGACTTTAAAACTGGAAAAAGAGGATTATTTATTCAGGAGACACATGGTTCAATTCCTCCTTGGTACTCCAGTTGGGAAAGAATGTCTTCAATTGGTGCCTTTGCACTCTGTGTAATAGGATACTGTGGTTGCACCTGATGTGTAGACCATATAGGAATTTTATGGTAAGGAGAAACCTTATCCCAACCAGTATGATTATTATAAAATGTGGGGGCCAAAGCAAGCGCCCATTCGGAAGCAGAAGCTTGTTTGACTTCGTCTGGCACAAGGTGTAAAAAAGAAGGTATAATCACATCTTCTCCCTGGGGCAAGCAAGAACAAAAGATGGGGGCCAGTCGACCTCTGCCAAGAGAATATCATATTATGTATTTAAATTATCGTAGAAGATTGCTTTAATTGTGCGTTTAACACAACCTTCAAATTGAAGATCCAAAAGATATAGTCTATCCGGGGGGCTACATGAGTGTCTGCATTTTCAACTGTAATAAAGGTTTCCGTTGCTTTTGCTACCAGAAACTGGAGAAGATTCTGGCATACTATGGTGACCTCTGCTGCACTGTTGAGGAGAGTCACCGCCCAACTCCTGTTCAGGAGTAGAGTTCTCACCGTCTGTGCCATATTTACCTGTTACAGCTGCAACTTTCTTTTTCTGAAAAGGGGTTTTGCATGGAGAAGGTTGATCCTCCTTTATCTTCACATCAGAAGAGCATTGTGTTTCACGTTTCAGTTGCGCATACTCTCCTTGTCTGCAATCAGATTGCCCTCCTCTGTCATACTGCTGGTCAGATGATTCCTGAAAGGAAAGGAGAACCTGCATCTGACTAAAACCTGTCATGAGTCCTAATCTTAGTGCAATCACGAAGGTCATAACTTTGCACAGAGGACCCCGGAGTCAGGAACCTCCACGTTGTGTAGTTTTCTGTTATGGTTTAGATTTATCCAATTTCTTTTTTAAGAAACTCTCAGGCAGGTCTGACAACCTTGTCAGAACTAGGATTGCCAAGTGGTGGTACAGAAGGTCTGGTCTCGACCTATTATGGCCTAGAGACGTGTACACATCAGCGATAATGACAGGCAACTCACGTTTGTGGTCAGCTACTGCCACAGCAGCAAGTCGCTGGCATATAGCCAAAGACGCTGCTTCACTTTTAACATTAGAAAGAATGATTTCAGAGATAGCAGAAACATTTCCTACAAGTTTCAAAGCCAAATCGAGGTCAGGACCTACCCCATGCTAATTCTATATCTGTATGAGGATGCGCGGTAGAACAGCCATCGAAGGAGTGCCATGACAAAGAGAGTAGACCATGGCAAAAACAGTTCCCCAGGTGTGGCAGTTGGCTAGAGAGGGAACTAGGCCATTGGGTAAACACATAGTTAAAATGTTGTGCTTGTCTTGTGGTCCCAAAAGGGGGAACACAGCTTTAAGTTGATCTATTTTTTGGGAAATCCAAAAGGGTATTTCTTCATGATTTGTGAGTCGTTTGCACATAACTGAATGAACAATTATGGGACTATTAATATGACCTACTGGCACCTGTGGTTGTCACTGCAGGGCAACATTTGCTGGTCCTGCCAGCAAAGTGGGTGCAATAAATTCAGGCAACAATACAAGTGTATGAAGCTCTAGTTTGTACTAAATTAATATTAACTAAGTCCGTATAAGGGGTATCATTCACTAATGCCGGGCCGGTGGCCCCTTCAAGACTCAAGGGGCCCATCTGGACAGTACTAAGCACATGAGGAAAGGCTCCATTAAACCAAGTCTGGTACTACTACACAGTAAGTGGAATTTCAGTAAGCGCATACGGGCGTTATGCACTGGGAACTGCTGATAGTGTGTATTCATGGAATGTATGAAAAAAACAACAGAACTAGCTGCTACTTAATAACTGTGGAGAAGAAATCCCCAGTACAACGGACGTCCCCGGGAAAAGGTGCTGGGGTATTGTGGACGAACACAAGCACTACTCAGTGTTCTCGCAAGTAAGTACCAGATCAAATGTTGGGGGCACCATGTTGCAGGGATTCTGCTCTTGGAACAGAACTATCCTTGAAACCATAGAACATCAGTATTTAGGGACTGAGCCACCATACCACCTCGGTATCTACGGGCCCGAGTCTGACTAGCTTAAGTGCCTCATTTGCCCCACTAACCTTACCTGAGAAACAAGTGAGTTGGCACCCCAGAACACAACACTCTCGACCCTCTCAGAGATTGAAGTAAAAGGACACACCCTTTCACTCTCTCACTCACCCACGTCCACAAAAAGATAACCTAGAGACACAAAGGCAGTTTAGAATATTCATTCAAACTATTGTGCTCTGAAATGCAGTATACATGCCACAATTAGAAAACAAATGCATAATAAAAATACTGTGAGCATGGTTAATAATCCATTTATCATCAAAAAGAAACGGTCATCTCATAGGGCACAGTAACCCAAACCTCATTCCTTGCTAATGAAACTAAATGATTGTATAGCAAAGATCTCTGGGATTACTGGCAGACCCCATACCTTAGCATTCACATATGGATGTTCTACATTGTTAGCAGGCACAGTTCTCTTGTCTCAGAACTCTTCTTCCATGTGTCTGTTTTCTGCTCATCTATATGATAAGACATGTGTACAATAGACAACAGCTGCATTCTTGTTTTATCTCTAGGTCCTAGTGCCTGGCCAGAAATAATAGCAAGGGACATTGTTATTTGACCTTGTCTATGGTGTCAAGCCTAAATCCCAACAAAGTAAAAGAATGCAAAAACATATGCAGGGTCTGTATGAAAGTACAATGTGGCAAAAAAGTAAAAAGTTTTTATAAAGTAACATATGCAAAGGAGAATGAGCCCTACGACATACACAGTTTGGCTAAAATAGGGAAAGGTACAATGGCCATGCAGGAAACACATGACAAAACAAATGCAAGGTAAATATTTTCCAGTACATTACACATGGTAATTCCACTCAGATGTATATACAAGTGTAATGCACTTTAAAATATAAAACATGCCCCATCCCTTCACAAGTAAAGTAACAGTAGGAAAAGATCAAGAGGCCCGACAAAGGAATGCAGAATGTATTGAAATTATAGCAAATTTAGATTTCCCCAGCTTCTGAATCATTCTTAATTAATGTTTGCAAATACTTTCAATATGTCTGACTATTCCGGCAACAGAACCTGATATTATCTCAGATCTCCCAAGAGAAATAAGAGAAATATAGAAAAGGGATACTCTACTTAGAAGAGGCACAGCACTAGTTCCCAAGAGAAGGGATTCCTAACTGTACTGCTACTAAACTGAGACAAAATCCTAACTGTATGACTTTCAGTATTCACAAAAGGGATCTAGAAGTAGTAAAGTTAGGGATTTAGTAGTAGTAAAGTTAGAATTCCTAACTTTACTACTACTAAATGCCTTTTGTGAATACCGAAAGTTGTAAAGTTAGGATTTTGTCTCACTATAGTAGTAGTAACACTAGGAATCCTAACTTTCCTACTACTAAATGCCTTCTGTGAATACCAAAAGTAGTAAGTTTAGGAATTTGTCAAAGATTACTTTTGTGAATCTGGCCAAAGGTGAATAAATGACCCTATTATCAATTTGGAACAACTGATGCTTAGTAGTGTTCATTAGGTAATACCTACATTTGGACACATGTTGTTTTGTCACCATTTGGTTGTTGATTTCAATTTTCTTCTTCAAAGACACCCACACTTCAACTGAAATCTACTTCCTTAACTACGGTTGCCAAATTTTAGAAGATGGATGACAGCCTCTAAGCAACAGAAAAGGATGTTCCATTACTAAATGAGGAGTTGTTCAATGTTATTTAAAAAAGCAATGAAGATAAATCATTGAGACAAGACAGCCAAGCACTTTTGTTCAGCTAAAGATTACATTCTTTGACTTAACCATTACACTCAAGGTCAGATAAAGCTCATTTGACATGTTTAATATAACAATTTGCCAGACTTTAAGCCATTTCATGAGAGGTAGTTGGACCCCATTATCCTTCACTAACATGTCACAGAAACTTTTTTTTATGAAGGGAATCTATCACCAGGTCTGTGGCAACCCTCTCAACAAACTTTACTTTATGCCGCATGGAGTGGTAATCCACAAGCACTGACACTTTTCACATGTGTAGGAGAAAACCATTAAAGGAGTAAGGAATATCCAAAACCATACATGTTGTGGCCACAATATAGTTCACATAGGTTAAATTGCTGATTTGTAGGTTTCTCTTGCTTGAAGCACAGACTTCATATGCTCTAACTAACTCCACCAAGCAGCCCATATCTGGCCACACAAAACAAAAATACCAATATATCCATGTGGTTCACCTTTTAATAGCTGGACGGACACATTCTGGTGGCACAAACTTCCTCACTAGATAACTCATGACTGACATGAAAAAAGGTTTCCAGTAACTTGTTAAAGTTCTATCTGAAGGTCACGCTTAGGTAGTGTACTTCTTTGTTACATTGAAAATGCCAACAGCTTAATCTGCGTCTGCTTCATTCAAATCCTGCTTTGACACTCCATCAAATTACTGATTTATAGTCTTCCGAAATGAATTCAAAATATCATCTTCAATCTTTCAATAGGTGGTTTGTGTGGGGAAGTACAGGGAGAAAGATGTCTCTCCACTTTTTGGAAGAGGACTGCCCATCATATTTAGAGAAATCCACTGACCTGGCTGTGGTGGCTCCACTGAGGACACAGATATTTTGCAGGACCAGCACTGTGTTTAAAGCACCAGGGGCCGTATTACACATTATCACTGTTTGCGCCTGGTGTACCTTTCAAAAGAGGTTTAAACCATCTGAGCTACAGGAGGCTGTTCCAGTGGAAACCTGATGCCTCCCCACATCTAAATGAAGCAGGGAATTATAAGTTTAAATCCCCCTCTGCCAAACTCTAAATAAATCCGTTTGAAACATTGATCTAATGTTTACCTTCTCTCAGTGAAAGAAGTACCTCTGTCTACCAGCTGTGATAGTTTACATTCTGTTTGAAAAAGGTTGCAAAGGAGTAAGAAGGACTCTCTGATGAGTACAAAAGTATCTCACTGTACAAAACCTTGACATTTGTGTAAAAGATGCAGAAGAGGTTCTATGATTTTGGAAAAATGTTTGGCAAATTCCCTACAGTAGCCATGACTCCCAAAAAAAGGGTGCTTTCTTGATGGCATGGATCACAACCCCATCTTTGTAATTTTGTGTCCTAAATAGTTAACCTATGATCAGAACAAAATTTAGTTTACACCACTGAGGATCAATAATTCCTTAGGTGATATGGCACAAACATCAGATTATTTACCATTATATGAATCCATATCGTTGTTAAAGATTAAAATCATGTCCTGAAACATTTCACCACCCCTTGCAAATTTCTAGAAAGATTAAACCAGGAGTGTGCAAAATTCATGCAATTGGTTTTCAAGCAATTACTCAAAATGCACAAATACATAATCTGCCATTCAGCGCAAGGCCCGGACTGGGAACTGCAGCCAGCCCTGGCAGATTGCTGCTCAACTGGTCACGGGAGTGGGGCCGGGGGTGCTAGTGAGTAGTACCGCTCACGCTCTTTTTACAGGGAGCCGATATTGCAGCACTGCAGCAAAACCGGCCCCCTGTAACAAAACAGCCCCCCTCAGGTATATCACAGCCCTAACCCGCTACGGCCAGTCCTGCCCTGTTCAGCGCTATAATTTGGGGTGAAATGCACCCTCACATTAGTTTTTCATGTGGAAATTTATTTTGTGCTAAAACAAGGTGCAAAACACAACAGCAACTCTTTTTCTGGTTGTTAGCGTTGCTCCTATGCTCCCACACTATGATTTCACACTGAACAGCAGTATTATGAGGCGGCATCACATATACATAATAGCATATTTTGTCTTAATACGAAATTAGCAAAATTATGCAAAATATGTTGCCATGATTTAAAATTCACCTGGTCCTCGATGGAATATGATTCCTTAGAGGACAGGAGCTGCTGAAGCAAGTCATTATTCTCTTTTAACAATACAAACCTAAAGGTGTAATAAATAAGGTAAGGAGTTGGAATTCCATAGCCAGTTCTGTCTGGGTGCAAGCTGTTTTAAGGTAAAATGTAGGAAAGAGTGTTGTGACCTTTAGCAAGTTAACATCCTATTTAAGCTAGGAAAAGGATGTCTTTTCTCCACAAAACATGAGTTAAAAGCCCTCCAATCCACGATCAATTGATGTTTTCTGTAGGACAATTCCTCTTTTTGCATGCTCACTCCCATTTTATTTGGACTTTGACTTTGCTAACCAGACCCTAAAGCCTGTCAAACATTTACAATACTCCGAATTGGCATATCTAACAAACCTATAAGTCCTTAGTATATAGTACAAAGTGAACCCAGGGTCTGTAAGATAAATGTCACTACTGGGCCGCAGCACACATTGTCCCATCACTAGAGTGACAGAGCAAAACATGACTGCAGGCCTACCACTGTAACCTGTCTGTGTTGCTTTGAAACTGAAATTTTGAACTCCAAAATAACATCTTTTTACAGGCCTAAACGCTCCTTTTAAATATTAATAGGTTACCTTGAAGTAGGTCTTAAAAGCATATATGGCAAGGTATTTAAAAGTAGGGCATCCAAAAGTATAATGTTAAACATTTCCTTACAATTAAATGGCTTAAAGGCTATTTCACTGTAGCAGCCTGAGCTAATCCATAGGAAAGTAATAATATACAGTATTAAAAATTATAATGTTTTCTCCCCCTATGAGCCAACTACATAGTTAATTCTTGGGCTTTTTGAAATATTTATTACAAGTCCAATTTATTGGTATGTCGATTGTAATTAATATTTTGCAAAAGTTACTTTTACAAAGTCACGTTTCACCTGCCTAAAGCCTCTAGAAAACCATTTGCATAAGTGTTCAACTACTCCCAGGAGCTGAATACCCTTTTTGATGAGATCTGAGCATGGTTCCAAAGCTAAGACAAATGCCTTGGTTCTATGGAGGTGTTATGTTCCTCTGACAGTATGGCCATCTGAGCAGTGCCCATGGGCTTAATTAACTTTAGAGAGGCCTACTCTGTCACAGCTGCCCCCAGAAATGGTTTTGAGTGACCACAGAAGGGTTGCTCATTTCCCTGGTCTCTCCTATAGGGTAGGCACAGGAACTCTACACAGGGGAAGAAAGGTTCTGCCATTTTGAATTAAGGTAGAGAGGGGTACTATGGGATTGTTTGATGTAAGGCACACAAGTCTCATCGGGGCCACCGTCGAAGGAGAACCAATTGACACTGAAGACCTCAGGGACACAAAAACTTCAACAAATTCCACTGAAGCTTTTCCTGCCTAAAATAAAATGTTTTGCTGAGGCCTCATCCACCCTGATGCTTGAATCCATTGTCATCAAGCCCCTTCTCTCAATACCAGCCCACTGCCTGCTTCACTAAAGGCTGTTGATGATGGAAGTAACTTTTTCACTGGAATGAGCCTGGTCCCTGTATCCGACCCGTGCTCCATCGTGGTCAGCCCTAACTTGTGCCTATGTACCAGTCAAGTGCAACCAGATGACCGTGGTTGGGGCTTAATGGCATTCTCTGGTGCAATTTTCATTGAAAACTGTAAAACATCACATATATGGTGTCATTTTATTGCATTTTTGTTATTTCGGTTCATTTTGTTCGTTAAACTTTTTTCTAATTTTATAAACTGGAGTGCAATTTATATTGTGTTATGTTTGCAACTTTTTAGCTATTTTGATACTTCTAAATGCTTTACACCTTTTCTTAAGTTGAGTCTGTCTTCTCTATGTCACAGCTACCAGGAGTTAAACTTAGGTTTAAATTCTGAAACTTTTATTAGACCTAACAATAATAGTGACAATATTACTTGTGGTGGAGTACAATCCACCCCGACTGATAATCCACTTTCTCACATTTACCATTACTTTAATTGACCAACCCAATTAATTGTAGCATTGTGATACCCCTCTCTGATAAGAGGTGCAATGTTGTTGTGCTACCAAAGGAGCTGTATTTGATGGAGGCTATCACCAGTCATCACACAAAATATGCTATACCATTAGCTCGAGGCAACAGTAGTTGCACACAATTAATATGTTCGATTACTGGGTGAATGGCAAGTTCAAGACCAATTGAAAATGAGGAGCATTGGTTTTTGAAGTGCTACCATCTCATCTATCTGCTGCCCAAAAGTCCATAAAGACAGCAAAAATTCTAGACTTCTATAGAACATAAAAAATATGTGTACTCCTTCCTATGTCCCTTTGTTGTAGCCCACCCTTAATTTATTAAGGACACTCATAATTTTCTAGCACATAAGGTATTCATAACGTGGTACGAGTCCTATTTGTTGATCAAATGTGTGTGTAATTTGTACAAGTAGTGATCACACCATGGGTATAAGGGCCTGTAAACATTTTCCATGTGCCAGGTCCAAGGCATAAATGTTTTCATTTTGTCTACATAATAACTATTGTTGGTTTGATGAGAAAATATGTCTACCGAGACAGGGAACAGCTATGGGCACCTGCTTCACCCCCCAGCTATGCCAATTTGGGGAAGAGCCGGTGGCGTGAGCAAGTAGTGTGGATGCCCAAAATGGAGAAATACAATTCCCATGTAATCACTTCGATAAGATTTAGTGACAATCGTTTTATCATCTGGGAAAGTGACAGAAACTTGGTGAGTGACTTTGTTCAAAGCTTAAACATCAATACCTTCAATCTCAGATTCACATGTGATTTCAATAGTGAATGTGTTCATTTTTTAGACGTCATGGTTAGTGCCAGTAAAGACACCCTTAGCATTAAACCTTTTCACAAAGATGTTACAGGGAACAGTGTTCTCAATGCTGGGACTAGCTATTCTGAAAAACTCAAATGGAGTATCCTACATGGAGAAATATGATGCATTCAGCATAATTGCAGTTCACTCAAAGACTTTGACCAAGAACAACCTCAGATGATCAATAGATTAAAGGCCAAAGCATACCCCTCTTGGGAGCATGATGAGGCAAAACTATGGTGACTTTAAATGGTCAGAAAGAATTAACTTTTCCTTGCAAAAGCCAAAATAACATTGAAGATACACTCAGGTTCATTACTATGTTTGGTGATAAATCTAAAGAAATGTAAAAGATTATGAAGAAGAACTGGCACATTCTTCTAACAGATAGTCATGTTCAGAAAATTATTGGGCCTCACTCCAGCATCACCTACAGGAGGAGAAATAAATTGAGAGATAAACGTGCGAAATCAGATGTCAGTGGAAATGAGGGTGTGCAGGGATTGACGTGAAGGGCTTCTTCATTTGTGTACACTCCAAAGCCCTGCAAATATAGCAGCACTGTGGCCTGGTACAGTGTACCATACTCCAACAAGCCTATGTATATTAATGAATTATACACTTGTAATTCTGATTTTGTGATGTATGTATTGGTGTGTCCCTGTGAATTAAGGTACATAGGCAGCCCTATCCACCAGGTGAAGAAGAGAGTATTGGAACACATGAGAGCTTTAAAGAGCAGAAATCATTCATACCCAGTGACATGTCACTATGAAGATAAGCATGACATTGAACCTAGTAAGATGAGGGTCTTTGTCATAGACAGGATACAGGAGATTAAAAGGGCTGGTGATAGAGAGTTCAAGCCTAGGCAGATGTTGTCTAATTATATAATTAATTTGGAGACCAAATTCCCGAAATGACCCAACCAGGATGAGGAACTGAGTGTTCACTTGGGTTGAGAATATCAAGATAAGGGAATGATCACATACACCTGACACTGTAAATTGGTTGTTAGTTCCCTCCTCTTAGCTTCAGCAACAGTCTTGTATGCTTTTAATTCAGTTTTTAATGAAGGTAAAAGCACAGCATGCTTTTTTTTAAGTTGTTTATATTTTTCAGAAAACAGGGATGTTGAAACTGTGAATATAACTCAGTGACAGTGTTGCAGTTGAATAAACTAAGATTTTCTATTGGTTTCATTTTGGTAGACAGTGCATTACAGGCATATTTCTTTATTAGACAAGACAACTTGGGCGTGATGTGGATTGTTTAGTGCTTTCCGGTACTACTTGGTAGATATATATGATTGAGTTTGCTATTAAAATTAAATATGAGGTATTTGGACAACTTAACCCATTATTTGATACATTAATTGGATTTTAGGTAATTGCCAGGAGCTATGTAGAACCATTCAGGTCTTGATACTTGTACTGAGGGGTGTTGGACCTGGACCTATCTGCAGGGTCACCCCCATCCTTTTTGCCTTTCCCCCTCCAGTTTTATGCAGAATTTGTTTTTGCTGGCCTTATGGCTCTGTGCACTATACCACTTCTAACCCCCACCAAAGGGCTTGTGCTCTCTCTTCTAAACATGGAACAATTGGCTTAACACAATTGGCATACTTAATTTACTTATACGTCCCTAGTATAGTGGTACGACATGTACCCAGGGCCTCTAAATTAAATGCCACTAGTGGGCCTGCAACACTGATTGTGTCACCCACCCAAGTAGCCCAAATTCAGATTTCCGATTATGGATGCGACTCCTGAAAAAGCAGAATCTCAGAGGGTTTGTATATTTTCAAGTACCAAATACTGGAATGCTCATTAGTGCACAGGAACAAACACACATTGGAATCTGAATTAGGGCGTCCACTCGGGAATACGCTTTGGACATCCTTCAGACGGACTTACTTAAGCACCTTTGAGCTACATTTCCACTTAATATATGAAGAAGTAGGATCGGTTATTATCACGGACATTATTTCTTGTCTTGCAAGCCTTGAGGAAGTCACTGGATGTGACGAAAAACGTGTTGGCGGTTCTCGCGCATCTTGATCAGGACTGTACAACTGTGAATTTTCTGTACAACTTTTCCCCCATCTACATGTTCTCTGCAACATGGGTCTTTTTGCAGTCATGATTTAATTTGTGATGTTTCAAAAGTAAAGAAAATAATAACCTATGATTGTTGTTTGACCAGTGATATATTGATTACATGGTTTTGTGAAGACAGCTTATCAAGGTGGTACATGAGAAAAGATTTGATATCTAGAGTGCAGGGGTATAACTAGGTTTGAATATATATATATATATATATATGTGTGTGTGGTGCACAGGATGGATCCCTTTGTGACGCCGGCGCTCAGTTTTTCGCGCGGTGCAAAATCCATACGACAGGATCCAGTCGTTTGATATTTAAATATATATATATATATATATATATATATATATATATATATATATATATATATATATATATATATATATATATATTAGAAATTCCTCCAACAGTCCTCACCGGAACCGCCACTCGTCTTTCGGGTGGGTGCTGGTGCCGGTGCACTGCGACAATTTTTCACCAGAACCTCTGTTCACACAAACTTGTGGCACACACTCGTGTTCGTAGTTTTAAGTTGCTTTTTTGTTCTCGCCCTGTAGCTGACCAATGCGTTTCGGCCATGATGGCCTTTGTCATATGTATGTAAAGAGAGAGAGAGAGAGAGAGAGACAGATCTATAGATAGAGATTTATAGATCTATATGTATATCTATGTATTTATATCTATATATATTTATATATAGATATAGAAATAGAAATATATATATATATATAAATATATATATAATTTTAATAATGACTATGTATTAGTAAAGTTATGTTAATAATATTATAATACACTTGAAAACTTTTTTTTAAATAATGTTTAGTAATTAAAAATAATTCTTTACAAAACGTTTAATAAATTTAAATGCACATTATCTTTTTTAAAAATGTAGCTGGGATTTTTTTTACGTTTATTCTTGAGAATATATTTTCTAATTAAATACATATGTTTTAAATAATTAATTATTCCGTACAATTTAAATAATGTGCTGTAATATTTTATTTCACTAATTCTACATTTGAAATAAATAAATAAATATCTAAACGTATTTCACATTAATATTTTAGGATACAATTATTTTTTTACATTTATCACACATTAATAAATGATCCTATACTTTACCATAAGGAGACCATTGGTGGAGACCTCTGCTTACATGTGGAAAGTTATGACCTTTTAACTTGACACTCATAAATACTGGTGTAGGGGTCTTCATCCGAAGTTGGATTCATATATATTGGCACCTAGGTTTAATTTTACACTCTGAAATGGTGAATAGTAAAAAAGTGTAAAGTTACTAAATAGTGCTCGATTTGGATGTGGGCTGAAAGCCATCCGACAGTATGTCGGAGTCTTTTCTCACAACATCCGGGGTTTTCCGTCCAACCACTGTGTTATGACGTTGGTCAGAGGGAAACTCGGGGTTGGTATTCTGCTTCTCTTCTGATGGGCTCACAGAGCCCGTCTGAAGAGAAGAAGAACTGTAATCCCTTGAATGACGGCGGGGCTAGCCTCAGCTCCGATGTCGGATTATGATTTCAGCGTCCCACATCCTTACCGAAATGGAAAGGCTGTCAGAAAGTAACTTTGGGGGCCCCTAGCAGGGCCCCAATCTCCCATGGACCACCGCTATGGGGTCTGGGAGGCACCTATGGTGCACCCCTAAACATCCCTGCACCATGTAGCAGGCACCATATTTTGCAATAGAAGCTTGTGCTGCGGGCCGCACAAGCTTCCATTGAAAAATGTATGTTTGCGACCGCCCTATGGGCAGTCGCATCCTAACCCTGCGGCAGAACTGCTGACCTGAGGTCGTGCGGTTACGCCCGCCCAACATCATAACGAGGCCCCAAGTGTAATAGTACATTTACACATGAGTACATTTAAATATGGAAAATTAACCTTGTGAATAGACCCTACAGTTAACACATGAATATCTTAATGTGGTACTCATACACAATGAATGTTTGTTAAGCTGATTTTAAGTAATTATGTTTTATCACATTAAATATCTTTGAAATGATCTTTAATTTAATGGATGTGCACTTTTTATTTAGGTGTTCATTTTGCATTGTAATCATTTTTAATAACAGTCAAAATATTTACATAACAGAAATTGCATTGGATAAATGCTATTAAAACGCCCTTTAATAACTGTCTACACAGAACTTCTGTCATTTTAAAAGGCTTTAAATTTGCTACATTGTTACCATATTTGAAAGTAGTCAAATCACTTGCCCTGATAAATTAACGTAGTGACTCTCTCTTGGGAGGGTTAAAAAATGAAGTGCGCTGATAAGTAGAACAGGATGTAGCAGGAACTCCTTAAAATAATCCTATTCTGGCCTAAATTGGTTAATTTACAAGCTGTCAGTCAGCCATTGATAAATCGGTAGATGGTGCGAATCTACAACTATGCATTCATATATTCATGTATGCATCCACCTTGAATCATGCATCAACCCTTATTTATGGTTCTATTCATACACATATGTGTGACTGCCTGTAGAGTATGTTGTTTGCAGATATATGTGTTCTTGTATGTTGTTTACAGTGTATGTATATGTGTGTGCCATGATGCGTTTTGTCTTTATGTGCAAGAGTACAATCATGCTTTGTTTATTATGTGTGCCTCTCTGCTTGTTGCCAATCGGCTAATAACTGTTCGCCTCTACGTGAGTTTCTGTTTCTCCATTGACCTAAAGGACTTGTATATAATATAAAATACTTAGTTCATTCTGCATTTTCTGGGACTGCGATTATGTCATTTTATTTCTGGATACGCTTTCGATATGTTTCAGGGATATGATGGCTACACAGTATTGCCTGCGATTCTATTTTTTAACCGTGCTTGTCCGACTTTTACGGTTTTCTTTGTAAAAAACGAATAAAGTTTTGTTGATTGATAGGCTTGTATATATACTAATCTGTATGTCTGCGGAAGTCAAGTGTTCCTCTTCGTGTGCATGTTTGAGTGTTGTGTGTAGGCCATTTGTGTGCCTTTTTATGCAGACATTATGTAAAAGCCAAGTCTGTTCCTGCAACGCGCTTGCCGACTGTTCTGCTTGCCAGCGACTGTCAGAAATGTAATAAATAAAAGAATCACTCCTTCAGGGAATATAGGATAGAAACAGCAGAAAAGGAAGAATGAGACAGCATCACTTTCAGGTCTTAGAACTGAAGTAGCCTTTCGTTCTCTTTTTGGTTGAGTCCTGAGGCTTTCTGGCAGTGATGTAACCTTTCTTTCTTCCTCTAGAAGTGTTTCTTCACGAAGGAGCATTTCTTTTCAGTTGGCCTTCGAGCTCCTGTCTTCAATGATTCTACGTGGAAAATGCTTGTGATTTTTTTTGTGTAAAACCGAGCAGCAGTTTCCGTGCTCTGCGTGATATAATTGTATGGCGATTTCTAGGTATTTTCTACGCAAAAGCTATTTCCGAGTATAATGTGAGTGTTCATGGTTAGTCACTGGCTCTAATTTTTCTCAACATGTTCTCTCCATGTATTTTACAGTTTGATTTTTCATGAAGAATAGGGCTTATTTGAAATATTCCACGAAAAACTATACGCCATCTAACATTATTTTAGTGTTGTAATAGGTGATTAGCATTGAAAACACTGTATAGTAATTTGTTGATTTTCTTACAGTAAACGGCAGAAACTATGCTGAGATTTCTTCAATGAAGCCTAAAAGCTGCGTGTGGTTTCCTGATGTGCATTATTCATTTGTAGCAAGGTGACAGTTGGAGAGATATATAGGATGGGGGGCAGGTAACGAAGCACTTTAATAGTTTGTCAGGATTCAAACATTTAACATTTCTATTGTCTGAAACAAGAAACACATTTCTGAAGACAATACTCAAAATGGCTTCCTCGCTCGTTTAAGGCTGTTGTATGAGGCTACGGTCAGTAGAGTGTCAAGAGACCGTTAAAACAGAAAAAAATAGGACTGCTATTTGGGTAGGAAAATAAATGAGATTCAGTGAGCCTCTAGGGTCTCCGGGCCTGGTGTAACTGCACCTGCTGCACTATTGGTAGCTATGTACATGGCAAGAGGACTAAATTGGAGATACACGGAGAGTGGGATTAACTAAGGACCACATTTACAATATTTTGACACACAGCAAGCTTTTCCACTGTGCAGTGCGTCAAAAGAAAGGGGCAGGAATGTGCGGTATCTACAAAATATGGCGCATTCCTGTCCTTTTTCCCTGCGCTGGTCGACAATGGGCTGGCATGCGCCAATGCAGGCACCCTTGTGCGAAGGAACACCTTCCAGCACTAAAAAAATCACAAAACACAAGAGGTGTTTTCCTCTGTGTGCAGCAGTATGCAGTACACACAGAACAAGCATTTGCAATGCAATCAGTCTGGCCTTTGGGACCTTATATGTATTTAGCTATGCAGCACATTTGCCTGGGTGCTGAAACATCTACTGTTCTTTAACATGGAGGGAAAGTAAGCTCCAAACTGTGTGACACGCCAGGTATGGGAAGACATGGAGAGAAATATTGCCTTTCAGCTGGAAATGGTATAGTCCAAAGCTCTGTTTTTAATATAAAATCAGGGCCTTCAGTGGTCATATCACTGAAAATACAATATTTGAAAAAAATATTAATGTCTACGGTTGCTCGTGGAAGACAAATTTTTATGGACTCGAATCTAGAGAATGCTAAAGGGATTCTGGTATTTTACTTACCTCTGCTGGTCGTTTTCCATCAATACAGTTAAATAGAGGCAGTTGAACAAGCAGAAAGCAATTCTGGTATTTTACTGACCTCTACTGGTCATTTTCTATTAAGACATTGAAATAGAGGCAGTTGAACAGAAAAAAAGTCCCTAAGCGGAAGTAGACAATTCCTAGGGCTGATCTCCAGAGCCCACAAAGTACATACAAATATAAGTATATATACTAAAGTATATACAAGAGGTCTCGAGTGCTCGACCTGAAAAGGAGGAGAAATAAAGGTATTTCTCCTCGTTGCATCTCCCTTACGCCTCCCCTGGAGAGACGTAGGATTCTGATGCATTCTCGGGTTTGAGAAACCTTGTAACTCTGGGAATGTGTCAGGTTCCATGATTTTTGTGTGTGAACACCCACAGAAACTCCCATAGAATGCACCTTTCACACAGAGTAATATGTGAAAGGGAGCCATATATGCAAGGTCATGAAAAGCCTTGCAGGGTGGCTTTATGTGGACTTGTAAGTATGGGCAGGAACACTGCGCCGCTGGTGTATCTAAAAAAAGTGGTGCACCAGCGGCGCAATGGGCTTGTAAATTAGCCCCTAGGAGAGGGCTCCTAAGACAGCACAGCTAACATGCAAAGGGATGTCTGGAATATGTGAGTATGGCATGTCACAAAAGGGAGCACCCTGTGTTGTGGGAGATTAGCTGTCAAGTATTTGATGACTAGAGTCTTTTTTTAATGCCAAAGTCACTAAGGGGGAGGCATGATAGTGGAATCTGTTGAAAACTAAAACGGCGATATGATTAAGCATTTACTAAAGACATGAATTCTCCTTCCTTAGAACATGTTTCTTGTCTTATGTTGACTAATGTCTGGACTCCATTTTGTATTGTCATGCCTCCACGTGCTTTGCACGAGACGAGTCCTATCTTTTTGTTAGTTGCTCTTGTAATCTGCCTAGTAACAGTCTATAAATAGCTCTTTTGTCCGTCTGGCGCATGCCCAGACTTGACCACATCTGTTATCAGTTAGTCCTTGTTTGACCATGTTTTCGCGGGCTCAGTAAAATGTTAACTCCGCCCATATATTGATTCTGTATCGAAAATGTCCATAAAAGGTAAAGAACTTTGCCTCATGTTGTATCCACCCACTTATGAACCCCTCTGTTGTGTATAAAAGGGGACCGTGTACGCAAGTTCTTTGTGCTACTCTATGCAATACTGAAGAGTGTTGTATAGGTTGTAGGACCACCCTTAAGGGTTAATAAACTTTGTCTTTGTATTTGCAGTTTCCGTGCCAACTTCCTTCTAGTTTTCGTTACAGGAGAGCGAACCCTTGTATTCTGCGGGCCTAGCTGGGGCCTGTATTCTTCAGAATCCTAGCCTTACTCTTGAAGGCAGAGTTGGGACAAAGAAGCTATAGCCTTCCCTGCAGAATGCTGGCCATGAATGAGGTATACAAGCATACAAGCAGGCCTGGCCTAGTATTTACCCCTGTGGCATGGATTGAACACACCCTATTCAGGACCTTGTTTCACCTAAAAAGGGTTCTTCATACACATCACTTTTTAGGAACTCATGAGCTTAATTCCTAAGTCCGTTAGCCTTGCCCCTGTGGCATGATTGTTGGGCAGACCTGACACTCCTTCAGTTGCCTGCCCCTACATCAAAATTGACAAAATGATAACATGGCTCACTAAATCGCCTCTAATTCATGAGGAGCCCCAACACCGCGTGTCACTCCATTGAAAGAGACGCTGGCTCGTAAGTAAATACCTATGATATCTATCTATCTGTATATTTTTTTAATTATATTTTTGATTTGCTAATAACCGTTTGACAAATCTCCACAAACAGGTTCATCCACCTCAGCTCCTTCCTGGAAAGTTTGGAGTGATCCGTCATACAAGGGCCAAGAAAAAGGGGAGGCTCAAGACCTGTTGTCCTTCTGCAATTTCGCATAGGAACGTTTGACACAGATACTGCCAAAACGGCTGAAAGAAATTACACCAAATTTGGCAGAAAGCTAGACTTTTACACAGAAAGCAAGCATTGTGATTTAGAGTAAATTAAGGTTGTTCAGAGATTAAGATTGAAAATGTATAGCTAGCTAGAGATGCTGGAGTACCACTAGACTGGGGATGTATGATGGAACAGTGTATGCCATTATAACACATGCCATTCTAACACGGTAGTAACAACACATTACCATTACAATGCAAGATTTTATCACACATACGCTTTTACAATGCATGCCTTCACAATGAATTTTGTTGTAATAGCATGATTGGTACAGGCATATGTGTGATCAAGATTGCATTTGAAAATACAAATATTTTACAGGTAAGTATAAACACTGCTTATATACATATATATGTATATTTCTCTTGGGGAGTTGGGGAATTAATTCCTCTTGAATCCAGAGGTCCCCTAGGGGCCAACTAGCCCACCAGGTACCTCCAGTAAGCGCCACGGAGCTGCGTTGCAGAGTGTTGTAAAAAGGGGCGTGGCCTCTGAACACCTCTCTTCAACGCAGCTCTCAGGCGCATAATGGAGGTACCTGGTGCGCTAGTTGGCCGCCAGGGGACCTCAGGATTCAAGGGGACTCAATCCCCCAACTTAAAACATGCCACGGGGCGCGTTTGCACAGTGGTGAAGGTAGGGGGCGGGGCCTGAGGTGATATGTGTGCAAACACGCCCTGTGGCGCGTTTTAAGTTGGGGAATTAATTCCTCTTCAATCCAGAGGTCCCCTAGGGGCCAACTAGCCCACCAGGTACCTCCAGTAAGCGCCACGGAGCCCCGTTGCCGAGTGTTGTAAAAAGGGGCGTGGCCTCTGAACACCTCTCTGCAGCGCAGCTCCCTGGTGCATAATGGAGGTACCTGGTGGGCTAGTTTTATTTATTTATTTATTTGAAAGTTTTATAGAGCGCGAACAAGACCCTTGCGGGTATCAGAGCGCTTAACAGTAAATAAAGTTTTTATACCTAAATAAAAGGCAAATTGTAGCATCTATACAAAAACATGTTGCAAAAGCAAAGTGATCAGGTACATCAGGACGCTATCCCCTTGCGTCAGGAAACAGGAAGATGGAATGTCCAGATTGCTTAGATGGTCCCTTGTCCTAGTCAGGGTAATGGCAACACTATAGTAGATCACAACAAAACTTTGGATCTTACTCAGGTGAATTTGGCCATGAGAATTGATTTTACTTCCTTTTTGAAGGAGACAATAGAGGGGTTAAGTCTGGTTTCGGGTGGTAAAGCATTCCAAATTCTTGGTGCCATCCCTGAGAAGGTACGGTTATATGTTTTTTTCTTGTTGAATCTCTGTGGTTTTAGTAATAAGTTTTCTACACTTCTGGAAGATCTGAGCCCACCAGAGATTGTCAGCTTCTGTGTTAGATATCTGGGTGCTTTGTGGTGCATGGCTTTATGCGTCATACACGCTATCTTCAAATGAATTCTGGCTTCCAGCGGTAGCCAATTCAGGGATTTGAGGTCCGGTGAGATGTGTACATTTCTTTTAGAACCAGTGATGAGTCTCGCAGCGGCATTGATTGAGGCTCTTAGTGGTGCCGTGGTTGCTTTGGGTAGGCCGCAAAGAGAGACACTTCCGTACTCCACTCTGGGGATAACTAGTGCTTGTACTGCTTGCTTAAAGTCCTTGATTGGCAGGAAGGGTTTCAACTTCCTCAGTGTGTTTATCTGATAGTTAGCTCCCTTTGTAGCGTTGCTGATGTGTTTTTGCATATTGAGGTTACTGTCAAGAGTTATTCCCAGTGATTTTGCTGAGTCAACGATGATTGGTTGAACGTTGAGTGCTTTATCCAATCTTGCATTACAGGGACATGGGCGGGTGGAGCTATAAGCAGGAATTCGGTTTTTAGGGCATTTAATTTGAGATGGTTTTTTGCCAGCCATATCTGGGTATTCCCAAGCGTTGTGTTGAGCAGTTTGATGTCTTCTAAGGTGTGGATCTTGAGGTATAATTGAGTGTCGTCAGCGTACATGTGGTATTGCACATTAGATGCTTGAAGAATTTCGGTGAGGGGTTCCATGAACAGGTTAAACAAAGTCGGGGATAAAGAGGACCCTTGCGGTACTCCTAGTGTTACTGGGACGGGTTTTGACATGGTGTTGTTGACCCTGAATTGTTGTGTTCGATTATGGAGAAATTAGGTAAACCAGTTTAACGCTGAACCTGATAACCCCATTCTATGCTTCAGAAGATCCAACAGGTTCTCGTGTTTGACCGTATCAAAAGCTGAGGATAGGTCTAGCAGGATGAGTAGGCAGGCTCCATTCTGATCCAGGATTTGTGGCGCGTCATCAATTATATGTGTCATGGCTGATTCAGTACTGTGACCTGCTCGGAAGCCTGATTGGTATTTATTAAGCAGGTCAAAGTGGTCAATATGCCTTGTCAATTGGAGGTGTACACATTTTTCCAGAAGTTTGGCCAGTGTAGGGATGTTGGAAATAGGGCGATAATTGTTTAGGTCCATAGGGTCGGCCATGGGTTTCTTTAGAATGGGTGAGACCTGACCAACTTTGAGGGTGTCTGGAATGCAACCTTGTTGAAGTGAACTGTTTATGATCTTAGTCCAGAGGGGCAGAAGTAGTGAGGTTAGGTTTTTAACAGCGTTAGCGGGTAGATGATCGGAGAAGTGATTGGCAGGGTTCATGGGACCAAGTATTTTACCTATGGCTTCTTCGGAGTATGTCAAAAAGGATGAACAGTTGGCGTTGTTTTTTAGGTTAGGCTGTAATGGGAAATGGTACGGTGCAATTGGCATTTCTGGGGAGGTCTTCGTGTGCGGTCCCGTGTGTAAGATTAGATCATTGAGGAGGTCAGTCTTGATATTATCTGTCTTCAGAGTGAAGAAGGCAGAGAATTCTTCACAGTTGGGTTGCTGGCAATCTATGGGTTGTGGACGTTGAGGTGCGTCCTTAGATTGGGTTTTGATTAGTTCAAAGAGTTTTTTGGGACGATTTCTTACCTGGTCTAGTTGTTGGCTGAAGAATTCTGCTTTAGTGCGCTTGATCTTTCTGAAGTAAGCGTTTCTCTTTTTCCTTAGTGTATTTAGGTGATTGGCTGAAGGAGTTGACCTCCAGGTGCGTTCCAAAGCTCAGAGAGAGTGTCTGTCTTTGTTGAGCATTCCATTGTACCAAGGCTTGCAGTCCTTTATGGAGGCTCTCTTTAGTTTCAGGGAGGCTACCTCATTTATTATCCTGGTCATGGAATTAAGGTAGTGATTGGTAAGGTCATGGACTTCTGACGATCCCATGGGGGGCAGAAGTAGGTTGTAACTGGACGATGGAAAAGTGTTAGGGTTGACTTTTTTCATGTCTCTTTTCCAAACTTTAGGCCTTGTGGATTGCACCGAGTTCAGTTTCACTATTTCCTTGATAAAGAAGGTAATGATATGATGGTCTGACCAGTCACAAGGATCGAGTCTAACTGAATGCAATCTCTTTTAAGATTATTATATCCAGTATTGAGCCTTTGTCGTGTGTGGGGCTGTTGCAGATTTGGGTGAGGTCTAAGTCTTCTAGGAAATTTTTGAGGCTATTAACCACTGCATCCTTATGGTCGTTCCAGTGGAGATTGAAGTCGCCAAGCAATATTTGGGTATTTTGGCACCCGGTGTTTGTTGATACGATGTCCATGAAGTGTTCGATGAAGACCAGGTTGTCACCAAGTGGATGATATATCGTGTGTAAGGAGCATAGTGGTTTGTCATTACTGGTGATGTTGAGGCATATGTATTCGCAGGAAGAGAATACCGGTGCAATTGATCTGTTTACTGAGATACTGCTCCTGTGTATACAAGCGATGCCTCCCCCTGTTTTATCAGTTCTATCCAATCTGATGATGTCATAGTTAGGGGTACTAGTATGTCAATGACAGGTGAGGAGGATTCATTTACCCAGGTTTCGGTAAGCAGTATCAAGTCCAGTTCTTGTGTGAGAATGTGGTCGGCTATATCCGCTGCGTGTCTAGAGGCTGATCTACAATTTAAGAGGATGCATTTGAGGCGGGGCGTAATGAGGGATGATGTAGGTTCTTGAATGAGGGGGACTCTTTTTAGGTTGTTGTCAGTGACGCCTCTAATGTTATGTTTGATGGTCCTGTGTGGGTTGAGTAGGATATTTGGGATGGTCATAGAAGAGGGCGTGATAGGGTTAGTGAGGGCGGGTGCATATGAATGAAGTAGAGATAGTAGATCCATCTCTGAAAGCGAATTGGTGCTTCGGCGTGGGCGGGTTCAATTATAAATGGAGGGAACTGATTTCCAGCTGGGTAAGATCGGAATAGAGGTGTTTGTTAGGTGCATCAGGAGCCCGCTAGCATTGGGCTGTCTTGTAGTTCTAGAGAACCATGGTTGTTTCGAAATCAACTCATTAAATGCTTGGAGTTCTTCTTTGATTTGATGTAGTGCGATCATGATCTAATCAAGTCTGGGGTCTGGAGTGTTGAAGAGTAGGGTTGTAGGCTGTAATGTGGATATGGCTGGGTGCGTTGTGGTTTGGTCGGGTTCGTGGTCTAGTGCAGGTATGGGTGCGGTGGGAGGAGGTGTAGCGGGTGCGAATGGATGATTAGGGGATGTGGAAGGTTGAACTGTTGATGTGGATGGCTTGGATAAGGGTGTAGAAGGTGTACTTGGGGCCAGACGGAGCTCAGGTGGTGGTATGTCATCAGTGTGGTGATGGAGAGTCTTATTATGTTCTGACAATTGAACTGGGTGTGGTAGGCTGGACTGAGGGCTATATGTGCAGGGAGTCTCAGTGGGTAACGGAGATGGAGTGGTTGGAGTGTTGGTTATTGAGGGGAGGATGTTGACAAGTGGGGCAGCTGTGCTCGAGAATAAGGGGGATTGGTTATCTGTTAGTGGTGCGTATGCTACTGCGGTAGTGCTGGGTTGGAGTATTGCGAGAGGGTCAGGTGATATGGTTGTTGCCTGTGAATCCAATATGCCTAATGGTCGGTGTGATAACAGAGCAAGATTGGGGGGAATGTTTGATAGGATGATGTGCTGCGTGTTGTAGTCATGGCCCTCAGGGGACCGCAGGATTGAAGAGGAATTAATTTCCCAACATAAAACGCGCCACAGGGCGTGTTTGCACATGTCACCTCAGGCCCCACCCCCTTCCTTCACCATTGTACAAATATTCCTCTAAAATCAGCCGAACTACGAATTCCGATTTACTTACCTGTTATCAGGAGAGAACCCAGTGCTGCATCTTTTAGCCCAGCACTGACCCTGAAAAGTAATTCTAAGCGTACTTACCAGTAACTTGTATTTCCTTCCATAGGAATACATTGTGTGGTTTTCACCAGAAAAGTTTCTAAATGTCCATTTTTGAAACTTACAAATATTCCTCTAAAATCAGCCGACTACGAATTCCGATTTACTCACCTGTTATCAGGAGAGAACCCAGTGCTGCATCTTTTAGCCCAGCACTGACCCTGAAAAGTAATTCTAAGCATACTTACCAGTAACTTGTATTTCCTTCCATAGGAATCCATTGTGTGGTTATCAGCAGAAAAGTTTCTAAGTGTTTATTTTCACAAACTAAAAATATTCCTAAAAAATCGTCTGTATGACTTAAACACATTCTTTCAACTGTTTACAGGAGATTGGCCAGTGCTGGATCCAGGATCCACCACTGAGTAAGAAAAAGTAACGATAACACTACTTACCTGCTAAGTGAATTTTCTGCCGTAGGATAACATTGGTGATTCTATGTGACAATTTTTCGAAGTGTCAACTTTTAAAATACAATAATACTCCTTAAAAATCACTACTGTAACCAAAACGCTTTTACTCAACTGTTTACAGGAGATGTCCAAGGACTGAATCTAGGATCCAGTCCTGTGGTTAGAAAAGTAATCCATAAAGTAACTGATTGCATTTGACTAGAAATTCACATTGAGCTCAATGTTGCTTTGTGTTTGAAATTGTGTTGCTCATTGCAACAACTGCAACTACTGTACTTAAAAGTCTATTACCTATTTGCAAATTATTTAAACTAAAGTAATTCATTCTGAGAAAGTATATTTTGTATTGTAATGTATAATGTAATTAAAAAAATAAAATATCTGAAAATAAACAGTTTAAAAAATGTAGTAAATCAGTTTAAAAAAAAATCAGTATAACAATTAATACTTTAAAAATTGTCATTTACAAAACCTTTGAAATCCACTGAAAAAACCATAGATTTCAGGCCTGATATAGTTAGGAATTAGCATTTAAAAAACCTTTGAAATTCACTGAAAAAAACATAGGTTTCAGGCCTCATATAGTTAGGATTTAGCATTTAAAAAACCTTTGAAATTCACTGAAAAAACCATAGGTTTCAGGCCTGATATAGTTAGGAATTAGCATGTAAAAAACCTTAGAAATTCACTGAAAAAACAATAGGTTTTAGGGGTGTTATAGTTAGCTGGACATTTCACTCGAACAAAACCATTGAAATTCCTCTGATATAGTTAGTTGTACTAACTACATCTCGCGCGCCCGCAATCCACTGCTGATGATGTCACATATTACATCATTCATGACATGGTCAGTGACATCACTGATGACATCTCAAATGACATATATATATCCATCAAGAAGAGTTTTGCCCCAAAGGAAGTGCCGCCAGGTAGGTTGTTTTGCAAATATTTTAATGAAGATTGCAAACAGATTGAAGCAAAGAACCGGCCTTCAGTCTCTTTGCCAAACGCGTTTTGGGTGTTACCCCTTATCAATGGCCATGTTGAGCAGATTAAACGAGGCTGAGGTGTGCGCGCCACTTGTAATCCTGAACCCAGCCCCAGTGGGCGTGGCCACAACAATGGCCTTCTGGTTTGTGTAGTCGCGTGAGTCACGTATTAATATTTTACCTACTGGCGGTCGGTAAGTAAAGTTATGACCTAGTTTCTATAGTAAAAGCTTTTTATTGATTTACCAATAACTTTAGCGCCCTATGATGAATCTTCGCGAAATTTTCAAAACTAAAGGGGCAGTCATGTCAGCTGCTATCTTGTCAATTTCGGAGTGAGCAAGCGGAAAATGGGGAGTCCTACAATGCTTTCTCTCCATGTCAATTTCCATAGGAAACTTTAGACACGGCTACAGCCCGAACTGCTGAACGAAATTACACGAAATTTGAAAAAAAAAGTAGCTCTTGGTTCAGAAAGCACTCTTTTTGTTAAATGGTGTAAATACGTTCAGTAGTTCCTGAGCAATTTAAAGATTTCTCAGATATACAACTGTGGCAGCAGTGGATCCACAAACCCTCCCAATCTCGTGCCTGATATCTGATTGGCTGCCAACACTTTAAACCAGGAAGTGTTGTCAATCATCTTGAGACTCAGTTGAGCTGAGTCACAAGAAAAAAGGTTAAAAAACAAGAAAAGGGGTCAGGGTAGGAACATCCTGACACCCTACGCCTTTTCAGGGGGTCCCACAGGAACCTTCAGGGCTCAAAAAGCATTTTTTGAAAAAACTTTCGACGGGATTCATAGTGGATCCACAAATCCAGCAGAATTGTTTTTTTAAAATGAAGCATGGGCTCCCATACATACCCTAAAATTACCCTTGCCACCCAAAACCCATACCAACCCTAAACCCTCAAATATGTCTGGCCACCCAAAAGCCCATACCCAACCCAAACCCTGAAATTTCCCTTGCCACCCAAAAACCTACACCCACGTAAACCCTACTAAACTCTCAAAATTTCTCTTGCCACCAAAAAACCTACACCTACCCTGAACGCTAAAATAACCCATACACACCCATATATAAAAACACTTGATACTTACCTAACACTTATATTTAAAATGAATATGCCTTTACCATTCATGCCTTTACAACCAAATTTGTTGTACAGGCATGCATTGTAAAGGCATGTGTGTTGTAAAATATTGCATTTCAGTGGTGTGCATTGTAACAGCACTTGCATTGTTAGAACTACTTTGTAATGCGTTATAACAGCCGCGCTGTAATGGCTGCTTCCCCTGGATTGGCAGACCAAAAGATAAGATCAGCTTGGCTGCCTCACATCACCAAAGATGTTTAGCAGCCATTTTAGGGGTCGGGGACTCAGTCCCCGTGTCCTGAAATGTTTGTAAAACACATGTATGGGGCAGGCTAGGGATACCCTAAATCCTTTTTTTTGTGGTACCACAATAAAAAAAAATAAAAAACAGGGTGGATCCGCCTTTTTGAATATGGGGTGGGCCAGAGCCCAGGGGGTCAAGGCATCCTTTATATTAGGGGAGGGGCCATGCAGTCCCCCTTACCAAGCCATATAATGGCCATGGGAAACCATTCCCCGCGACCTGATGTTGTTTTTTGGGGGGAGGGGGTGTAGGGCCCCCTTCCTTGAGCTGTATAAAGGCCCCGAGGACCCCACCCTCTGGGGCCTGATGTAAGGGAATGTCCTGGGACACTGTGTTGTTCCTTGTCTGGGAGAAGAGAGGCAGGTAACTGAAAGATAACTCACTGCTAGTGCTCTCCTGGGCAGGAAACGGAGGTTTGCTCCCACCCAAGGAGAGCTGAAACAAAAGCTGCTCTCTGTCGTACTTTAGAATTTGGGACCGCGTAGGAGGCAGGGCCCTACCCCTGTCTATCTCGGTAATAGTGAACCGCGAATGGTTAATGCGGTATGTACAAGTGCTTTTTGTAACGTTTTAGCTATGAATGCACTGTGTATACGCTATTTTACATCACTGCGTGGGTTCCATTTTGTATCGGGGGCCGTCTTATGGTTGCCCTCACATAGGCTATATAGTATGAAGCGAAAACGGGCCTTTCAGAGCACATGTGGCTTTCTTTGACTTTTCTGTGACCTGGGCGGCTTGGCTCCGCCGCCCCAGGTCAAACTGGTCTCACGAGTTCCCCGTCCTCTGGCCACCTGTGATTAGCATCAGGGCTTGACACACCATAAAGTCTTTTCATCCTACACAAGCCTCCGGCTAATCTCTTTCACACCTGACTGTTCCTGCTTTATTGCTTGTTTCCCAAAACAGGAGATGCTCATGTTTATTGGGGCCTATCGATATCTGATGTGGGATCTGAGCCTTGCTGGGTAAATAATTACGGGCTTGTTTAACTGGAATGTGGGATGGTCATCATGACTCTGCCTTTTCGTTTTGTAATGTATACTTTGAATGACCATACCATAAACTTAAGACTGTATGCCTGAGGCAGGAAATTCTGTATTTAAGGAGAAGCCCGTTTCTGTGATTTTCAGCAGTCTCCTGAGAACATACACGCTGTTGTACTTCTAGGACGCCTGTAATTGGTCTGCAGCCAATAAACTGATCTTTGACTTCACCCAGAAGACTCTGTGTTTCTGTAGGTCTGAAACAGGAAGAACCCCGAAGTGATAGGGTGTGTTCCCCTGCACCGCTGGGCTTAAAATACCCAGTACTTCAGTTGGCGCCCAACGTGGGGCAATTTCAGCGGTACCGGTCCAAGCCAGAGGTTCGTGAGGAGCTTCGTGTGGAAATTCTTGAGGAAGGCCGCCACTTCATCGACCCCTGCATGTCGACGTGGTCCGAAAGTCTTTTCTGCGAGGTTCTCCGCGTGCCGACGGCTACGAAGGACTGCTGCCCTGATTAATCGCCCTGTTTTGGACCCTTGACGATTTCTTGGTAGAGCGAAACAATCGAGAGAGTCTTCTGGTGACGCCATCGATCATCAATATTCAGTTAAGTATAAGTGGAGCGTCTCCCGTTTGAATTTGGTATCCTTCGGGATCATTTCGATTTGGTGCTTGCAAGTCCCAAAGCCAGAGGACTCGTGTATTCACGAGACTATCGTATTCGATAATCCTTTGACGTTTGAAACTAGACTAGTGAGCGAAGATGCCTGGTTCTAGTGTATTTTGTAGATTGTTTTGTTTGGGTTGTGGAAGGGATTTCCAGTTAGAGGATTCATGTCCGGTTCCTCCAATTGGAACTCCTACTTATGAGCTTTATGTAAAACATGGTGTGGGCCCCATTGCATATAATGAAATATGGATCCGATACACCAGAAAGGACGGTGTTTTAAAATGGCCCCAAAATGGTAGTTTCGATACAGATATCTTAGATAATTTGGAAGTTAAATTATTTTAAAAAAAAGCCCGGCCGGCGATGTTTGATTCTTTTCGCCTACGGCGAAAGGAAGCCAAACAGAAGGAAATTAAGCTAGCGAAAAGAGATAAGAGAGAGAGAGGTATGTCAGTGATGCAAGCAGCTGTGCGATTTAAAGATAATGAGGAAGAACAAAGGAATGAGCAACTGCACAGACAGCGCAAACTAGGGATTGATAAATGTTACCCTGTTTTGTCACCCCTAGTGCAAGATGAGACAGAAGAGAAAGAGAAAGATTCCCTAATGTCCCATTTGCTAAGTTCGCCGCCCCCTATGCGCAAAATGCCACCGCACCACCACAGCTTGTAAATGCGCAACCTCCAGTCAATATGCCGCAAGCCTTCCCACAGGCGCCAGCTGCTCCTCAGCTGGCTCCTATCCCTGCAGTGCAGCCCTCTCAAGGACCGCCAGTTTTGCTACCCGTTGCCCCTGCGCTTTCTGCAACTTTGCCTAGCACACCAGCGGTCTCCTCTGGCGCTCCTTCTTGCACTACCCCGGTACCTGTATCTGAATCCGTTTTTCTTCCCTCTGTCTATCCCCCCGTTTTTGCCTCAACTTCTCCTTCAGCACGACAACGATTAGCTAATGTAGTTACTAGTCTAATGTCGCCTCTCTTTGGGTCATCTAGTGCGACTCCTGCCTTACAGCATAAGCAATTGCGCAGTCAGCTGCCTGATTCTGACGAGAAAGAGGTGTTAGATCATCTGGCACGTAGGTGGATTGGTTTCCCTTCATGCTATGATGTGGAATCAGTTGTTGATGTGTTTCATCAATGGGATGCCCCAAAACAGAGGTATGTGTTCGAGAAAATGTGTGAAATCCTCTGTGAGGAGTTGGATGATCATGGTAGAGATCCAAGCCCGCAGGAGTTGTGTCGAGTGAGATTTGATTTTGGAAAAGGTACGATTGTGGGCCCCGATGTCAATAAAGCAGTTGCGATCTTATTATCCTTGAGGAATGATGATTGTCAACAGCCGTTGTTTACACAAGATTTCCCTGTGGGGAGAAAGGGAAAAGCGCGACAATACCCTATGAGAGAAGTCCCTCCGGTATGGAAGGAAGCTGTTGCGGCTGATGCCGCTCATGGTATTGCTGCTATGCCAGCACATTTTCAGCGTGTTTGGGTACATGTCCCATGGAAGAGATCTGAGGTGTTAGCACTTAAGCAGACATTGCCTGATCCCCGTAAAAACCCTGCAGGATATTATAAGGAGTTATCCCAAACTGCAGAATCATGTGTAATGAATCTAGCAGACATAGATATGCTGTTTGGGAATGTGGTTCCACAGCCTTTATGGGGATCCATTCGTAATATACATCACGCTGTAGAATTGGGTGACACATGGGCTAATATCGTTGCTGCAGACGCTAGACAAGTTGGTGGTGCAAAACCTGAGCCTTTGGTAGCAGAGCTCCCTGGTAGAATTATTACCTACATGAAAACTATAATGCCTGCGATGCGCGTAAATTGGGACAAACTATCCGCATGTAAGCAGAAGAAAGATGGGACAGTTTCTGATTTCTTCACCAGGTTTGAAGAAACGTTTATCGACCACAGTGGCCAAGACATGAGCACTGAAGGTGGCCAACGGTTATTCGTTGATAAAAAATTAAAAGATTCAGAAAGTTCTTGGGCTGTTTCCTCTTCAGCGCAAATACTGGCTACTGCACAGTATTATGAGAATAGAGACAAAGATGAGAAGGATAGAACAGATAAGAAAACGAAAGAACTAAAGACAAAGGTCCTCTTGCAGCAGGCCTATCCGCCACGTGGAGGACAGAGTAATTATAGGCAAACACAAGGTATCTATCAGCAGCCCCAACAGTTTCAGAGTAATCAGCAAATGAACGGGTATTATCAACCACGAATCCCTGTAGGTCCCAACCAATGTTCATATTGCAAAGAGGAAGGTCATTTTAAATATAGTTGCTCTAAATTAATGCAGCATAACAGTAATGCGTATGGCGCAAGAGGTAGAGGTGGTCAGCAAGCTCCTAGGGGTAGAGGGCGTGGAAATATTCCCCAGAACGCGCGTCCTCTTCCGCCTCAAAATACCATAAATCGTTTTGATCAGCAAGCCAACGCGACTGGTAATACAGCTCAGTACTACAATAATGATTATTATGCAGAGGACGACAATGTAGAAGATGATGATTACTAGGACAGCCGTAGACAGAGAGAGGGAGTTGTTTCAGTGCCAGTGGATCAGAGCGGACCTTATGTTAAAGTAACTACAGCAAATGTAACAGAGCCCTTTCTGCTGGATACTGGTGCTGCAAAGAGTTCAATCATGCATTCAAAACTCCCTGGCGCGCCTTTGTCTGGCGAAATGAATGTCTCAGTAGGTTTTTCTGGCGCCCCAGTTAGGGACCCGATTTCTAGTCCTATGTCACTTTCTGTTGGACCTTGTGAGCTCAAAGCACCCCTCATTCTAACGACAGGTTGTGGTGAAAATTTGCTAGGCTTAGATTTGCTAAAAAGATTGCATGCAACGCTATATTGTTCTCCCTCAGGAGTACAACTTACATTAGGTAAGAAAGTGATTTCCCCGATGTATTTGTCTAAAAATGCAATGCCACCTGAATTGTCATCCCTTCCGGATGTCCTTTGGGCTACTGGTCCCAATGATGTGGGTCTTTTGGAAATACCGCCATATGTGGTCACTTTAAAAGCCAATGTTAGATTGCCACGTATTCCCCAGTATAAGATCTCTAATGAAGGTCAGAAAGCGTTGTTAGAAATTGTCAGCGGTTTGATTAAAAAGGGTGTAATTGAAGAGACAAGAGGCAACGTTTGCAATAGTCCTGTTTTACCTGTCTTAAAACGAACGGACCCTTCACAGCCACCTGTTTACAGATTTGTGATTGATCTTAGAGAGGTTAATAAGATTGTTGTGCCACAGTTTCCAGTTGTCCCTGATATAACTGCCTTGTTAACTATGATTCCAGCCTCCGCTGCATGGTTCTCAGTGATCGATTTAAAGAATGCTTTCTTTAGCATCCCAATTGCAGAGGAGAGCAGAGACATTTTTGGCTTTAGTTTAGGAGGTCGCAGCTTCCGCTTTAAACGCGCTCCTCAGGGCTACTGTGAAAGTCCATCAATATACAGCCAAGCTTTAAAAGCGCAGCTTGATGCACTGGTTTTACCTAGTGGCGCTATCCTCATTCAGTATGTTGACGATTTACTAATCGCCGCGGATACTGAAAAGATCTGCAAAGAAGCTACATTGTCATTGTTGCGTCATTTGTCTGCCTCCCATCACAAAGTGTCTCTCTCAAAGCTGCAATATTGTCGACAAGAGGTGACCTACTTAGGTCATCTCTTATCGAAGGAGGGAAGGAAACTGACCCCAGAAAGAATTCAAGCCATTGCACAGTTGAGTGTGCCAAGAACACAGAGAGAAGTGCGTGCTTTCTTGGGCATTACTTCATACTGTAGGCATTGGATTCCTAATTTTTCCTTGTTGGCAAAACCTTTGTTAGCATTGACATGCAAAGACACACCGAATCCTATTCCATGGTCTGAAGAATGTCAGAAGAGTTTTTTGGAATTGCGCAACGCATTGTGTTCAGCTCCTGTGTTGGGTACCCCTGACTACAGCAAGCCTTTTACATTGTATGTTCATGAGAAAGATGGTTGTGCATTATCAGTGTTAACACAGCCTTTTGGCGACAGACCGCGTCCATGCGCGTATTTTTCGTCAACCTTGGACCCTGTAGCGAGGGCGTTGCCAAGTTGTCTGAGAGCCACAGCCGCTGCAGCTATGTCTATTCGACAGTCTGCTGGCCTAGTAATGGATAATACATTGATTGTGATGGTTCCACATGCTGTGGACACATTGTTAAACAGGACCAAGACACAACACTTAACTAGTGCGCGATTATCTGGCTATGAGCTGACACTGTTAGCAAATCATATACACATAAAGAGATGCAACACATTGAACCCAGCTACACTATTACCAATTCCAGCAGATCTAGATGAGATTGAGCAACATGATTGTCTGTTCAGAACAGAAGAAGAGACGAAAGGGAGAGTAGATCTCAAAGATACTCCCCTGACTGAGTGTGATGGTACTTTATGGGTGGATGGTTCGTGTTTCAAGCTTCCGAATGGTGATACGACTGCTGCATATGCTATTACGACTTTGCACACGATTGTGGAAACTGCGCGTGTGCCACAAAATTCGTCTCAAGCAGCAGAATTGATTGCCCTTACGAGAGCATGCGTGTTGTCTGAAGGAATGAAAGTGAATATATACACAGACAGCCAGTACGCCTTTGGTGTGGCTCATAATTTTGGGCGATTGTGGAAAGAACGTGGGTTCCTGACTTCGCATGGAGCTAAGATTCAGAATGGCAAGTTGGTGAATGATCTTCTTGAGTCGCTGACCCTACCGTTACAAGTTGCGATTATGAAATGCAGTGCGCACAAGAAAATCACTGATGATGTTGGTCGTGGTAATGCGTTTGCTGATGAAGTCGCGAAAGGAACAGCAAAAGATGTGAAGACTCGCATGTATGTTGCAGGCCCTGCCAGATGGGTTGGTGATGTTGGAATGTGTGAAAACACAATAGAAAGTGTAAAGTCCCTTCAAACTGAAGCCACAGAGAAAGAGTTGAGCAAATGGAGAGAAAGTATGGGTAAGTTGGATGAGAATGGTTGTTGGATTGATCTGTCAGAACATAGGCGATGGTTGTTACCTGATGCATATGTGCTTCCAGTGGTTACTATGGCACATGGAATGGCACATATCAGTACGAAAGGAATCTGTAAGTTGTTGGCTCCAGTATGGCAGAATGCTGGAATTCCTAAGTGTGCAGAGAATGTGGTCAAGAATTGTATGGTATGCTTGAAGTACAACCCTGGTAGGGGAACCCCAACTCCAGCTGGTCATTTTGCGCCCCCATCATATCCATTTGAAGTTTTGCAGCTAGATTTTATCCACATGGAAAGGTGCAACAACCTGAAATATGTATTGGTGGTTGTTTGCGCTTTTTCAAAATGGATTGAGGCCTATCCTCTAAAGGATAACACTGCTCTATCCACAGCCAAAGCCCTTGTGAAAGAATTTTTCCCTAGGTTTGGAATGCCAAGAATGGTGTGGAGTGATAATCGAAGTGAGTTTGTGGGTCAAGTGATGAAGAATGTGTGTGAGGGACTAGGTATAAGGCAGAAATTTCACGCTGCAAATCACCCCCAATCGGCTGGATTAGTAGAGCGCTACAACGGCGCACTAAAACTTAAACTGGCCAAAATCCAAGCGACCTCAGGTCTTAAATGGCCTGCGCTCTGCCTCTAGCACTCCTGTCCACCAGAATGACCGTTCACTCACGAGTGGGACTTAGTCCCTACGAGGTTGTTTTTGGCCGCCCGGCCAATGTATGGGGTGTGCCAAGGCCGACGAAATTCAGTGAAATCGAGCATCCAGTACTGTTTGATTACTTGCACGAATTATTTTATTTATTTATTTATTTATAGCATTTGTAGAGCGCTTCTGCAACCCTACGGGCATCCTGGCGCTGTGTACATATTGCTGAAAATACTGTGCATCAGAGGAGGGGGATAGTATAAAGTTCTGGTGAGATTATCTTTGGGGAAGAGCCATGTTTTCACCTTTTTACGGAAAGCCATCAGTTCGTCTGTTTTCCTGATGTCGATAGGCAATTTGTTCCACAGATGGGCTGCGGCTATGCTGAAAGCTCTGCCACCATAAGTGGCTTTCCTGATCCTGGGTATGCTTATCAGGTTAGAAGATGAGGAACGGAGGGACCGTGTGGGTATATACCATTTGAATTTCTTTTGAAGTGGTCGGGGGCCCATTTCAAGTGAATTGACAGCTAAACTGCGTGTTTTACACCAACAGGTGCATGATACTCTTCCCCAGGCCTCTGAGGCTCCAGGACACCCTATCGACCCTGGCACGTGGGTCTTGGTGAAAAATTTTCAGCGCAAGAGCAATGATGAGCCTCGTTGGATTGGCCCTCACCTCGTGCTCCTGTCTACAAGATCAGCTGTTCGAGTGAAGGGGAAGAAAAACTGGATCCACGGCGCCCACATCAAAAGAATCCCTTTGCCTCTGCCGTACGACCAGTGGGTCCAGGAGGGTATTGCAGACTCTGAAACAGACACTGTACCTCATTTTGTGCCGTTCAGTGATGCACGCATAAAAGGCACAGCTTCAGCGCAGGAAAGTGACGATATTTTGCAAGAAGCTGTGCCTCCGTCAATTCGATTGGACACTACCGAGCCTGAACTCTTGTTCCAAGATCAAACAGTACCTGGCCGTTCTCGCTACAATCTAAGGCCAAGGCCCATGGACAAATAAATATTCTTTTTCTTTTACCTTTTTATTTTTTGATAACCAGAGCTCTCCCATCTGAAGGACTTTCTTGATTTTTGTTTTTCGAACCACCATCCGGGTTCAGCCGCAGGGTCGCGGTGCCAAGACTTTGGGGCACAGGCCGAAGACGTTAGGTCGACGGTTCTGGTTGGTCTAGGGCGTTCCCTGGACTGACAGGCGTACTCTTTAGCAGAAGAAACTGCCCGCCGCGAGCGGCACGATTAGAGGATGGAGTTTTGTAAGATGGAGAGACTCACTGAGGAAATGAACTTTAAAGCAAGAATATGTAAAATAACGAAAAGCAAACGTTTTGTGTTTTTATGCCTGTTTGTATTATGTAGTATGATAATGTTTACTGTAGGATTTGTATTCTTCTCCTCTCAAGAGCCCATTGCCCCCACTGTACAGCCTATACCTCCTCCTACTATCTCCTCACACTCTTTTCACCCTCTGCCTGAACACAAACAAGCCAGACGATCAGAATTTGTAAACAACTCGTTTATTCAGCTCCTGCACCAGCACCAGCTAGTCATGAATACAACCAATTGCTGGGTGTGTGGTTTAATGCCACATACCATTAATAAGGGTATTCCCTATCTGGTGCTGCCGTATAGTTACAATGGATCGTCATGGGCATTCCAGACCATGTTTCTCTATGCACTAGATGTGTACTCCCCGCGACAACCGCGTTCCATCAGACCTAGCACCAATAACAAAGCTTTAATGAAAGGAGTTGCCGATATGAGTAGAGATATCGATGCATACTCATCCATTCCCAAAGAAGAGCTGAGAGCTTATGTAGGGTGGAACGCGACGGGGTATAGTATTAGTCTAGGTGAAAGACAACGGAAAATCTCATCCCCAATCTGGGTCGTACCCCACATAGGTCGGTTCTGTTTGCAAGGTAATGGTCAGAATCCTAGAGCTCAACTGGGGAGAAGTGACTGTACTGAAACGTACACTTTTCCGTCACAGTTTTCCCCTGCGTTTTTGGCTGCCAAGGGTACATATTTTATCTGCAATGACCGAGCATATACATGGCTGCCCCCCGATTTCTCGGACACATGTTATATTGCAAATCTGCTACCGCCAACATTTACTGCCGCCTCTGACTATCACAAGACCAGAGTTGTGAGAGGCGTGATTAGTAAGGAGGATACTGCCGGTCAGGAAGCGGGAGATTTCTTTTTGGGTTTCCTGCCGTTTTGGGGACCTATGGTTAATAGTAGGAACCTGAGACAACTGACTCGTGTGGTTGAATCCACTGTTAATGTTACGGCTGGTGCCCTTGGTAATTTGACAGCTGAGCTCCAGGCGGATCGCCTCATGACTTTGCAGAACCGCATGGTTCTAGACGTCATACTTGCAGACCGTGGTGGGGTATGTAAGGTTATCCAATCCAGTTGTTGCATTTTCATACTAGACAACGCTCCAACAGTTTATCAAGCCATCTCCAAACTGCATAAAATATCTGAGTCCATACACGTGGATAAAGGAGATTGGTCACTGGTGGGGTGGTTCTGGGAACTGATATCTGCCTGGGGTTGGAAAGTTCTGATGGTCATTGGAATGATCTTAGCCATCCTTTTCCTGTTCTGTCTGTGCATACAGTGTGCTCCTGCGATATGTGGCCTCTGTGCTACATTATGTGTAAGGAAACCTGTATCGAGGGACGAGCTGAGTAATAGGATGATGCTTCTGCAACATCTCCATGACTTCGTGAATATTGACCTAGACTCGGATTGAAATGAGTATAGTTATTGCCTATGTAAGGGCAAAAGGAGGGTCTGTCGTACTTTAGAATTTGGGACCGCGTAGGAGGCAGGGCCCTACCCCTGTCTATCTCGGTAATAGTGAACCGCGAATGGTTAATGCGGTATGTACAAGTGCTTTTTGTAACGTTTTAGCTATGAATGCACTGTGTATACGCTATTTTACATCACTGCGTGGGTTCCATTTTGTATCTGTGGCCATCTTATGGTTGCCCTCACATAGGCTATATAGTATGAAGCGAAAACGGGCCTTTCAGAGCACATGTGGCTTTCTTTGACTTTTCTGTGACCTGGCCAGCTTGGCTCCGCCGCCCCAGGTCAAACTGGTCTCACGAGTTCCCCGTCCTCTGGCCACCTGTGATTAGCATCAGGGCTTGACACACCATAAAGTCTTTTCATCCTACACAAGCCTCCGGCTAATCTCTTTCACACCTGACTGTTCCTGCTTTATTGCTTGTTTCCCAAAACAGGAGATGCTCATGTTTATTGGGGCCTATCGATATCTGATGTGGGATCTGAGCCTTGCTGGGTAAATAATTACGGGCTTGTTTAACTGGAATGTGGGATGGTCATCATGACTCTGCCTTTTCGTTTTGTAATGTATACTTTGAATGACCATACCATAAACTTAAGAATGTATGCCTAAGGCAGGAAATTCTGTATTTAAGGAGAAGCCCGTTTCTGTGATTTTCAGCAGTCTCCTGAGAACATACACGCTGTTGTACTTCTAGGACGCCTGTAATTGGTCTGCAGCCAATAAACTGATCTTTGACTTCACCCAGAAGACTCTGTGTTTCTGTAGGTCTGAAACAGAAAGAACCCCGAAGTCATAGGGTGTGTTCCCCTGCACCGCTGGGCTTAAAATACCCAGTACTTCACACTCTGGGAAGGAACAAATCAATGAAGCCTGCTCTTGCGAGCACCCAGGAGGAGTGCTGTCTAGGGAACCGGCCTCACTGTAGGGGCCAGGGGGTGCCATGGGCCTCCTCGATGGCTGCCAATGTGCAAATACTTGCTGTGTGCCAAGGGGACTTCCTTGATAAATGTTCTGCCTTCATGCCAAGTTTAGTGTAATGAAGCAAATACAAGGAGATGATGGATGGACTGCTGAAACTTTTCAGACACTCACCCCCAGTCACAGATCTGGCTTGAATCCACCATCGTTTTTTAGCTCACTTCGCCACCTCAATTCAGACCCAGCCATATGCAAATCAGTCTTGACCCTGTGCCTCATAGGAACAGTCCAGCCTGCACTGCCAAGCCAGGTCTTCCCTGGACCGGAAACAAGCATCATGGGACCGGTTACGGGGTAACACTCCTCATTAGCCCAGCCAGGCAAGCTTAAGTCCAGTGGCAAAGTGAGCAAGGAACCCACATCTGGGCATACCCTGCCAACATAGGACGAACAAAGCAAACACAATGAGATGATGGACGGAGCACTGAAACCTTTCAGACACTCACCCCCAGTCACAGATCTGTGTTGAATCCATCATCGTTCTTTAGCTCACTAAACTTCAGTTTAGTGTAATACCATTGTTTCTGTGGAGAATAGCAAATAATCCAATGGGCGATACACCTGGCAAGGTCACCTTTGAACTCTCCCCTTTTCCTTCCCGTTTGCTGATGGATTGTGCCAAATTCAAATCGAATTAACGTTTTGTAAAGTTTCATGCACATTCATCAAACCACAGGAAAATTGTTAAGAAAATAAAAAGCGTCTTTGCTATGTAAACTCAGCAGAGTGTAATTATCAGACACATGTGTGTATTACACGTGTGTGTTTTACACGTTTGTGTCCTTTTATTGCACAAACGCATTGCAATAAAAACCCATATTTCACAGAGTACAGTGACGAACCTACTATCATATCAGAGAGCCTTCAAAGATTTTCCATTGAGGAAACAAGCTATTCATAGGGAAGACATAAGTAAAAACTCTGCAAATATTATGGTGATAATTCATGCAGGTTCATTATATACAATTACAGGACATCCAGTTTGATGGATAAAGTGGAAACACGATTTAAGGGTCAGGTCCCTTAATGTATTGGGACACAGAGGGATGTTGTTAAAGATGATTGAGTTCTGCCTGAATAAAACATTTTTCTGTCCAATGATCAGCCATTCAGGCAGAAGCAAGAGAGTGCCATGGCCAGTTGTTTCTCCCACAGCTATGCAAATTTATTCATAGGCTATTGGGATGAGATAGCTGGTATGGTCCAATGAGATTCATGGAAAATATGGCTATATGGCTCTGTTAATTGTTCTCCCTTAAAGGAGATTATTTAGCAAGTGTATTAAAACCACAATTATATGTAAATGTACTAACGCACAAAATAACCCATTTTCACTGGCCAAGATTGTTGTTAAAAGTTTATCAACATTTGATTCTTGAAAAGCAAGCAAATCTTAAGTAATCTAATTACAATTAGTGCCCACTGTTAGACGCAACTAGCGCAGAACAGCTCAGAACAGCTTTCCCTGCTAAAGACAGAACATATTTCCTTTAACAAAGACAGTTTTTTTTCTAAAATGCTACATTCTTAACAGCATAATTAAGTATTTTTCGCGCCTTTTTCACTGTAGACAACCAAATGGTATAGTCCACTATTTTACTTCCTATTTTCAGTGAACATTGCCAATTTAAAAAAATAAATAAATAATCAAGTTAAGAACCCAAAATAAACACATGGTGTAACAATGAATAATTGGCAACATGTTCAATACTTTCCTATTGCCTATAGTGCCCTCTTTGGGGTCTAGTAACATTTACATCCCACTCAGCCGTCATCGTCCATCCTGTAGTTTTTGACACACCCTGACCCGCCCTCCCCTCCCCTGGAAGAAGCGGGGTGGTCCCTAAAAGCCCCCCACCAACGCAAAAAATGTTATTAAAAAAACATATTTTGTTCCATGAGAACTGTAAACTCTTGCCAGTGTTGTCAAACCTCTTGCACCCCACCACCCCACCCGACCACAGTGTTCCGAAGTTTGCAAACTTGGTATTGGTTTCATAAACTGTGAAAGTCATTAATTAGTGTAGGTTCCCCTTCTAAAGTTTGCAGAATCTGTGGAGAAATCCCTAATTATGACATTTGCTTTGGGTCCACATCTATAGTTGCAGAGTTTGTGAACTATGAAATTAATGGATAATGTAAATCTGCCCCTATGTGTTTGTACTCCTGCTGCAGGCAAAAAGTTGTGGACAGTGGGCGTCACCTACCCATATTGTGTCCAGGGTCATAGATCATGTCCCTTTGCCATTCGGCAGTGTGCACGGCACCCTTTGTAGGCTAGGGTTAAGGCCTTGCCACCAGACCCTGGTGGGAACAGCTACAGTTCTTGTGCTTCCAGGGCTTGCTGTTCAGGGGTAAAGAGTGCAGAGCCTGGTATGATTTCAAGGATTGTAAAATAACATGAACTAAGAACTACACATCCGTTAAGTTAGCAAAATTGGATGCAACTCGCGATAAATGTTTCAAAATATATGTACAACATGAATTTCCACACAGTAACTCTTAAGTACTCTTCTTAATACTTGGAGGCCTCCACCACCATTTCGTATGGAGAGGTCAAACATTTCGATGTAACAGCGGCAAGGTGAACTGTGGAATTTAACAATTCCTGTGCAGCTAAATGAATACATAATATTTGAGCTTGTGTCCCAGAATTCTACATGTTTTTTTAAAAATAAAAAATAATACAATCAAGTTCTGCTGATATATACAAAACAGTGCTGGATGGTATCCTAGAATTAGTCGCAGCTACTGATAAATACTCGGTCCGCACTGCAGTCCATTGTTATTTGCACACCATGTCGCTTCAGTTTGGACCCAGCCATATGCAAATCATTCTTGACCCTGCTGTAATAGGAATAAGTCCAGCCGTAACTGCCAGGCCTAGTCTTCCTTGAGTCAGAACATAAGCAACCCAAGATGGGGTTTGCCCTGATTGGGGACCATCACTAGGGTGCAGCTAGGATCCAGTGCAGAGTGAGCAAGGGACCCGTCTCTGGGCATATTCTTGGCCACGTAGGTCATCACATGAAGCACACCAAAGGTGATGGAAGGAATGTTTGCAATAAGTCAAACCCTTGGTCATTGCCCAGTGTGGATTGCAACCCATTGTTCTTTTGCCCATTATGCCACCTCTGTTTGGGCCCAGCTTCTTCAATCGGAACAATTCAGCCCGACTCTGCCAGGCTGGGTCCTCCTTGAACCGCAACATGTGCAAACCAAGCTTAAGTGTGAAGCTGATTTTGGGTTGCTTGTGTTCCTTCCTGGCACTTTGTGGAGGAGAACCACACTTAGCTGAATTAATTGTAAAGTATGGTTAATGACAAAATCGTTCATAGATTGGTGTTACAGATTTCTCGAGAAAAGCATAATTAAAGACCACATACCAGCTCCTTAAGTTCATAATATTGTTAAAATATATGTTCAGGTTATTTGAGGGTTTATGTTTATGTTTGGTTTTTGTTTTAAGTTCATGCTGCACAGGGGGGCATGTCCAAAATGGTGACTGGAGAAGATGCATAAGCAAGAGCTTCATCCCACCACCACCAAGGATCCTAATTATATGATCGGATAACCCTCCTGTGCAGTTGCTGGGAAAAGGATTATGCCTGTTACAACTGCAGTACTTGCATAACGGGGACCTAACAGCGAAGGTTTGCCTAAACCAGTGGCAGCCAACTCAAGACCTTTACCTCCTGATGACCCTTCCTCTCTCCAATGGGGACACCTACTTAGCCCAGAGGCAACCAAATCGGGGCTGGTCGCCCGTGCTGAATAGCTTTGCAGAGGGTTGGACATAGCAGGGTTGGGCATACCTGCCACTGAATTGTGACTGCGGCAGTGAATGCAGCCTTGACCCACCACACACACAAATAGCAGCAACAGTGAATACCAGGAATTGACTGTCACCTGCAAGGAATGGTGACGGGATCTGGGCGGGGCCCCGCACCCCTCCTCTTCTGTGATGATTCCATGTGGTGGTCGTTGGAGCCCACCTTGGACACCATTTTTGGGCATCGGACTCAGGCCTGCTGCCCTCCTGCTGACCTTGGAAGCACGGTCTGGCATGGGGAGTTGTTGGGGGTTATTTGAGTTAATGTTTTTGTTTGTTTCAATTGCATGTACATTGATGCCCCTTGTTTATTGCTTCTTATGACCTTCCCAATAGGCTAGAAAAACCAAGCTGTGATATACACACTTGAGACACAAGTTAGTCCAATTAGACCCAACTACATTGTAAGGAAAGGGACGTTCACATTAATACCATGACCATAAAGGAATATTGAGTGCTAACATGAAAAATGAGGGGAATGGGTCCACATGTAACTCCACACACAGCTGAGACGCTGTCACACATTACACTTGCTTCCAGGAGACACATCTGACAGCAGGTGAACAAGAAATGTTGTGAAATGCAATATGGCACCACGTACTCAGGGTATGCCAGAGTTGTCTTGATATTGGTGGCTCCTGGAGTTCCATACAGAATCCTATATTCATGAATCAACCAACAAGGTTGGTACGTGATATTGGAGGAAACTTTAGATGGAGAACCCTTGACATTGTTTGCAGCATACACCCCCAATGCTGGCCAGTCCCATTTTCTTGCGGCGCTGTCTTAGGCACTATTACTCTTTGTGCTGTGTCCATATGGTGCAGGGATTTTAACTGTGTCCCCTTCCTGAAACATGACAGATCCACACAATTGGTCATGGGTGCCTAATTCTATGCAACCACCTGCGTCTGGCAATAATGGGCACCCTACAGGTGGTGAATAGCACAGATCAAAGTACCCAGAAGTGAGGGAATATTAACATTAGTCTGCATTGCAGGCACACTATGCACTAGAGTAGATATGGGGGCCGATTACGATGAGTGTTGGAAAGTCCCCGACCTCCGGTCGGAGGCTTTCCAACACTCATCTTCGGTTTCACTTCCGACTGCCTAATTACAATCTAGGTGGTTGGAATTGAAACTGGACGGCCATTTAGGCTAGATTCCGACGGGCTCAAGGAGACCATCAGGCAGCCAGAGACCAGCCCATAAACACAATGGACAGCGTTTCTGCCATTGGGATTATGATGCTCTGTTTCCCACAGGCTTTCCATGCTGGGCTTCCCGACATGGAAAGCCTGCTGTATAGTGAGTTTGGGGGCCCCTAACAGGTCCCTCTTCTCCTTGTGGCCTCCGATTGGAGGTCAAGGGGGCACCATGTTTATTACTGCACCGTGTGGTAGGCACCTTGAGGAGCCTTCACACGGTGTAGGGATGAACACAATCTCCCATTTATCTATGGGAGCTTGTGCTACAGCCTGTTTACGGGCATAGCACAAGCTACTATTGAGAAATGGGAGTATGCGACCGCGCCATGTGCGTCGCATTCTAATCGCGGTATCGGGACCACCGACGGAATAAGGCCCATAGTGGTCTGTACTGAGGTCATGGCACATAAATTTGCTTGAGCCGGATACCTGGAGTGCACTGTATTGGATCACAACCCACTGATGATCACCTTCTCATGGGGGAAACTATGCCTAAAGACACCCATATGGCGTCTACCAACTGAGGCATTACAAGACACAACTTTGTGCACACCAATAGGGGAATCTATTGATCATTACGTTACTGATAACAAAGGCATGCCCATAGGTGAGGTGGTAGAGTTGGATGTGTTCAAGGTGGCACAGAGAGGGATGTACCTTACAACGGAGTACGGAATGAAAATGGTTCTGAGGAAAGAGATCATACGATAAGAAAACCATATGAAGGAACTGGAAGATGCCAGCATGGCACAACAGGACCTCCAACCCACACTAGCTGACGGTAGAAAGGACTGCAGGAACACTCTTAATAGACTGTCAAATATAGATTATAAATAAAGTTCCCTGTTTTCTGTTTTAACTGATTGCTACAGATAAATACAGAAAGAAAACATATATTTTCGTGTCTGTATTTCGTTTTTTAGTGTGGATAAAAAAGGGAAATTGTATTGCTTTTTGCGTAATTCTAATGCTGTCTGCCATGACTACCAAGCCAATAGCTGTGTGGATTGATAGATAAGGGAGTTAAAAAGAAAGGGATTTTAGTAAATAGGATTTAACAGCAGTAGATAAATATACACAAGATTGATACTGAAATGTGTATATTTTCTTATAAGTGCATTGATTTATCTTCCGCAGGTGTTCATAGCATTGAAACCCGGTGGTATTCAAGCATGAATGCATATTTATCGGTTAAATAAATGTTCAAAATATATGCTTCAGATTTTCACAAAACCCCCAAAAAATATGGATAAATACAGACTAAAGTGTAAAAAAAAATGCAATTAAACCGCGAACCCTAATTATAAATAATATCTAAAATGCTAATATGAAATTGGTGAAATGGCATTGTGCTTATTAGCTTGACTGCTAAAAGCAGAGACTCCCTGTGCCCCTATTGGGGCTTTCTGCTCCAGGGCGTATTTAGTGGTGAACTCCAAGTTGGAAAACAGTGGGGTCTTAGAGTTCTTTTACAAGGACCTGTATAGGGCTGCTACAGAGACTGATCAAGCTGCAACCTTATACTACCTAGAACAGATAGTGATCGCAACCGTGAACCCATTATAGAAACAAGAATTGGAGGTCCCCTCACTATTGAGGAATCTAAATTGGCCATCCTGGAGACTGCGACAGACAAGACTACAAGCATGGAAAGGCTCCCGGTTGTGCTGTACACGACCTGTCATGTGCATCTGACTCGACGATTACTGAAGGTATACAAGAGAGCCAGGGAAAGAGGTACACTGTCTGATTTTGTTGTTGTGGAAAGCCCTGATTCTGGTGCTCTTGGAACTGAGCTGTGTCCCTTAGAGGTGGCTTCATACCACTCTCTGTCGCAACTGAACCTTGATGATAAGATCCTAGGAGAAGTGCTTGCGAACAGGCTGACCCCGATATTGCACACTGTGGTTCATCTAGACCAGAGCGGATTCATTCTGGGTAAGAATATGTTTCTCAACATACTTAGGCTATTCAAGATCATGGACTGAGCAAACAGGATGAGAATGCAATGTTGGGTGGCCTCCATAGACATTGAGAAGTCCTTTGACATCTTGGGGTGGTCGCACCTCTGCAAGATGCTCAACAGGGTAGAGTGGAAAACGCTAATGCTTACAAAAACGGTTGCAAGAGTACCCATGGGTGGGATTATTTTAGATCTGAATTTGGTGGAAAGATGCACCCAAAAAGGGGGCCCCTCTCCTCTATCCTGCTTGCTCTGGCCATGGGGCCACTGGCATATTTGCTGCAGACATGGATTTAGCAGTGGGGAATGCTGATTGACGGACAACCCCAAATAATTTAGCTCTATATAGATGACACATTGATTTATCTTAAGGCTGATCTCAGAGTTCTACCAGAGGTAATGAACCTCTTAAATTAGTTTCAGCAAGTATTACGACCCTGGAATAACTGGGAAAAGTCGTTTGTTCCCACCACTCCCTGTGTCAGAACCACAGCACCGAACATTACATACAGTGCAGCATCAATGTAAACTCAACACTATGAAACAGGTGTACACATTTATCACACTAACAATGATCTGATAGAGGGTAATCTGAGACAGGTGCTGAAGTCGGTCAGACAGTCACATCCCTTTTGGACTCAGTTGTTTCTGTCCCCAATGGGTAGGCTTTTGATCTCAACAATGCTGGTACGCCCTAGATTGTTTTATCTCTTTGCAGAATTACCGGTATTTCTTAAGAAATCGTTCTTTACTGAGTTACAGCAGTTGCTTATTGCTCTAATTGTTTTTGTCCTGCATATTAGTTTTCAATAGTTATAACACGCAATAATCATCCACAGTCATGTACAGAGCACGATTGTTCATTACATCAGAAGATGGGAGAGCTAGAGGTCCCTTTGTTACATAAATGCTTAAACTTCAAATTTGAACACATTCCAATTCATATACATTTCGTATTACACTCTATAAGTTCTAGACTGGGAACCTGTACCTTGCAGACATCTGATAACATGCAAGAGATCAATGAATTCACTAACCAACTTATATACTAACTACAGGCCTAGTGATACTCATAGCCCCCTTGCGGTAAAAGATTTACTTGTAACTGTATTCTCACATTACCAATATTTCTTCTGTTGTGACATAGTACTATTCATACAAAATCTTGTACAATATCTCACCCCTCCAACCTGACACATTGGATAATGGATCATTCCACTTCTCCTTCTGTCAGTGCCACTTGTTGCGGAATACTGGATTCATGCATTGTGTCCTGATTTGCCTGAAGCGATACTAGAATCCTGCTCCAGCTGTCCGATATGGAGTATCTACGTAATCCCAGGGTGTCTTCCCTTCGTAGAGATACCTCTTCAGTCCTTGCCCAATTGAGGATTGTCCAGGACCATGCTAATGTAAATGGTGGTGCACAGAATTTCCAGTGTCTAGTCTTTTGGCCACAACTAGACCCAGATCTACAACCCTATTTGTGACTCTGTGTCTTTTATCCCTCTGGAATAATCCCAGGATACATTTCTCCCAAGTATTAGAAAGCTGCCTACTTGTGCAGTCCAATAAGTGAGATATTACCTCGTCCCAATATTGCCAGCACAGCCACCATTGACCACCGCTGTTCACACTTCCTCCACTGCAAGAGCTCCTATTGTGGCGGCGATCTGGAGGTGGTATGACCGCACACATCGTATTCGGGTGATCAGACCGTCACAAATCGTACGGCAGTCCCAAGATCGCTAAAGTCATATCCAACCCCATAGTCTCCCACAGTAAAGAAAGTGCGAGACCCAGGGACCCAGACGAGGGTAGAAAACAGTATGAGATGGGTTAAACCTCCTAGATAGCAGTACATGTGGGACAAGATGTGAGTGGGTTGTGGTATCCCTGTTGGGAGAGAAGGGCTATTAGCTCTCAGTATAAGCCCTGTACAAGGGGGAACCAAGACATGCAAAGTTGGTACCCGTGTTGCTCCTTTTGTTGACACATTCATTGATTGGTTGGTTCGTTGCCAGGCAATGGCTTTACACCTGAGCCGACAGGATATGACAATTACTATGTAAAATATTTTACCACAATATTATGACATGTACAGATGAAAACGTGTAATACATGCATTTAATGTGGGTATCGTACTGTGCTACGCTTAATGAAAATCAAATAAAAAATACGTTCCTGTTATACTGCTCAGAGTGAAGCACCAAAATATATTTTGATAATTTTTTTAAACAAGCAATGGCTATCTAATTACGATAAATCTGTTCAGTCTTTTCTCGTTCATCATGTAGGTAAACATTTAGATCTGTACCTTTGTTCATACAATTTTTCTCTAACACCTACTAGATAAATTTACCCAGACAATTTAAATTATTTGAATCTACACTCCTTCCACCCAATAGGGATTGGGGTAGTTCAGAATCCTCTCAACATGCTATATTGATTCCTTAGCCCTAATCAACTGTAGGATTTATGATTTGCTAACTGTTCATGTTTAAGGCACGACAGGCGATAGTCACCACTACTTAAATGGTTTCCCACAGCATCGTTTATCTCACTTGCAAACACTTTTTATCTCAGAGGTTTGGGATTGATTCCCTGATTTTGTACCACTGTTTGGCTCTGAAGCACCACTGTGCACCATGAATGTAACACTTGTGCATTTATGCTCACATATGGTGAGTGATCTGAATAGATACTAAAAGGATTTTCTATACCATCAACGTCAAGGAGTTAGCATGCACTGATCAAATTATAGTCCAACTTTTTGTGTACAAAATGAAAACTTGACAGAAAGAGAAACATATCTCCAACCAGTGGTGTACTTTCCAAATATCTGTAAGAAAATTTTGACATATCTTCTAGGAATGAACTACATGATTAACTACCTCTTCTTTTACCATTTATTAATCCGATTTTGTTTTGCTTTATGTCATTCCCTATATTATCAACCCTAAGTTTATTATAACCCTGATGACTTCTATTTGTCATACAGCAAACACAAGGAGGTGATGGATGGAGCGCAGAACATTTTCAGACACTCATCCCCAGTCACAGATCTGGGTTAAATCCATCATCGTTATTTAGCTCACTTCACAACCCCAGTTCAGATATAGCCATATGCAAATCAGTCTTGACCCTGTCCCTGATGGGAACAGTCCAGCCCGGACTGCCAAGCCATGTCTTCCTGGACCAGAAACAAGCATTCCGGGACCAGTTTCGGGGTACACCCCTCATCATCCAGGCTGCCCTCTGATTCTCTCCCCCGATCACGTCCATAACTAGATATTTGCGCCAGGTTACTGTGGATGTTATGCCATAAGAAGTCCCAGTGAGTGTGGGACCTTGATAAGGTTTCCTTGTTTGCCCCAGTCCTGATGAGGCCCAAGAAACGCAGGCTGAAACGCGTCAACTCCACAGATTGGAGAAGCCCTCCACAAGTTTACATTTTGTTAAAAGAAATTAATTAATATAATAACGTCAACAAAAGAGGGTAGTGATTTCCCCTCATTTGGTTTCTCTATGCTTGAGGGATATCTTCGGTATACGGAATGCTACTGATAACAATGGTTTGCCATCTGTAGTATCAACTTAGGGTAAAAAGGAAGTTGAAAATATGTACAGATTGATTTGCTGATTTTTAGTTTTTAATGTGTATATGTTTCTGTATCACTTTGTATGTATTGTCTTTAAAAGCTTTATGCAATTATATCTATTAACAAAATCTTTTTTTAACTACTATTGGGTGTCGTCTCTATAAATCTAAAAGTTAGTGGATAATATTGAGAATCCATTGGAAGGATTAATTGATTTGTACTTTCTGTTATAAATTGGTTTATATCAATTTCAACACATTTTTTTGTACGCACAATAATGTTTTGGGGCAGGTAGTGGAGCCTGGGACTACTGCCTGCCCCTAAAAAATATTTTACCCTGCATTTTCAAAGGGGAAGGGGTCCCCTGGGGTCCCCTTCCCATTTGCGAGTGCATTACCACCCTCTTGAAGAGGGCTGTAAATTACGAGTGTGACATTCTTACATATGGTAGCGTGTCACAATTAGGAAAGGAAGCCCTTGGAACGCCCCTTCCTAATTGCGAGTCACCAATTCTATTTAGTGAGTCCCACATAAATTGCGACTCGCTAACTAGGGTTTGTACATGGCCCTATTAGTTTTTGCAAGCACAAACAGGTCGCTAACCCGTTTGCGTATGCAAAAATGGGTCGTACATCTGGCACTTGATCTATAGACCAATAGTATATATTAAATAATCACCATACAGGACAAAATTAATCATTGCGGTTTGGTGCAGATTTTGGGGAAGGGCTCTGTACACATAACTAGTGAATGAGAGAATTCCTGCCAGGTTTATCATCTGAAAACACTCCTTTCCACTCGAGCTTAAATCAAGGGAAACGGAGTGAGAGACACCTACCAGTGCTGCTGTTCTCTGAAAATCTTATATTTACTGTTAAAGTCTTAGGGGATTGAAAAGGTGTGACCCCAATAAATTGAGCGGTACCATGACAGCCTTATTGGGGAAAAGTACCTCCAGCCATAACTTACCACTTCACTGACAATACTATGTTAATTGGTGTCATTAGAATTGTTATTGGCAGTAGCAGTCTGGCATCATACTAGGGTTCACAGCTGTAGGCACTGCAGGTCGCAACAGCATATTCGAACACCTGTTAAACACACAGACAATGTCATTAGGTCGAGCTGCATGCGCTGCTCGCTTTGCAAGGCAAGCAGTATTCAGAATGGCGTGGAAGCTCCGCCCATCTTTTTCATTGGCTTAGGTCCCAAATGCTACCTTCCGATTGGTTTTAGGCTTGTTAGTCTCTCCTCATGAAGGCCATTTCCTCATTTGTATCCTTGCATGGCTACTGGCCCCTTTACTTTGAACACTATTTTCTTCCCGTGCCTCCCACTGCCCCCTCCTGCAGTCTGTCTATTTTCGGCCCTGCACCCCCTCCCACACTCCCGTTCATGCCTTCTCGCCTGCCCGCACTCCCGTTTCTAATGTAGTAGGTCTTGCGTAAATGCGAGTCCTATTGCATTGCAAATGCTTATTTGGGTGTTGTAATCACTAATTTAAACCTGGACAGGTGGACAGCTCGAGCTCCCGGACACGCGAGGTAGATCAGATTTTCACTAGGTAAAGAGCGTTCCTGGTGCTCTGAGCTGCATCCTAGCCAGGCTGGGCGGAGAGTAGCTGAGCGACGAGCTCAGGAAGATGGAGGTTATCAGAGTGGACGGATCCCGATTAAATATTAGGGCGAGGAGGACAAGTATTTAGAGCTAGAGAGGAGGTTGGGGATAGATGATTCTCTTCTGTTTACTATTACAGGGAACCAGCCGTGGGCTGTGCCAGGGCATTCACCCCTGCAGCTGCTTGGGGCCGAGAGATGCTCCTATTCAGCAGGAATGTCCATGGATATCTTTTTTGTTGAAACTGATGCTCCCAGAGCTGGGCTGGGTGCACGCAGGAGAGCAGCATGCAATCCGCATTGCAGATGCACGTGCAGTGCACCGTGACCCCGGTGCCACACTGCTGGACGGGCGGCCTTCCCTCTGCAGGGAGGGGCCCTGCTACATAGGCTGTGCATGGGATGTTCTGGAGAGTGTCTGTCAGGCGTGCACGCCCGCTCCTCTGTAAAAAACATTATCACAAGCTGAGTGAGTACGTGATTGAGCACCAAGGCCCCATGCATTACACTTTAATATGTCCAGTATGTTTAAAAGTGCGTGCCCACCAACCTATTGGCCCTTCGTATGTTTATCTGTGCATGGCGAGTTATTCATGAAAGTAACTGCTCAAGTAGGGCTTGGTTACACAAATTAAATGTACTTCTACATTTTCTTTATAACATATACGAGTTAACAATTTCGTTAATGACAGGTAGTGCTACCAAATATCTTTATTTTGCATTTTTATTTGGCAGGCGCTGCATTGATTCAGAAGAGTGATTTTACCCATCAGACGCAGTATGCTTTATTGTTTTAATCAACCTCTGAAGGCTGAAAAGCCGAGGCCACTGATTAGAATTTGAATCCTGCAGTTTAATTTCCTCATTTCATGTATGAACCCACTGAGCTGTCCTACTGTGGAAATATGGATTTTTCTGGTCAGTTATGTCCCCTATCTTGGACCCCAACGGTTCTATATGCATGTTACAAGTACATGTATGTTCCCTCCAGTTCCAGTTATGAAGACGCAAATACATGTGCGTCCACCGTCAACATGTCCTCTGTCAGATCCGCCATGAATAGGCCAGATATTCCATTCCTAAGTGCAAAAGGCCACCGGCTTTATGTGGCTCACTTATGCCATTTTACAGTCCAGGCAAGTAGGCCCTGATTCTGTCATCAAAACTCCTCTTTCCTTCTGCCTCTGAAAGCTCCAGTCTGAGCCTGCATCTGTGACCATGAACTTTGTCTCATTCTCTGCGCGGCTCACAAAGCCTGACATCAGCCTATTCTCTGCCAAGAACTGTATTTCACCTTCGAATTATCTGCTTCCCCCTCAGCCGATGCATTCCTGCCTAGTAGTTTAAGTAAACATTCTTTCAGCTACCAAGCCAAAAGCCCGGCTTCTCTGTCTTAATACAAGTAATTCATAGCCCTGTTACTATGGAAGATTCCTGCCCTCACATTTAGTATAGACACTTAGACGCTTGTACACGCACACACAGTCAGTATAGAATAGATTCTGTCCGAGAGTCCTTCCTTTGTGGATAACATAGTTCTTTAAACATAGGATGTTAGATATGATTTGGGATTAGGTTGACATAACCCCAGACTTTTCGTCTCCACATGTACAGCTAAATGTCAAGTCCCCTTCACCCCCTAGTTACACGTCAATCACACGTCATGCTGCTGCGCGCGCATCTATGCCAACTATTCTCTTATAGATCCACCTATATATGATCTCATAACCAATTATGTTCCTTTTTACTCCTTATTACACCCATTTTCGGTTACGTAGACAGTTCGTCATTTTCCTTATCAATTGTTACGCCTACTGTATTCGCTTCATTGTAATGTATGTATTATAAAAGCCATTTCATGTCAATAATGTGTGTGCTTCACTTCCTGAACCTTCGTGGTGACGGAACATTGGGAGCAACCGATTATAATCGAGTTAATGGAATAAAGCCCATTCCGAACCTCTAATACCACGGATTCTGCCTCTCATTTTACTGAGCTATTTTATTATGTTCCTGTATCAAATTCAGTCCAGGTAAAGGAGAAATATTTACCACATGAATGGCGCCCGAACAGGGACACTTTCTCATCTCACGCGCCGGCGGTGAGTTGCAGGCCCGGTCTCCTGCCACAGCTGGACGGACAATAACGCGTACCAGCAGGATTTCCTGTATCTCCCTCCGGTCAAGCGGGGGCGACTGAGACTGCGATCAACACCCAGACGAGGCGGTGAGAAGTGCGAAGTATCCCGACCAGAGCCTAGCTGAGAGAGCAAGATCCGAGGTATACAGAGACCCACCAGTCCGAAGTCAAGCCCAGTGTCCGACGAGTCGAGTCGAGTCCAGTCCGTTTCAAGTTCAAGTTACTGAGGCCTTCCATTTCCGAAGCTACCCGGTGAGTACCATTGCCGGGGAGGCATTTCTGACGTGCACATAGGTTGTGCCGGTCAAGACGGGTTTGGGTACACAAATCCGGTCTGCACTGTTTTAGCAGTGTATCTGTACTGTTTAGCAGTATATCAAGTATTCCGAAGTATTCCGAAGTGTCTAGTTATTGTCTAGTTATTGCCGAGAATTAAGCTTGGTGATTAGTTATGCAGACGATCATCATTGTTGTTTCAGTTAAAGGTTTAATGTTTAATGTTTAATGTGTTTAAATACGTTCTGTATATTGTGGTATGAATGACTGTTCATTATCGTGTTTATTGTATTAAGTCTGTTCAAAATCAAGTATCAGGTCAGTTGGTCAAAATCAAGTATAAGGTCAGTTCTCAATATGCCGCTCTTTTCGAAATTAAGACAGATCACTACCAGAAAAGGGGTACTCGAAGAAGCCGTTCCTATTCCTCCTAGGGACACTCCAGGGCACTTCATGTATCATAAACATGGCTTAGACGCTATATTATTTCTTGATTTATGGGTAGGCTACACCAAGGGATTACCAGAAAGTCAGAGGTGGCCCACAGCGGGAACCTGGGATGCAGAGTGCATCATGAAAGTAGAAGAAGAGTTATGGAAAAGGAAAGTCAGACAGTCACAGAAAGATGCCATTGAATTATGGCGTAAGGAATCGCATAGACGAACAGAAAAAGCACGTAGACAGGAAGAGAAGAGTAAAGAGAATTCCAATAAAGTTCAAGAAAATCTATTAATTGAGGAAGGTATCCGAGTGAAATCAGAACAAGTAGACAGACAAAGAAATGCCCTTATGAATGGTATGTATCCCCTTCTGGCCGAAGGATTACCTAAGGCTACTCCAGAGATACCGAAAGACTTGCCAACCCCATTATTTCCAATAATGGTACATCCTAAGGGGCATCCTAGAACAGCAGAAGATGTTTTTCTTTCCTCATATTTAGATGACGCAGCTCCCGAATATGCTAATTCCGCCCCGCATAGACCGCATACCAGGGAGGTCCAACGCCCAGATCCAGCACCCGTATCCCTACAGCAACAAATCGAGTCACAAGTTCTGGCAAGCACATCTGTTTCTGCATCCGCTCCTACAGCTGCTTCTATAGCTGTGTCCACACCTATAGTTGCTGTATCACGTTCAACGAATCCTTTTCACACCCGACACCCCAGATGGGGCTACGGGAGGTGCTACCAATATTTTTTCTACGCCACCCAGAATAAATAAACTTACATTTCAAGAGTCAGGACATTCACGTACACCCAAACTCCTTAGTGCCCGTGCGCTTAAGGAACTTCTTATAGATTGTAGATATGACCCTGTGCCTGGAAAAGAGGACGAAATGACCCTAGCATCATTACGTCTCAGACGAGCCGCAGTGTATTTAGGGAAGTTACCAGGAATGACTGCGCATCTAGATAATATATACCATTTTGTCCACACAGGGCGAGATCCAGGATGTATTAACAGAGCTATGGAATACCAGAAAGTAGAGATACAGGGGGAACTGTTACGTTTCCTCATAAACTGTGTGATCAGAAATGAAGACCGACCGGGGGTAGACCCGGAAGCAATGCAAATTCTTACCCGATGGAGCCAGAATATATCAGAAGGGAGACATGATAAGCAAAATTGTATAATAGCCATGTGCCGAAAGATCCGTAAAGAAATAGAACGCCTACACGAAGAGAGATTAGAGGTAGACGAGTTCGAACAAAGCGAGGAAGAAGGGTCAGAACCGCCCACAGGACGGTCAGAAACTATAGCCTATGTAGGTAAAAGAAGATCTTGTAATAGTACGAGATGTCTTATTGACCCGACACGCCCGATATGTCCAGACGATAACAGGAGTTTCCCAACACCCATAGTCCATATAAGGTCTAACGAGCATTCGTTCCAAACAGCTGACAAGTTACTTCGAGAACGAAGGGGTTATCATTTCCTCGATTCTATGGATGAACAAGATTTAGCCAGGGCAGCTGTCCATTGGGTGGACAGTCCCGGAAAATATAGTGATGATACAGTAGTACGCACATTCTTGAATCTTACCCCAGATGAACAGAGGTTAGCTGGGATTTATATGATTCAACAACTCATTATACTATATCGAAGTCAACATTCAGATCCTGGTCTCTTACCTGACATATTGACTGAATTACTCACGAATAGATGGAGAGGTCCAGGTACTAAATTAATTAAAGAAATTCTAGAATCTAGACAGCAAAATATTCTTTTTGTATGTTCAGAACATGTTCCATTGCCCGTCAAGGAAAGAACTAGGTATCATATAGATAGACAGAATCCCTTACGAGAAGTGCACCCAATAAAGGGCGAGGACAATCAGTTTAGACGCGTATTTGTATATACGCCCATATCGAAAATAGAATTGTTACAAATGAAGAAAGTGGTACCCAGTCATGACAAAGACCCAGCGGGTTTTCACCGAGAAATTAAAGACATGTTACTCATGGGAGAGTATACCTACCCCGACATTATGACAATATTAAAGGTATTGATGCCTGCTGGCATTTATGAGAAACTCAAGGAAAAAGAGTGGGAGGTAGGAGACCAAAAGATAGAATGGTCAGTATTAGAAGCAGAAGAAAGGGCCCGAACTGCAGGAGCAGGGCTCGGGGACAAAACTAAGGCATTACCAGGATTACTAGTACAGGTACTGCCGCGTTTATTAACTACGAAAAAGGAAGACTGGGGTACAATTTCAGCCTGTAAACAGAAGCAAGATGAGGACACTAGTGATTACTATGCCCGATTTGAAAAATGTTTTGGTATAAATAGTGGCATAAAAGCAAGTAGCGAATCATACCCACATCTGTTTGTAACAAAATTAGTAGAAAATGCCCTGCCCCCAGTAAAGAATAGAGTATTAAAGTTCGAGAGTACCTGGCAGGGTAACACTCCATCACAAATGTTACAAATGTTACAGTACCATCACAATAGAATTAGAGAGGAACAAGAACATGAACACAGACGCATGAAAGACACGAAAATGAAAATGTTAGTTTCCCAGACAGTTCCAGCTGAAGGACATAAGAAGGGTATGACACATTCCGATTCAGCAGGACCTGTAAAAGGGACATGCAATTACTGCAAAAAGCCAGGTCATTACGTACATGATTGTCCAGTTTTAAAACATAATATCAGCATAGGTAAAACACAAGAAAGATCACGGCCACTCAGACAAGATCAGAATGAACAAGGAGCTATGCAGCATGCCCAGGCCATGCCAGCCGCACAACAGCCAATACAGTTTGTGCCAGCTGCACCACCGTTGCCTGTTACTGCCACACAGACAACAACACGACAAATGTATCAGACCGCACAGTATGAATATCCTGAGTATCAGCGCTACGCATGAACAAGCCTAGAGAGGGAAATTGACTTACCCCTTATCGAGATCCCTGTAGATCAAGAAGGACCTTATGTACACAGTGAATTATTAGGCCAAGACAGAAAGTTTTTACTCGATACAGGGGCAAGTCGAACAACTATAAAACGTAGTGAAGTTCCAGGGGCACCCCTCTCAGGCTCACAGAATATTTCCCTTGGTTTTTCAGGAAAGCCTATTGTTAATGAAGTGTCACAGCCTCTTCCACTTACGATAGGACCTTTGACCCGAACTACAGATTTATTGCTTACTAAATCATGTCCAGAAAATCTATTAGGAATAAAAACGTTAAAAGCTCTAGGAGCCATAATATGTTGTTCTCCGGAAGGAGTAAGATTGTTTTTACGTGATTTTAAAGGTCACTATGTATCTAGAGACATGGATCCCCGACTGCAGACTTTACCTACACGTCTATGGGCACAAGGCCCTACTGATGTTGGATGCATGAATATTACACCATATCGAGTCACATTAAAGGCAGGAGTGGTGCTACCACGAATGCGACAATACAAGTTACCGCCGGATGCTGTAGTGGCTTTACTGCAAATCATTGACGAACTCATTGCCCAAGGAGTGGTTGTAGAAACTGACTCCAATGTATGTAATTCCCCGATAATTCCGATTCTTAAACGAACAGATCCTAAGGCCCCGCCAGTATATCGATTGGTTATTGATCTGCGCGAATTAAACAAATGCATTGTGCCACAATTTCCTGTGGTTCCCGATATCTCGTCATTACTGACAGCTATTGATTCCGAAGCAACATTCTTTACTGTAATAGATCTCAAGAATGCCTTTTTCAGCGTCCCAATAGATCCGGAAAGCCAATATTTATTCGGATTTAGTTTAAATGGGCGTAGTTTTAAATTCTCACACGCACCTCAAGGATTTACAGAAAGTCCCAGCATCTATAGCCAAGCACTGAAACGAGAACTTGACAGTATACACATGCCAGTTAACACTGCTCTGCTTCAATACGTCGATGATCTGCTGATCACCGCCCGAAGCGAACCTGAATGTGAAAAAGCATCACTGACAGTTTTACAATTTCTAGCCGAAAAGGGGCACAAGGTGTCCCCTTCTAAGCTGCAATTCTGTGTCCAGCGAGTTATTTATCTTGGACACTCGCTGTCCAAGGAGGGAAGGCAGCTTACACCAGACCGCATTCAGTTAATAGCTAACATGCCAATACCCAAGACACAAAAGGAGGTGCGGGCTTTCATAGGCCTCACTTCATACTGTAGACAGTGGATCCCGCAATATGCATTCCTAGCAAAACCACTCATTCAGTTGACAACCCAGGAGGCAGCCGCATCGACTGTTCTCCCTTGGACTCAGGAACATACACAAGCTTTTGAAAGCCTAAAGAAAGCTTTATGTCAAGCACCTGTTTTAGCAACGCCATGTTACAGAAAACAGTTCACACTCTTTGTTACAGAACGCGGAGGTACTGCTTTGTCAGTACTCACACAGGAACAAGCAGGAGCACACAAACCATGTGCTTATTTTTCTAGTACATTAGATCCCGTAGCTCAGGCTTTGCCTGCATGCCTGAAATCAGTAGCAGCGACAGCTTTAGCAATCAGACAAAGCGATGCCATAGTGTTAGGACATCCATTGACAGTTCAAGTACCACACACAGTAGAAGTCCTTGTGAATAGAACGCAAACACAACACTTGACTATAGCGCGACTTACAGGGTATGAACTTACATTGTTTCAGCCACACATAGAAATCAGATGCTGTAATACATTGAATCCTGCCACACTTTTGCCAGTAACCGGAACAGACCCACTAGCTCATGACTGTATTGAAGTTATTACTATAACGACGAAACCTAGACAAGACTTGACAGATGTTCCATTGTCAGATCCAGACCTGACGTTGTATGTAGATGGTTCATGTATGAGAACAAGTACAGGAGAGTTGGTGGCTGCTTATGCAGTCACAACAGATACTGAAGTCATTGAAACTAATCGTATAAATACTTTGTCAGCTCAAGCCGCAGAGCTCATCGCTCTGACACAAGCCTGTATTCAAGCCACAAGTAAAAAAGTCAACATATACACTGATTCACGTTATGCATTCGGAGTCGTACATGACTTCGGCGTGCTGTGGCGAGAGAGAGGTTATTTAACTTCCCACGGTGCCCACATTCAGCACGGACCCCTCATTCAGGCCTTATTAGATGCAATACATCTACCTACTGCAATATCAATTATGAAATGCAAAGCTCATACGAAAGTTACTGATATCATTTCTCAAGGCAATGATCTAGCCGACAGAACAGCCAAACAGACTGCTCAAACCCAAACATCCGACATGACAAAAACAATAGTTCCGATGCCAACACATTGTATGACAGTTAAAGATCCTACTCTTGACGTAATTGACATACAGACACATGCTACACCAGACGAAATAAAGAAATGGACTGAATTAGGAGGGATCCAAACGGACCAAGGATGGATGATGAAAGAAAAGTCTGTATGGTTCCTTCCTGATTCAATGGTCCAAGTTATAGTTAACACTATACATAGTCCAGCCCATCTAGGAGAAAAAGCTATGCTAGACAGCATTCAACACATTTGGTTCAATAAACATTTACGAGCAGCAGCCAAACAAAAAGTCCGTACCTGTATGATCTGTTGCCAGTTCAACCCAGGAAAAAGTGTTCCCGAAGAACAGGGTGGATTTCATCCTCCTGATCACCCTTTTGAAGTCCTCCAGATGGATTATATCCAGATGGAACGATGTCGAGGATTCAAATATGTTCTCGTAGTTGTCTGCGCTCTGTCCCGTTGGACGGAGGCATACCCGGTATCAGATTACACTGCCCCGACTACTGCCAAACAGTTAGTTCGAGAATTCTTCCCACGCTACGGTTTACCACGTGTTGTCTACTCAGATAACGGCCAGCCGTTCTCATCCGAATTAATGAAACATGTTTCACTTCTGCTAGGATATCAGTGGAAATTCCACTGTGTCCGACACCCCGAGGCAGCAGGTCTCGTGGAAAGACATAATCAGATACTGAAAATCAGACTGTCCAAAATATGCAGAGAGAAAGGGGTCGACTGGATAGTAGCATTACCAGTTGCACTTTTTTACATGAGAATGGTAGCACACTCTAGAACAGGGCTATCCCCGTATGAGGTGATCTTCGGTAGACCACCAAATATGTGGGGGACGCCTGTACCACGCAAAATAACTGATATTGACTGTAATATGCTGACAGATTACTTGGCTTCCTTGATGTCTGCACTACAATCTTGTCGTTCACAGGTTGCTGCAGCATTTCCCGACAACACTGAGGTGAAACCCCATGACGTAGTTCCGGGGGATTTTGTGTTTGTGAAAAATTTCGACCGAAAGACTCAGCTGGAGCCCAGGTGGAAGACACCCAAGTTGGTTCTGCTGACCACAAGAACAGCCGTGAAGATCGAGGGCCGCAAGGGCTGGATTCATTCAAGTCATATCAAGAAATTTCATGGACTATCCTCGGATATAGACACTGTGCCCTGCACTCCCTCACAGACTGATTCAAAACTTCCTTTGGTGGAAAAAACTGAAAGCGAACTTTACAAAGTTAAGTTAAGGCCTACGACGTCAGACGGTTTGATTGTTTAAGTCCTCTCCTAGGTGAAGCGGTTGAATCTGTCTCTGACATGTATCCTCTAGACCTGAATCATGAACAGTCGCGAAAAATGATGAAACGACAGGCGTATTGTAAATCACTGCGTAGCCATTGTATAGGGACATTATTAATTTTGTTTTCCTTAAGTCTTTTAATAATTATTACAAGTATGTTGTTGCACATATATTACCCTATTGCCAGAAATGTTCACAATGTTATTGCAGAACATTCTTTTAGTGACTTACCCCCGCATGAATTGTCCTATAGACTTGCGCTGCGCAATAACACTTTCATTAGTATGTTACATCATTCCCATCAGACTAGTAATGCAACTAATTGTTGGGTGTGTGGCCGACTCCCTCCCTATCAGAATTATGAAGGAGTCTTGCCTTTCTTTCCACATCCATTTACACATAATGGCTCCTGTGGAGCATGGTTTAGTTTAATAAATTCCATAGACTCAGACACAGCAGTTTACCAAGATCAATGGGTATGGGGAAACCTAAACCTAGTTTTACTCAAGGTCTGCTACCCTGACAAGGAGGGTCGCCCCAAAAGAACAGGAACTGATCTAGAAAATGAAGTATATGGATTAGGTAATTTTACACCTAACCTCATGATTCTAAATGTCGTATCCGAAGTTGAACTAGTCTTACCCACCATGTCAGTATTCCCAGCAAAAGGTGAATTGTGTGTAAGAAAGGTTGGTTCCATACATATGGGCCATAGTAAGTGCACTACTACAGTAGAATTCAGTGATCAAGGCAAATCTTCATTCAGAGCTTATCGCCACTCCTACTTTATATGTGGTCAGACTGCATATATGCGTCTACCTCTAGATTGGGATGGTACCTGCTATATTGCATTCCTTTTGCCCCCTGTTTTCCTAGCTCCTCCTGATTATTATAGAAATATTCATTTAGTACACAATAGAGAGCGGAGAGATCTCCCAATTGTCGATTATACTGAAACGGCATGGGACAAGTATGTAGATTTCAATAAAGGCATCTTTCCCTATATAGGTACAGTTACCAATAGTAAGCTGATACGTAGATTAACCAGAACCCTTGAAGCAGTAGTAAATGAAACTATTTCCGCCTTAGGCAATTTAACAGAAGAGCAGTCTGCTATGCGGATTGTTGTGCTTCAAAATCGTCTTGTCCTTGACGTCATCCTGGCTGATAGAGGCGGAGCTTGTAGGGTCATCGGATCAAGCTGCTGCGTATTCATACCAGAAAATTCGCCATCTGTATATAAAGCTATAACTCGCCTTCACAAGATTGTAAGCCAGATACACCAGAATCCAGGCACCTGGACTTGGTCCAGTTGGTTTTGGAATATGATATCAGCCTGGGGATGGAGAGTTCTATCCTTCCTAGGTATTGGCCTTCTCATACTATTCAGTTGCTGTCTATGTCTACAATGTGGACCAGCGATTTGTGGTCTGTGTGCCACATCGTGTATTCCACCACCAAGATTTCATTCAAGATTCCGGAAGAAGAAAGAAGAACAAATGATGCTATATGAACAGATCAATGGATTAATGAAGATTGATATCTCTTAACGGGCAAGTAGGGGACAAGGAGGGAATGTGGAAATATGGATTTTTCTGGTCAGTTATGTCCCCTATCTTGGACCCCAACGGTTCTATATGCATGTTACAAGTACATGTATGTTCCCTCCAGTTCCAGTTATGAAGACGCAAATACATGTGCGTCCACCGTCAACATGTCCTCTGTCAGATCCGCCATGAATAGGCCGGATATTCCATTCCTAAGTGCAAAAGGCCACCGGCTTTATGTGGCTCACTTATGCCATTTTACAGTCCAGGCAAGTAGGCCCTGATTCTGTCATCAAAACTCCTCTTTCCTTCTGCCTCTGAAAGCTCCAGTCTGAGCCTGCATCTGTGACCATGAACTTTGTCTCATTCTCTGCGCGGCTCACAAAGCCTGACATCAGCCTATTCTCTGCCAAGAACTGTATTTCACCTTCGAATTATCTGCTTCCCCCTCAGCCGATGCATTCCTGCCTAGTAGTTTAAGTAAACATTCTTTCAGCTACCAAGCCAAAAGCCCGGCTTCTCTGTCTTAATACAAGTAATTCATAGCCCTGTTACTATGGAAGATTCCTGCCCTCACATTTAGTATAGACACTTAGACGCTTGTACACGCACACACAGTCAGTATAGAATAGATTCTGTCCGAGAGTCCTTCCTTTGTGGATAACATAGTTCTTTAAACATAGGATGTTAGATATGATTTGGGATTAGGTTGACATAACCCCAGACTTTTCGTCTCCACATGTACAGCTAAATGTCAAGTCCCCTTCACCCCCTAGTTACACGTCAATCACACGTCATGCTGCTGCGCGCGCATCTATGCCAACTATTCTCTTATAGATCCACCTATATATGATCTCATAACCAATTATGTTCCTTTTTACTCCTTATTACACCCATTTTCGGTTACGTAGACAGTTCGTCATTTTCCTTATCAATTGTTACGCCTACTGTATTCGCTTCATTGTAATGTATGTATTATAAAAGCCATTTCATGTCAATAATGTGTGTGCTTCACTTCCTGAACCTTCGTGGTGACGGAACATTGGGAGCAACCGATTATAATCGAGTTAATGGAATAAAGCCCATTCCGAACCTCTAATACCACGGATTCTGCCTCTCATTTTACTGAGCTATTTTATTATGTTCCTGTATCAAATTCAGTCCAGGTAAAGGAGAAATATTTACCACACTACCAGCGTTTATTGGCCTGTGTGTATGTAGCTTAGGTGATTTTATTTCATTTTGGAAAGAAGCCGTGGTCACTATGACTATTTTTTATGCCCCTCGACCTTTTATTTGTTTCCTATTGTTACTTTGTAAGGCGCCCTTGTCCTTTATTGTTTCTTTTATGGTGCTCCAGCTGCTCTTTTAATGCACTAATGCTGGTTTTTAATAGCTATGTGCCTTTTCTTTCAGAGCACTACTGCAGCTTTTTGAACGGTTATACACTTTCATTTTAATTGCATTATATCTGGTTGTTAGGGCACAGTAGCTCTACACATTCTTTTTACCCATTTTATGAGTACACACTAGCTGCTTTTGGAACTTGCATACCTTCTGTGTAATGGCTCTCTCTATGACTATGTGTTTTAGGAACCCTAGCTCGCTTTTATGGAAATGTGACGTATTTTGTGTAATACAACGACAAAGTGCACTATATAATACCTGTTCCTTAAGAGCTCTACTGTAGCCCTTTTGGAGGCAGAAATATACTTTTGCAATGTTTTCAGTGAATGGTAGAAAAAAGCAGAACTACATGTGTGCCATGGTCAGTACATTTTAGAATACCATATATTGTTTCTGGCAGTAAACAACAAACCGCTTCAGACATTGGACTTTATTGTTTTTTTTTTTATTATTTTTTTTTTTATTGAGCAAAGTTCATACAGGACAATAAAAAAAACAATGATAAATCAGATATAGAGAATCATACAAATGATTTACATCAATACATAAAAAAAAATACAAAAATAGAATACATCATTCAATCAGTTCGAGGGGAGTACATCATTAAACCTATGTTTTAAATACCATTTGGAAGTAGGAGCCCAAATCTGGATCCCCCAAAGCCTAGATTTTGTACCTCTGGAGCTATATATTAACAGCTCCTGTTTATATGTTGCCAAGAAGCGGCTAAGCCACATCTGGAAGGTAGGTAATTCAGGGTCCTTCCACCGTGCAGCTAAAATAATACGAAAAATAGCAGTGCCCAAAAAAAGAATCCTTTGTTCCTCAATACTGTGACCAAGAGAGTCATCATGTCCCATTAAATAAAGAGTTACTGAGTCTTGGGTATCATGACCAAATACCTGAGCCCAGAATCCCATAAACGTAGTCTTTAATACATCTAGTTTGGGGCAGTCTGCAAACATATGAATTAAGTTCGCTTGGGGTTGGCTACATCTCGGACAACTATCATCAGCCCGTAAGCCCCAGGAAAATAACTTTGCAGGCGTGAAATAAAGGTTATAAAGAACTCTATAATATTGGGCTTTGAGATTTGAAGCTATAAAAAGTTTAGATGAAAGGGCCAGGCAGAGATCAATATCAACATTTGGGTTAATTAACCTTGTGGCCCAAGCCTGCTCGACCCGCTCTACATCATCTGCAGTGCTTTGGATCAACAATTGATAGAGAGTGCCGATTCTAGTAGAACGTTTACCAATAATAGAAAGCAAATTGATATTATCCAATTTAATTCTAGGAGTACAATTATGAATGCTTGTTGACACCTGAAGGTATTTCAGAAAATCAGTGTTTGGGATAGTATAATTCTGCTGCAGCCAAACAAAAGACGAAGTAATATCCTGGCCAAGAAAGTCGCCCACTGTATTAATACCCAAGGATTCCCACCTGCGAGCGGTAGAATCATTAAGACTAATAGAAATAATGGAGCTTCGCCATAAGGGGGTATATTTTGTGAATTTTGGAATTACTAAATATTTAGAAACAGATTTCCATACCTTCCAAGCATCCGTGACTACCTTTAACTTAATTTTTTTATAGTATAGTGGTTCAACCTGCCTTAAAAATAGACCTTGGCATTTAGTCCCAAGACTCAACTCATAGATAGAAGGGATAAAAGACTCCGTAGTAAGTGAAGTGGTTGGTTTATGGCTGAGTAGTGGGGCCATATGTTGAAGAAGTGTTGCCCATAAATATAATGTTAAACTGGGAATACCTAGCCCTTCCCTTTCCTGAGGTAGAGTTAAAAAAGGAAGGGCTCTTCTAATCTTTCCGAAGCTCCAGATGAATTTGGACATGGAGGAGTCAATGATCTTAATAATACTACCTCCAGGCAAGATCGGAATTGCTCGAAACAAGTAGAGTATCCTCGGAAAGATATTCATTTTTAGATAATTAGCCCTGCCAATTATAGAAAGATGTAAATTATCTACTCTCCTGAGGTCAGTCTTTATTTTATTAATCAAGGGGGTATAATTAAGATGGTCAATTTCCCTGACATCAGAAGAGAGGCAGACACCTAAGTAAGTGGCTTGCTTCACTCTAAGGGGGCTGTCAAAAACCGTGTTGTTCGTACAAAGAACCATTGTTTTATCCCTTATAAGGGAATAACCTGAAAAGATACCAAAGGCCTGGGTAGTTTGTTCGATTTCATGAACTGCATCAGCAGGATTTGTTGTTAAGACGGCCACGTCATCGGCAGACGCCAAAACCTTCGTTGAAAACACACCAATATCAACAGGGCGAATACCGGGTGAGGAAAGCAATTTGAGAATTAAGGGGTTAATATATAAAGCAAATAATATAGGAGAGCAGGGACAACCCTGCCTCGTACCCCTCTGTATCTCAACAAACTCTGACTCAAGACCACAAATGGAGACCTTCGCCTTTGGATCTATATATAAGGCCTTTATAGCTCTAATAAACTTATTCCCGTAGTTATTAAATTCCAGGACACTCCAAAGAAAGCTCCATGAAACACGATCAAAAGCCTTCTCGGCGTCGAGAAGGATCATAAACATCTCTCCCCCGTGCTGCCCATGATGTCAAATAGGGTGATGGCTCTCCGTGTATGATCCGTAGTACCCCTACCAGGGATGAAACCATGCTGCCACGGGGAGACAAGACGTTCGACAATCCCACTCAGCCGATTAGCTAGGATCTTGGCATAGAGTTTTGAGTCAGAGTTTATCAGAGATATGGGTCTGTAAGAGGATGGGAGATGCGGGGGTTTACCTTTTTTCTCAAAAATAGCTATATTGGTATGTTTCCAGGATTCAGGAGGGAGTGAATGATACTGAACCCCCAGAAACAAGTCCAGTAAAAAGGGGAGTATTTGTTTACCTAACACCTTATACAGATCGAGGGGAATTTTGTCCGGGCCAGCTGCTTTACCATTTGCAAGATCCGAAAGTGCAATCTCCAGCTCTGAGATTGAGATTTCTCTTTCGAGATCTTCTTTGACTTGTTCGTCAATCGAGGAATTAAAATCTTGATCCGGTAACCAATTATTAAGAAAAGTTTTTATGGTTCCATCAGGAAAAGGGTTGTCGCTATGATATAGTTTTTGATAGTATTTTCGGAATACCTCCACGATATCCTGTGAGGAGGAATATTCCTGGCCCTCATACTCAATCCGCTTGATCTTATTTTGAGATTGTTTTTGTCGTGTTCGAAGGGCTAGATATCTGCCTACATTCTCTCCAGATTAATATAATTTACTTTTATTAGCTTCATATATTTCTACAGCTTTTCGGGTTAAAGTACTGTTAATTTCAGCTTTTAATACAAGTATTTTTTGAAGAGTATCAAGGGTTGGAGCTCCCTGTTGTATCTGGGCTGCATGATAAGTCTCGAGATTAGCCAATTCGCGCATTAGGTTCTTATTAATGTTATCCTCTACCTTTTTACGTTTAGCAACGAACGCAATAGTCTCCCCCCTTAATGCTGCTTTAAAACAGTCCCATACAATCAGTCTAGAAGCACTAAACTGATTGCAGTCGAAAAATTCCTGGGCCCATGATGTTATATGGGCTATATATTGGTGGTTAACGAGTAGCTTTCTATCAAAGGACCATTGCCTTTTCGACTTCTCAGAGCTTGGTATATCAAAAATAAGGGTAAGTGCGTTGTGGTCTGAAATCGTTTTTGGGGATTTAATTATATCTAACAAAAGCGAGTCCTCCAGTGATGACATAATATAATCAATGCGGACGTATTTGTTGTGTGGATATGAGAAATAAGTAAAACCATCATCATTTTCCTTCCTTAACCCCCAAACATCCAGTAAATTATGACTATCCATCAATTGGCATAAGGCCCTATATACCCTAGGCTTACGCCCTTTAAATTTACGGGTGATTGAGTATGAAAACGCCTCCCTACGGCAATGTTAAAATCCCCACATAAAATAAGAGGACCAGACCAAGAGGCCAGTTCAAGCTCTAGATCTCTAAAAAGTAGGGGATCGTCCTGATTTGAGCCATAAATTGCGCAGATTACAAGACCGGATTTCAATTGAGCTATAGCCCATCTACCATGTTTATCGGCCAATGTACGACTAGGATCGCCAATTATAGACTTTGCAAGAATAGCAACCCCTCGTGTTTTACATGTTTGTGAGGTGGCTATAATAACATTATACCCTGGAATATTTAAGAGTTCTTTATCACAGTCTATAATGTGCGTCTCCTGCAAGCATAAAATATCGACAGGGTCCTGCCGTAATAGTTGAAATAATTGTGCCCTTTTATTTCTGTCATTAAGACCCGCGATATTCCAACTACAAAGTTTTACTCTCCCCATCTAAAAAACAGAAAAGGAAAAATTCCCCAACCTGAGTGTCAAAAAACAGAAAGCTATATAAGAAACAAGACATAGTTCATAATCTGATTCTCGCTTTTTGCTACAATGTATTACATATTCAATATACAAAAAACTTAAGATTAACTTATTTGCACGAAGTTGCTCATTTTTTTGCTTTCCCCTCCCTCCCCTCCCCCCTGTCCCCCCCTCCCCAGACACCAACCACCAGGGCATTTAGACTCCGGAGGAGTCTATGGTGATAGAGAGATATTCCCTAACCAGCACCAGCAAAGATACACATAAAGAAAAAGCTTGAAAACCAATAAGGCCGAGTGGGTGGAAACATAGTGCAGAAGAGGAAAAACAAAAAAGAAAAGAAGAAAAAAAAAGAAAACAAGCAACCTAATCCATTCTACACTCCTAAGCTCCACATTTACTGATATATAATTATTCAATTACAAGCAAAAAGAGAATAGAAACGCTTAAAGCTTCAGGGCAGGCTATCTAAAAATTCCTTGGCTTTAATTTCTGAGGAGAAAAATTTAGCCTGACCATTATGGATAACTTTAAGCTTAGCAGGGTTGTTGAGATACACCTGAGCTTTTTTTTCCTGAAAAGGTTTAATCAATTGGCGGAGACGCCATCTCCTCTCCACAGTAGTGTGGCAGAAATCAGGCCTCACAAAGTAAGAGATAGCGCCTCTGCAGCGCCGAGCCTCAGGTCTCGCTTTCTCAGCAATGGCCTGACGGAGTAGAAAATTTCCAAAAAAAACCAAACTGCACGAGGGTATCCCCCTTGTGATGAGGTCTTTAAAGTAAATGGGGTTCTGTGAGCGCGTTGAACTTCCAAATCCCAATTCCAGGATGCAAGCTCGGGGAGTGTGTCCTTGAATAGTTGAATTATGAAAGAGCGTATATCATCGCCCTCAATTGTTTCCGGTATTCCGAGTACGCGGAGATTATTGCGACGAAGGCGGTTTTCCATTTCCTCCAGCTTCCACCTAACGTCTTTCAACTCAGCTCCATGAGCCTCCACTTTTTCCTGAATCACCGTGACTTCAGCTTCGTTCGTCACAATTCGATCTTCGATCTCCGTCAATCTCATATTAGAAGCTGCAACTGTTTTTGAAAGTTTTCGGACAACACCCTGAACTTTATGAAGGGCTAATTGTGCCCTACGGCCATCTCTGGAGGTCTGTTCCCGATGTGAGGCAATAGCCTGCAGTACTGTGTCCATCACAGAAGATAATGTAGTGCCTTGCGGGTCAGTGACGGACAAGTCAGGATGAGATATAGAGGTATGATCCTGCGGGTTTAAGAATGATGCTGGGGAAAAATCCCGAGCTAACCCTGAGGCTCCGAGATGACTCCTTTTCTTCTGCAGCACAGATCTCCTACTTTCCCTAGACTCTCCCTGAGCCGGGTCATGATCGCTTTCAGTTGCACTAGTGTCAAAACCAGTGTTGACTTCTGAATCCAAATCTGAGTCTTGTGACCACCTACGGTCTTCCAGACCTTCAGATATTGAATAGAAATCCGATGGGTCTCTATCTGTATCGAATGAATCAGAGGCAGCATTAGCTTTACAAGCCTTCACGCTAGGGCCCAGAACCCGATGCACAATATTATTGGAAGTGTTTATTGTGACAACGGTCAGAAGCAAGCCAGTGACACCCCCTTGATTGGAGGAGGAGGTCACTGGCAGTTGTGTTGAGGTTACTGCAGCTGTAACTATAGCTCCATCTGTAGATTCAGCAGAAACAGCAGGAGACATAATGTCCACTGATGAGAGACATATAGGCTGTGCATCCCTGCCTTCAAGGTTCTCAATCGTTTGTCCTCCCGTTTGCAGATGGACACTCCCCTCACTCGCTAAACTGCCCGGTATAGAGCTTACCGGTTCTGCTTCGGTTGGCTTCGCGGCACCTTTTTCTCGCTGGGTTTGCTCGAGAGCACCACCTTCAGGCAGCACACTCTGATCCAGTGATTCCACTCCTGTGATTGCAGGTAAATGAGCGGGGGAGCGAGCACCAGGGGTTTTTTGTAAGAGCTCCATCACTGAGGGACCAGGTCCAGGAGCAAGCGGCAATTGTTTAGATAATTTTGCCGGTTTCACAGGAGGTGAATCCAAGCAGCCAGATCTTTCCGGGTTGGTGAGTTCACCACGCTTATACGCCAGCTCCCGATCTCTAAGAGCCTGCTTTGCCGCCACCCGAGTTTTTGAAGCGGCCACTGCAGCAGCGTTCTTCGGTGCCATTGTGCTGCCGTAATCCACCCGCGGCGTATCCAGAGAGCTGGGGATGATCTGTTCACTCGCTTCAACGTCTTGTAAATTGGCTGCACTGACAGGGGTTCCAGTGCGAGTTCTGACCGGCTGCGAGTGCCCGATAGCTCTCTGCACCACGAAGCCGATCAACGACGCCAGGACACGCAGGTGAGTGCGAGTGCGAAGTAACAGGGCGGTGCTTTCGTCCTGTGGGGCTGAAACCGACGGACCGGTCCACTCCATCAGGCTTGCGATAATCCCACGATTTTTCTCCCCCTTAGGGTCTTAGTTGGGGAGTCTCAGCATAGATTTTAAACAGTTCATTGCGCCGATGGTTCGATTTTCAATATTATTACTCTTCTAAAATCGGAGAACACACCCCTCAGTCGATCATAATCGGTGCTGGTTAGCGGAGCATCTCACAGCGGTCTAGGACGCCGCCGCCATCTTGCCCTCAACGGTGCAGACATTGGACTTTAAAGGCAGTATTGAAATAAAAAACATGGTAATTGAAATGAAAAGGGGTGCTTAAACGCTGTCTCGCCTTTCACTTGTGAAGAACAATAGAAATGTTGGTAATGACTACCAAAATTATTATGAGAATTAAAAAGATCTGAAAAGCATGCACATTAATCCTTAGTGTAAGAGAGTGAGGACTAAGTGAAATATAAATATGCTCTATTGACAGGTGAGCTAGCGGTCTCCTATTCTGTCTATTCTCCAGCCTCATATACTAGTCTTTTCGTTGTATCATTTGTCTAGTTTATGCGGAAATGCCTGTTTATTTAACAGTTCCCTCTAATTCCTTCAATTTTCCTTTTATATAGTAGGTGCCTTGATAAGTACAGAACATTTGTCATACTGGTCAATGCTGTGCCCTCATCCATCCCCTCCCCTTGCCCCTCTAACGCTTTTGGGAAGGGTCTGGTCAACCTGAGCAGATGCGTTAGCCAATAGCTCTGGCTAAACACTTCTGAGGTCCCAAAGGCAAGACCGATTGGCATTGCCAATGCTTGTTTTTGTTGCTAACACTACCAGCTATTACCAGTCTTCTTTGCCCATTCAGGACAAGTTTGTATCGATACATGTTGTCCCACTAATGTAATGAAAGTTAGAGTACTTTTTGCCAGAGGGTGTTTTTTTTCTGCTTTTAAAATTAACGAAATGGTGTTGCCAGTGGTAATTCCCATTTGTGGAATGAGGTCTGTAAGTGGCGGGAAGCGATTGTTTAACTTGAGGCTTTTTAATTTTCACTCTACACGCTGATTGTACATCATTAGGCAAGAGTATTTCAAATGAACTGTTTCTCATGTTATTGTGATAAATATGAAGTGGTTCGCAGAGCACAGAACTGCAAATCAGGGTACATATTTTCAGACCGTAGTCTGTGCAGCTGAAAACGAGCAAGCACAAACAAGTAAAGCGTGAGTCATTCAATGGCATGCTGAAGAGAGCAGCATAACTCTGCAAAACACGGCCCTCCAGGTCTAGGAATAGCTACTAATGAAGTTCTGTAGTGCCTTTCTGCATGGAGGAGCTGTGGCCTGGGTTAGTGTGCTGCTTGACTCCCATTAGCATTTCAATGTCCAGATTGATCTTTTCAGCGAGGTTCCTGAGCATGACTCACTGGCTGGCTAATGCTGCAATAATTGCAGGAGGAGCGCACATCAAATGATGCAGCAAACCTCACCACGGTAGCGGGTACATAGGCATGTATTTAATATATTATGCTTCTTTTTCAGTTTTGTTAGGAAAACCAAAGGATTGCCAGAGAAATAGCTGAAAAAGATGGGTTAGGGGTAGAGCTGTACTAGACACTGTGGCACAAAATGCACTTGCATATTTCATTTGGGGTAATGCCTCAAAAATAATATAGCTATGAAAGTGGAAACTGTCGATGGCAAAGCCAATAGGTTTGGTTTACATTTTGAATCCTGAGTAAAATATTTAAAATAGTCTGCTGTAGTAAAAGAAAAAGAATACTAACTGTTTACAATAATTTTATAAGATAAATATTTTTACATGTTCTGTTTCACTTTACTTTTGTGATGCACAATTGTCCCTCATTTATGGCAGTGCCAGGACACCATGAGAGGTGGGATAATGAAATAAAATTAAAGTAAAATGTATAAACCACAATACTACCCACAGGTGTCCAGGCCCTAACATCAACCAGTCTATAACATGAGGCAAAACGGCAGTTCTCCTGGATGGTGGAGCAAAAGCCCACTTTATGAATATGTTAAAGAATTGGTAACATAGATCAGGCAGACATCTGCACTTTGAAACCAGCCTGAATAGTGGTAGCTTTACAGTTTACACACTTTTATGTCTTGGATAAGGACTCACAGATATTTGTGATCAGTGTAAACAAGAAGTTAATATACTGTTTCTCAGCACTTATTCTTTCGTAAACAAAGCAAGAATAAGAAAGAGTCATACTTGGAGTGATCTGGCGGGAGTTGAGCATATCTATTTTATGCAGGTAGCCTGTGTATATGTGATGTAATGAATGACAATTGCATTTCTAAGAAATTGGTTTACTGTTTGAGGGCAGTGAAGACCTACTAAAGCAGCAGCCACAATCATTGTCAGGGTAAAGTCACAAGCAAACCCCAAATTATTCTGTGCTTCACCCTGTGGGAGCTTGGCACAAAAACAGTTGGACTTAACTTCGAGGCAATTCGTAAAGTATTGATGCAGTACTTCAGACACTAATGAAGTGAAACACATCCAAAGAACAATACCACACCAATTTAGAACAATAGAACAGAGTAAAATGTAATAAATCATTTAAAACCCAAAACAACAAAAATCCAAACACTATGCCTACCCCTCTCACAAGGCAGCATTGGGAACTCTTTAGTACACTTTAAGCTGCAATTACTGATCATAGACTAATAGCTTTTCATGTTTCATATTTTTGGAATGGTGATAAATCCTCCTCACTGGTGAAGTTAGATTTAATGTTACTGTTTTAGAAATACCACTTTTAGAAAGTGGAAATTTCTTTGTAATTATTACTGTTTATTCCTGACAGCCTGTCTCCAATACACATCTGGATCGGGTGGTAGCTGCACTTTCTGCATTCCGTCTAGACAGACACAGGAAGGTGAGGCTCATCTGCATTCTGAACACTCATCTGCATTCTGATGGATCTTTCTGGGAAAGGAGAAATGGAGTGTTCTGTCCACACTCAAAACACTGAGTTACCCTCCACAAGTAGCCTGACAGACAGGACTGGGTTGAAAGGGATCCTGGTGCACTTCAGAGAGTTGTTTTGAAGTCACCCCTACTTCAGAGGTATTTTTGGGGATAAGTACTGGGTCTCTGACCCCAGAAATCAGACACTTCTGGATCTTGTACTGAACCTCTGTCAGAAGGACTGCTTTGCTGCTTAAAGGACTCAACTGGACCGGTTTGCTAGAAGGAGTGCTTTTCTGTGTGTTGTCCTGCTGTCTGCTGCCTGCGGCTTCCTGACTCTGCTCAAGGAGAGCTGGGCTCTACCTTCCCTCCAAGTGATCTCCAAGTGTTTGCTGGCTTGCCTCTGAAGTCTCAGGGACACAAAATACTTTCTGTAATTCTGCTGGTGCTACTGGAATCGGTCCTCTGTGAGTCCTACCCTGCCTGAGGGGCGCTCTCCATTTCTTGGGCCTTGGAAGTGGGTTCTTGCAGCTTTCTCCACTTCAATTTCAAGCAGCAGTGCCGACCACAACCAACGCATCGCCTTCAATGCTGAAACAGCGGTGGCTCGACTGCAGCAATTCTGCAGCTTGCCTGGATCGACACGAACTGATAGCATGGCTCAACATCAACGCATATCTTGCATAGCAAAGGAGTTCAACACCAAAGCTTCATTGGTGGTGCGGATCCAAGGATCGACGCGGTGCCTCCTCGAGTCTTCCATGTTGACACTTTGCTCCATCTAAGGTACTTTGTTAGGGGGACCTGACTGAGTCTTGTAGCCAGCCTGCCCTCAATCCCATCGGCCTGAATTTTGGATTTACCCTGGTCTAGCGTGACCTCAAATAACCTTTTAGCGCTATTGACTTCTAAGTACTGTTTTGTCATTTAATCTTTAAAAATTCATATCTCGACTTCTACTGATTGGTTTTTTGTCATTTTGGTCTCATTTTGCTACGATAAATAATCTCTATTGTTCTAACGCTGTGTAGAGTCTTTTGGTGGTGTATTCATTGCATTTCTTTGTGTGTGTGTGTTTTACAAATACTTTACACATTGCCTCTTTAGATAAGCCTGACTGGTCTGTGCCAAGCTACCAGAGGGTGAGCACATGTTATCTTTTAGTGTGTATCTAGCTTACCTTGACTAGAGTGGTGGTTCCTGCTTGGCCTGGGTGCATACCTCAGCCAACAACGAAGCCCATTTATAACACAGCATCAGCAAAAATCAGTGATACCCAATTAAAAAAACGTTGGTGGGTCTTTGGCAATTACTGGCACACACAGAGCACTTTCATTTTTCTAAAACATAGTCCATAATTGCCACATATAGGTTCCTGCATTGTAACTGGGTACACTGTGCTTATGTCATTTTCCTATCTGACCCTGGAGGGAATCCATTAGCAGCACAATAAACTGATCATCCCAGCTAGCACACAAACCAGACATCTCTAAAGTGCCAAACAGTTCTTTAAAAGACACCAGGCATGTATTTGTTCTCTAATCAATCATGTGGATCTATAGAAAAAGACTATATGTAGACCACTACGTCCTTGAGCCCTCCAAATAATAACTAAGTTTCTCCACAGATTCTGTTGTCCCATGTGGCTAAAAAACAATTTGATTCAGCATCATATTCTATTTGATTACGTGAAATATATGTTATTTAGAGCATGGGTATTAAACAGGTTATATTTAATGAAGGTACACTCCAGCTCGCTCTGGCAATTAACTACTAAGGCAATGACTGCAAGCTCTTTAGCAACGAATGAAAAGGGCTTAAAGTAGGAGAATCTAAAATCCATGTAACATTAGAATACAGATGATACCCCCCCTGCTCAGTCTGGACGTCACACCATCACATTGCAATCTTGGTAGCAGAAAAATCATGACACACAGATGCTCATTTTATAAATTAACAATTACCCCGAAATCAATTTTCCGGGGGTAAACAATGTATTAAAACGTTCTCAAAGTCAGATGACTGAACCAGATAATGCCCTGAGCTTTGACAATTACCCCTCGTTGGCTGCAATTGCTAAAGTCCCTTGGAAAGAAGCAGCGTATACAAATATGTTAGGAAACATGCTAGCACTCAAAGAACATATATCTATTATTGGTGTGAGAAATTGCATACATACTATTAAAATTGAAGCATTTCTTTTGGTGTCAGCATGTTACACTGAACAGAATAAATCTCCTCAAACTGTGCAAATAGGACACTCACCTAAGTAGGTTGTATGGGAATTTGAAAAACAACAACCCCAGACAAACTGTTTTTAATGATCCTATTGTGTCAAACCGGTTTCCTCATATCCCCCCTCCCCCTTTAGTCCTTCAGTGCTGCGTTCTATTGGATGTTTTATATTCTCTATCCTTCCACACTAGGGAGCACTTCTTTTGTTTTACTTAAGTCTATTTTTAAGGTATGACTCTCTTGGGAATGCCCAATAGCCCCCTTTAATATAATCTTCGCCCATGTCTCCCTGCCCCACCTCTTTCAATTTCCTTTACAATTTGTTTTTGGGGGTAGTGTGGGTCTCTCTTGCCCTCCTTGCTTGTTTTCATGACCCCCACCTCTACTTCACACCAAACCCTTGGCATTGTTAAACTTGCTTTTTTTTTTTAAAGAGTTTTATATAGCGCAAACTAGACCCGAAGATATCAGGTATCTGAGCGCTTTACATGAGCACCAGTTTTGTTACAGATGGACACATTCATTTTTGTTAGGCACAGGGAGATTAAGTGATTTGTCCAGAATCACAGGATGTTGAGGGTCGTTGCCGAGACTCAAACCCGATTCCCCAGGTTCAAGGTTGACCGCTCTAGCCGTAATGCTACATCCTCTCTTCTTTTAGGTACATGTGTCCAAGCGTCAGCTTCTACTTCTTCCAATCAGGACCATGGGAGACATGGAAAATTACTACTTCAACCACATTTTAATTTCTACATGGCCTCTTTTATTAGTTATTTGGGGGCATATCATCAAGACACATATCCCTGCTTTTTCGGCACAAAGTGCCGAAAAAGTGGCGATTCTAATATCGCACAATCATCAAGGCGGCGCTAACATGCATTAGCGCATGTTAGCTGCTGTTTTCCGAACACCTCGCCTTGCCTCGCTAATCAGACGCAAAGTAGGCGTTCCTCACATAGAATCCATGTAAGACATCGCTGACACAGCATCGCGATATTTACAAGGATGCACCAGAGCTGCGAAGCGCCGATAATAGTTGTGCTAATGCCCCTTAACGCTGGATCCTAACATCTGGTATTTTCTTGACTACACTATGTGTACTATTGGAGGTGGATTCTAGGGTTGAGGCCACAGGGCTCTATCAGCAAACTCATCTCCAATTCTGCTGGATTATCGCTGTTTTTTCAGCGATGTCACCCCATATCGCTGGCTATCGCTGGAAATATTATTGCCAAAGCGCTAAGCGTTGTTGATACAGCGCTAGCCTGGCAATAATTTCCTGCGATAGCTGGCGTTAGTACAAAACGCGCTAAGCGTGTTCAGTGATTATTATCACTGAGGCTTGCTATTATGCCCCTAAATAAATACGGTAATGTTTTCATATGAAAAACGTGGATTGTTTTAGAAAATCTAAAAAGCCTTGCATTAGATTACAAATCTGCGATTTGTGGAAATGGGGTTTGCAAATACTATCTGTAAAATGGAGATTCGCCAGCATCGCATCTAAAGACAGCGGTGCTCCATTTTTAATTTTTGATAACATGAGGTGTCTTAGCCAGTGTGCCATAGACTTAATGCTCTCTGAGAACCATCAGATTTAGTCTCCATTAAAGGTGAATCCAAGTAACACTCGAATACATATGAAACTCATCCTACAAAATTTGAGCATCACATCACTTCTTTCTCCAAAGGAGGAACATTCCAGAAGTCTCTGAATCTTGTGTAAGGAAGAGTATAGCCCATAAACCATTTGAACAAATCTCTACATTGGTGAAGGGTAGCGAAGCTTGCTCTTGAAATGCTAGGGATGTGCTGCAAGGCTACAGAACCTACTAAGTTCATGGACCTCATAATTGTTAATGGGAGAGTCTAGAGCAGACAGCTCCCCATACCACATTTTAAATGGGAATAGAACACATGGAAAATATACTGACTCAAGCCTATGCTAAACTCTAGAAATATCTATCTTTAATGCACGCTTTACGGAAGCACATGCATAACAGATGCTTAATCTTCTTGAAGCTATAGATATAGATGTCCTACAGGTGAACACGCTTGAGTCAAGGGGCACTTTAATAGAGATTTAAGCTGTCACGCACCAAAGATCTCTCTCTCCTCTTGGCAAACACCTTGGATCCGTCAGGTGTGAATATCAGTCCCCCTCCTGAGGAATGACTGTGTCCTCCCTGTGATGCATTTCAATGATGAGGAACGAACATGTAGAATTCACTTTTTCTGATTTACTTGCAAGGGATTCTTGATAAACAATGATTAGGATTTTGCAATGGGGTTTGCTCTAGAACACATTTTGGCATCCATAGATTCACAGCAAGGAAGAATGAGGAATGATAACCACATCTAACCAGCTAATTATACCACATTTCAAACAATGGCATGTAAATTCATCAATTGAATAAATGTACTGTTGATAAAGACCTAAGTGACCTGGTTCATTCACTGATCAGGGTGAGACTAGGGATGATGATTTGGGAGACTCATATTTTCCCAAAGCAGCTTGGAGATCCTCTTAGGGGAGGGGGGCAGGGAGGCTTGTACCCCCGGGGTTTTTGGGCCGAGTAGTGCTGTCTTTGCGCTGCTTTTGGGCTCCAGGGTTAGGGTATTTAGCCGGCCATTTCGTTTTCCGTGTCACCATTTTGTAAGGTGACATAGCGGACATTTTAGCAGGGAAAGGTTTTCCAGATTGCTTAGGGATACCGTTAGCGAGGTTAGCGTTTACAGGGTAGGAAAGGGGATGTCCTTTGCGTTTGCGGAGGTGGGTGACCGGCAACAGAGGACCCGAGAGTTCAGGAGGCGATGCGTCTCCTGGCAGAGGCCAGCCGCATGGACCTTGTCAGAGGCCTGGAAAAGGAGGCAGTGCGGCCGTGGCATGGTGCGGCACGGCCGGGGGCGTGGCCGCAGCGGTATTGGCATGTTTACCGCCACGGTCAGGGACATAAAGGAGGAGCGAGAAGGTAAGTGGCAGGGGCCACGGAGCAAGTATGACCCCTGAAAAGAGGGGAAGAATGGAGCTGGACACCGCAAGGCAGCCCCCCTTGAATTTGGGGCTGGACAGGGAGGAGAAGTGCTGGGGTATAAGCACCATGAGGGCCCGTGGCTGTGAGTGCCGTGGGCGTCACAAGAGTGGGGGGAGTAGCATCTTGAGTGGATAGCCGGATGCTTTCTACCCCCTTTCCCATGTTATACCTTCCTATCTCCTGCTAACGGTGTTTGTTAGAAATGGGCCACATGGACCACTGTCAGAACCACCACAAAGTGAACTTAGTAAATGTAGAATTTAGCATAAACATAGAACACAACCAGTACTACTGGTAATCACTGCACTTAGCATCAGCCTGTAATATCAACTACATTAGGCTTAGTCTCATATCAGGTGCCAACGCATTGTACACCCACCTCTTCAGCATAACCCCATTACACAATTCTCTCACAAGTCTAAACACATTAAACTCTAACCCCCTAAGCATAACTCATCTTAGGGAATAACTCTCACTAGCATAAACCATTGTATGCAAACCAACCTCATAATCATAACGTATACTTAGAGGTATCAACACAGGGTGCGTAACCATACTACATACATACATTTCCTAGCACCACATCATATTTAGCACAAAAGTCACATTAGATGTCTAACGCAGTAGACACCAACGTCTTAATCATAACTCACAGTAGGCATAATCACATGAACATAAATCACATTAGGGCCTGGTGCCCTATAAATCTAACCACCCCCCAACCCCCCCCCTGGCCAACTGGCCATCTCAAGCAGGGCTCAAAATGCCCTAGGTCCCAAGAGTCAGGGCTGCTGCTTAGGCAATGAAAGTCAAGGGTGCGCCACTGCACCAACCTAAACGTGGCAGAAAAGTGTGGGGCAAAGGAGCGCATCTGACTCCTGACTTCACAAAACCTCAAGAGAACGGTGCGCCTAAACGATGCAGCTGCCCACTACTTGCTGGGCAGCTGTAAACACTCAAATGCGGTATGGGCTTTCAGTAGCCCTCGAAATCAATGTGCCCAATGTGGGAGCCACACGGGGCTCTGTACAGAAATACTGCACCGGTTGGAGCCACACGGGGCTCTAAAAATGCTTATGCCAGTGTTGGAGCCACGCGGGGCTCTGCAAACAAGTAATGCCCCCAAGAACGTGGCGCGCACTGGCGCTGTAAATAATTATGTGCATGGTGGAGCCACGCACAGGCTCTGAAAAATGAACATGTCCCCTTTGTTGGAGAGAACACGGGACCTCCTGGCCCCCATGGGGCTTGGGAATAACTTTCCCCATCGTTGGAGCCCGCAGGCTCTGACAATAACTATGCCCTCGTTGGTCGGAGCGGCCCTCTGGCAGGTGGGGCCGCCCAGGAAGGAAGCACTAGCACCCAACAACATGCCCAGGTTGGAGCAGCCCACAACAGCGGGTCTGCTCACGGAAACCGACACAGTGCCCTCACTGGCACCAAACCGCCCATCTTGCCCCCACTCACCGGGACTTCACCTGAAGTCGGCGAGGCTCCGGATGGCTGGGGCTGCACGCGGGGCTCTCTTCAGACTTCACCTGGGTCCCCTCCTGGGACCCAGGACTTCGGCCTCTTCCCGCCGTGCTGCTCCAGTCTCCCCAGAGCTGGACTACGACCTGCAGCACTTCTCCTTACGCTGCGGGGCTCCCTCAACTCACGGGAGCCCCGCGAGGCACGCACAGACTTCCGCGCCGCCTTCTTTTCTTCTGGACCACTCTGTGGGCGCGGGGCTTCCCTTGGAAGGCGGAAGTCCCGCCCCACGACGACGCTGCCTGACTTCCGGTTTGCGGCGTGGCTCCGGCGGTGAATACGAGGGGTAGGCTCCCTCCCAAATTTAAATCGAGAGCGGGGTGGGCACCCGCTTTAGTCACGGGCAAAGTCGTGAGGGGGCAACCGCACACAAAAATAATTAAATAAGCGGGGTGGGCACCCGCATGTAGATACCACGATAAGCGGGGTAGGCTCCCGCAATTAGGCATACCAGCGGGGTGGGAACCCGCTCGGTTTTGGGAAAAGCAAGAGGGACTCCCTACGTTGGGATTCCCTCAAAACAGGTGGCAGCTTCGAGCTGCGACGCCCACGCTCTCGTCCTGCTGGCCAAATCATTAAAAGATAGCGCTCCCAGGGCGCTGGAGGCAGAAAGAGGTCCTGGAAAACGGACTAAGTCCCAGGGTGCCAAAGTGTAGGCAAAGTCTCTGTAGGGTCCTGGAAATAATAAGGGGCAAAGCATAAAGGTCCCAGGAAGAAGTGCTCCAGGCATCCAGGTGCTGGGCAGGGCCCAGGGAGGCAAACCTTCCCCTGGGCCCCAGCAGCAGCACGCCCCTGGTAGTTTCAAGTCAAGAACAAGAACCTTTTCTTGGGGTCACAGCCCCTTCTTTTATACACACATGTCCCTTTGTGACACAGCACAGGTAAGGGGGGAACCAGATACAACTGGTTCAGGAGCACTTGAGCACTTTGTTTTGCTCAGCCCCTCTCTTCTATTCACAGGACAGGCCAGGGACATCAGACGCACCACTGGGGGTGGAGCCACCATTGTGGAGGGTAGGCCCAGCCCTATTCAGGTCCCAGGTGCAACTCCTCCCTCCCATCTACATGCAGATCTCTCCATTCACCACCGGGCAGACTCACCCTGGCTACTGGGATTCCCCAGCCCTGTCACTCAAACTCCAGACAGGCAATTCACATCATACAGCACACAAATTAAAAAAATGTAAATTTGATACTTGTATAGCGCACTACTCACCCGCAAGGGTCTCAAGGCGCTTGTACAAATACCGCTGTGGAACCCATCCTGGCTTTCCCTGTGAGGCGTCCACTCCTGGGCACCCCCAAGGTGGAGGCCAGGCATCCTTTAGCGTTGTGGGGGCCGTTGTGGAGATTAAGCAAGCTATTGCCCAGAGTTGCAGAGTGGAATATTTGAGCCCTAGACCCGCCGAGGCGGGGAATTGAACCCTGGTCCCGGGCTAGACCGCTCCATCAGGGTCTGCCGCTCTAATCATTGAGCCACACTTCTCCACTTTGCCACACAGACATGCCAACCTCTCACGAGTTCGCACATACCAAACTCGCCCCTGCACTCCTCTCACATCAGGAACTACCATGGACACACATATCCCCCATGCATTCCTATGGCAGGCCAGTCTCACTACATGTAACACAGAGCGCACGCACTTTACACTGGGACACAGTGCTAAAGTGCCTAGAGGCCTAAAACTACTAACACTACATAGGGAAAAAGGCCAGGATAATTTCAAAAAGTTTAGGGGTGAACCTGCCAAAAGGGCCAGGTCCAACATGTCCCCTTCAGTGGAGCCCCTTGGGGCTCTAGAACAGCAATGCCACGTTGGCCCAGAAATGAGGTGCTCGTCGTTGGAGCGGCCCACTGCACACACGGGGCCGCTCTGACTCGGCGCCTTGGACGGACGCCTTAACCACCTGCTCCCTCGAGGAGGGGGAGCGACCGGCCCATGTCCCCTGCCCAGCCCTAACTCACCGGGCTCCGGCGCAGGGGATTCCTCGGGTCGGGCGACCGCCACGCTTCACCCGGTCCCCTAACTCGGGACCGGGACTTAAGGGATGGAGCCCTCATGGCTCCTGCACAGACTCCTTTTCCGGGGCTCCCTCCAGCCAATGGGAGCCCCGCAACGCTCGTGCTCCTTCCTGCTTTGCCGACCCAGCCGCACGCCCCGCCCCTGCCGCAGGCAACCTTGCCTGACTTCCGGGCGGCCGCGGCTGGGCAGCAGCGGCCGTGATATCGAGCAGAAAATGAGGGGTAGGCTCCCTCGGCATTGGGCCACAAAGCAGGGTGGGCTCCTGCGATTGAAAATACCAAAAATAAAAGTAGGCGGCCATGCGGGGTGGGCACCTGCTAATCCATTGAAAGGGCACGCCATGACACAGGGTGGGCACCTGCATATAATTAAAGTGAACGCAGCGGGGTGGGCACCCGCGATGAAACATGGGACAGCGGGGGAATCCCTACTTCGGGATTCCCTCGAGGAACGATCGCAGCCTGGCGCTGCAGGGACAAGGCACAGAGGCTCCCTCTCAAATCAAAGGGGGCCAATTAAGTTAAAGCGCTCCCAGGCGCTTGAAGAATGCAAAGGTCCTGTGGCAAAGAAAATAAATCCAAAAAGGTCCCGGAAGTCCATCAGGCATCCAGGGGCTGGGCAGGGCCCAGGGAGGCAAGCCTTCCCCTGGGCCCCAGCAGCAGCACGCCTCTGGCAGATTTGAGTCCAAGAACAAGAACATTTTCATGGAGTCACAGCCCCTCTTTTATACACCAAATCCTTTGTCTCCAAAGGTGCAGGGAAGGGGCGAACCAGATGTAACTGGTTCCTGAGCACTTTGTTTTTCTCAGCCCCTCTCCCTATTCACAGGACAGGCCAGGGACATCAGACGCACCACAGGGGGTGGAGCCAGCATTGTGGAGGGAAAGCCCATCCCTATTCAGGTCCCAGGTGTACTCCTCCCTGCCATCAACATGCAGATCTCTCCATTCACCGCCGGGGAAGACCCATCCTGACTCCTGGAGCCAGGCACACCAGCCAATCACAAGCCAGACAGTCACTTCACATTTATTACACAGACCTGCCAGCTTCTAGAAGTGGTACTTCTACACTAGACACAGTAACGTCGCACACATCATCGCGCAGCATTCAATCTCACGAGTTCGCACATACCAAACTCGACCCTGCACTCCTCTCACAACAGGACTTAGCACGGTCACTCAGATCCCCCATGCATTCCTATGGGAGGGCAGGTCAGTCTCACTAAAACATACACAGAGCGCACGCACTTTCCACTGGGACACAGTGTAAAAGCGCCTAGAGGCCTAAAACCACTAAGACAACATAGGAAAAGGCTCGGATAAATGCAAAATGTTTTAGGGGTGAAAATGGAAGAAGGGCCAAGTCCAACACTGTTGTTAACTCTTTTTGAGTGCCCTTTGATTTTTTGACTGCTGCTAATTCATAACTTACCAAATTGTGTCAATTGAAACTATCCTTCATGAAGTTGTTAGTTTTTTTATATGCATGGAAGGAAATGCATTTCTAACTACACTCCTCATGCTGGTATGTATTTTATTTGAGGACTACAGTTATATCTGAAAATCAATTTAGTCTGCATAGCATTCTTGTATGGCTTTCTAGTTTTCTTCTAGTGCTCTTGATTTTATGACAAGACAGGAGGCTAGCATTATACATGAACTTGTATTCATTCCTTCTGAGCAGCAACACTGGAAAGCTTCAAGAACCTGAAACCAATTAATCAATCAGAAGTTTATAAAGCGTGCTACTTACCCGTGAGGGTCTTAAGGCGCTGGGTGGGGGAGAAGCGTCTCTGGATCAGTCAAAGAGCCAGGTCTTGAGGTCCTTTCTGAACGTGTGCAAGGCCGGGGAGCATCTGATGTTCACAGGGCGCTAATTCCAGGTCCTGGCTGCGATGTAGGTGAAGGCTCTCCCACCTGTTCTGCTTCTGCGGATGTGGGGGACCTCTGTCAGGGCGAGGTCAGCTGAGCGGAGGTTCCTCTTGGGTACTTGGAAGGATATTATCTTGTTGAGGTATTTTGGTCCGATGTTGTTGAGGGATTTGTAGGTGTCAGTGAGGAGTTGGAAGGAGACACTCTTCTCGACGGGGAGCCAGTGGAGGCCACGTAGGTGCTGGGTCATGTATTTGTGATGCGGTGTCCCGAGGGCGAGTCTTGCTGCGGCGTTCTGGATTGTTTGGAGTTTGTGTAGAAGGGTTCTGTTGATTCCAGCATAAAGGGCGTTGCCATAGTCCAGTCTGCTGGTTATGAGCGCCTGAGTGACAGTCCTTCTGCAGTCAGGGGGGATCCATTTGAAGGTCTTACAGAGGAGGCAATTGAAACTAGTAGAGGTGACGGCGTTGATCTGGGGGTTCATTGAGAGTGAGGAGTCAAGGATGATGCCGAGGTTTAGTGCATGGTCTGTAGGGTGGGTGAATTCCCAAGGGCGGAGGGCCATCATGTGTTGTCCCAGGCGGAGGTGCAGGGTCCGAGGATGAGGACCTCAGTCTTCTCTGAGTTGAGCTTCAAACATCTGTCTTTCATCCAGGCTACCACATTCTTCATTCCTTCCTGGAAGCAGAGTCTGGTGTCCTCAGGGATTCCTCTGTGAGTGAGAGGATGAGCTGGGTGTCGTCAGCGTAGGGCACAATGCTGAGCCCATGCTGTTTGACGATGGCGACAAGGGGGGCCATGTAGATGTTGAAGAGCGTGGGGCTGAGCAATGATCCTTGGGGTACTCCGCAGTTGATCTCGATGGGTTCAGAGAGGAAGGAAGGGAGTCTGATACTGTGGGTTCTGCCGAAGAGAAAGGATTGGATCCAGTCGAGGGCGGCTCCTTGTATCCGCACGTCGCGAAGTCTGGCTGTGAGCTTGCGATGTGAAATGGTGTTGAAGGCTGAAAAGAGGTCTAGGAGGATGAGAGCCGCAGTGTGTCCCTGGTCGAGTAGCATGCAGATGTGTTTTGTAGCGGCGAGGAGGGTGGTCTCGGTGCTGTGGTTACTGCAGAATCCAGATTGGAAGGTGTCTAGGATGGAGTTCTCTTCGATGAAGGGGGTCAGCTGGGCGTTTACGAGTCTCTTGGTGACTTTGGCCGTGAAAGGGAGGAGAGAGATGGGCCGGTAGAAAAAAGTATTTTAATAATCATTACAAATTCTTAATAAATATTTTGGCTAATTTCTAAAAAAAATATGCGTGTGAGGCACATTGCTAGGCAACTAAACGCTTTGGAGAGTGTTTGTTTTGAGAGAGATAGAAACAACAGTTTGTAAGGCACAAATGGTGCTGAAACACACAAAAAAAGTTACATTTAAAGGATTTTTAAGGGAATTTTGCCACTATTTACCAAAATAAAGCCTATTGTTAATAATGGGATATCAGGCGAACATAGACAAAAGTCAGGAAAACTTGATTAGAAAACTTATTTCTCAAGACTACATGATGCAGTTAAAGAGACAGTTAAACATGTGCTAAGGAAAAAATGGGAAATTAAAAATATGGATTAAGAGGACTATTTTTCCATTTCAGAAGAGGAGGAAATTAATGGAGGTCCCAGGGACAAATGTATTAAAAAGAAAGCATATGGATATAACTTTCAATAAAAAGGGAGTCCTAAGCGACTCAGGGAGAGTTGGAGTCTGAAGAAGCACACAAAGATAGCAGTCTAACACTGTGAGTGATGAAATACCATTAGATGAGATGGGAATGAGAGCTAATACATCTAATTTGGATGAATATATATTCTGGACCTAGACTATAATGAATGTTTAGATGAAGAGTTTGAAGAAGGTCCAAACAATAAAAATCAAAAGATATAAAGTTAGTCAGGGACCCTATGGGTAAGAAATTATTTGATCCACCAGATATAAGATAGCCAAGGGTTAGAGAGAGGTGGCCCGAGAGCATTTGACAGTTTATATAAGACATTGGACTAGGAAACCTCTGGAAAAGAAGGAAAGTAATATTATGAGAGCAGAAGGCTCTCATCCAGTAATTGAAGAGAAAGTGAAATTAACACCTAATGTAAACCAGAATTGATCCTTCCTCTTTAAATTGGGGAGAGACCTGAGAAAGGGCTTAGAAAGATTGCTCAATGCCAAGATTGGGTTCTAGACATTTTAGGACCACAGGCAAGAATCTTTGATTTAGTTGAGAAGGCATATTTGAAAAGGAATGATTTAAATATTAATTTAAAAAGAGGTCGTGCCAGCACGCAATTTGTTTTTGGGGAGTGCGGAAACTAGCAAAGATGCCAAAGGCTTATTATTTGGGGAAGGAATTATGACGTCTTTAGGTAGATATGCGCACATTTTACAAGTCTAGACAAAACACAATTTTCAATTCATAAGGTCTTTGCAAAAATATTATAGCTGTGGTACGACATTCAATATGGCACTCCATGGCATTAGGAAGAGGACAGGGTCAAAAACAGACACTGATGTCTGTTCCGTGTCGCTAAAAAAATGCATGCTAACACAGAAAAAGTGACTCTTAAGCAATCATCGGCCAGAAAACCAGATGCTGGCTCTCCTAGTGTCACATTTGAGCACCTAGCGGGGAAAAAAATACAAAAAACACCACTAAGGGGAATTTTTGGTACACTTACCTGAAAACAGCAATGGAGCAGCCAGGAGGCAGCACAGGCTGGGATAGCAACCCCAGCAACCCCACCTCCAGCCAGGATGTCCAACCAGTCCCAGGGGAAGTTGAAGTTCAATTTCAGTGAGGAGGAGAATAAGATCTTGATCACGGAGGTGACGGAGCACTAACCCCAGCTCTTCGTCAGGTCCAAAGTGCCATTGAGGAGGAAAAAGACCATATGACAGACTGTAAGAAGTGCTGGCATGAATGTAAGCGCAAGACAAAGGTGGAACTGGCAACTTATCTCAAGGCAACATTGCAGAACAGAGGTGGTAGTCCAGCGTCCCAGGAGGAGTTGGATCCTTGGGAAGAGACGATGTACATTGTCATCTATCAGGAGTCTGTGGTTGGAGTTGTGGGGATGGAGAGTGCTGGTTATAACGAATAACAACAGCAACAGGGTAAGTCACAACAAGGGTCAATGTGGGGAACTATGTAATGTCATGCAGTGCAGGCAGCCATGTCCCAGTGCTCTGTGTCACTGTCTGCAGGACAATGGGTAGGATTCAAGCTCATATTTGGTGAAACATGACATCAAGGGAAGGATCATGGGCATTGTGATAATATGTTGTCGTAAGACAGGCCACAAGCCTTCTATCTGTGTTACCCTACATCGAAAGGAAAGGGCTGAAATGTGCCATATCTATAAAATACGCTGCATTCATGTCCATTCTGCCAGCACCATTGCACAAACAGTAGATGTCCACCAAAGCAGGCACCCTTGCACCATGGTGCAAAGGTACCGGCCAGCTGAATGTGCACCAGCATAGAGGAAAGCATAGGGATGTGCTGTATCTTCGTCAACATAGTGCAACCCTGCACTTTCCTAATCGCGAAGCTTGGTGCAGCAAGGTGGGTTGTGGTTCTGTGCTGCTCACATGTCTATGAAATATTCAACTCTGTCTCACCTGCGCCAATGCACATTAACCTAGCCTCCAGCATAGAATTGGCATCTCACAGAAGAAACAAGACACCTGAGGGGTGGAGGATATGTGGGCCATGGGTAGTACCTACACATAGGGACATTTCAAGAGTCATGTCCATGAATGCCTAGATTAAACTACAAGGTACGGAGCTGTACTGGCATGCAGGCTCAGACCACACAGGTGCCAGCTGACATGTTAGGGACCACCCAATGTACTCTCATTTACTGAATATGACTGGGTGTGGGGGTGAATGCAAGTGATGTACACTAGAGGGCCAGGGGAATATTTGGATTGAAATGCCACACCGCGTCGATGCAAACAAATCAGCTGCGCTGAGCTGTGTCATTGCAGAAATGCAGGGATGGGCTGGATTTACTGGGATATATGCCACCCCTCTGCTGGTGCAAAAAGAACGGCTGTGTGCCAATGCAGGCACCCTTGCACCATGTCTGGGTGTCTGTGTTGGCGTTTGGCTGTTTATTACAGTGCCAGGGAAAGGGAAAACACAGGGGTATGCCATAATCTTGTAAATACTCAACATCACTGCATTATTTGAATGACTCAATGTGGCACTGCTGTTTCCTTGTACATATGCCCCTGAAAGTGAAAAGTATTGCACCTTGATTATCAACTGGATTACTCTTGTCAACATCTAAGAGAGATGAGCAATAGCACTTCTACATCTCATTGCAGAGGATAAACCCTTATCTCCTGGCTACCAACCAGTCCCGGACTTCAGCAATGATGGGGAGGATTGGAACCTCCATAATATTGACCAGGGCACCTTCCAAGAACTCCTGGACTCCATCGGGACACCATCTATGGACACAGGTAGGGTCAGCAGTGTTGTGGGTTCTCCACATTCCCAACCCACCAACTGCCACCCCACCCAGACCCCTGGACTCCGAGGACCCACAGATTATCGTCCAACTCACTGTAGTAGGAGTCCAAAGGGAGTTGGCAGAGTAGGTGTGGGCGGGGATGAAGACCACAGTGGCCCCTCTATGTGTGCCTCCCTCCCAATAAAGACACCTACTTTCCACTCCATGGCCTCCAGCAGTCCCTGATTGACGTTGCTGGTGTTATGAGGCAGAGGCATGAACAAATGCCCTTCCAAAGTGGCACCAGCAATTTGGTCAACTAGCTGGGGGCAATAAGGACCGTCTTGGAGTCCATGGAGTGGAAGCAGGACTCCCACTTGCTGCCATGGCTGCCTACCACCACGGCATTGCTCCTGCAGATCCTCCTCACTGCTGTGCTGCCTCATAATAATAATAATTCACATTTGTAAAGAGCGAACAATCACCGTAAGGGTCTCTAGGCACTGGGGGCCGTCGGGAAGATTAAGCAAGCTATTGCCCAGAGTCACATGGTGCTGGGCTAATCTGCCGCCGGCGCCGGGGATCGAACCATGATCCCCAGATTCCGGAGTCAGTCACCCAGGCCGCGGCACCACACCTCTTCCCTGTGTTGACAAAAATGAATGCTGCTGCAGACATGGGATCCACATCTTCTGCCCCTGATGTGTGTGTGCCTCCCTTGGATGCCACACCTATAACACCACCCTCACACAAGACACCACACACATCAGAGGAGGAAGATGTGGACGGCACCTATTTCCAATGCAAAAGTGTCCAGTAGCAGTCATCTCTGCCATATACCCCATTTCACCTTTGCTCTGTTTTTATGCACATGCAAGTGAACATCTGCTGCCACTGTCCTCATTTTGACTTCGCACTGTTCACCATGATTATTTGTGGACTGCCAATGTACTCTATCCTCCCTAATGACATTGTGGGCATCCTCCTGACTGAAACACTCCTTTCCTCCACATGTTCCATGACATGTTCCCCACATGAAGTCTGTCTGGAACCCACTGGCTCTAAACATTATTTGGGGTTGTTGTTCTATGAACTTTACCTGTGACCACTTCATCATTTTCACATGTAAATAAATGCGCTTAGAACTACCTGTTATGTTATGTTATGTTAGGGGAATTTCTAAAGCACACGACTCACCCGGCGCTGACCTAGTGATAATCCGGGGAAGAAAAACGGGTAGGATAAGAAAAGATTACCGATGATCAGAACAGAAAAGCTTTCAGTTGTTTCCTAAAAATGCTGAAAGAAGTACATTCACGAAGGGAAATAGGCAGTTTATTCCAATAGCGAGGGGCAAGATATGAGAAAGCCTTTCCCCCAGAACGGGAGAGACGGATTCGAGGGACCATCAAAAGTCCAAGGGAATTAGATCTAAGGTTGCGAGCCGAAGTCTGTTTGGCGAGCCTTCTTTGCAGATATTTGGGGCCTTTGCCATTTAAGGCGGTGTAAGTGAGGCAGCAGATCTTAAAGTTTGATCGCTTTCAGACCGGAAGCCAGTGAAGCTCTTGCAGCAGATGGGCTGAAGGAGAGCCCGCTGGGCGATTCAGGATCATTCGCGCTGCGGTATTTTGAATGACCTGCAGCTTTTTGAGCAGCGTCGTGCCTATTTCGGCCAGCAATGCATTTCCATAGTCGAGGCGACTGATCACCATACCCTGGACTAGAGTTCTGCGATGCTTGATGGGAAGGTAGGGCAGAATCCTACGTAGGAGACATAGGCTAACGTAGCAGGAGCTAGAGACAGCTGCTATATGTTCTTTCATGGATAGAGCCCGGTCAAGTTTGAGTCCCAGGTTTTTCACAGTTTGTTTTGGGGCAGGGGCAACTCCCAGCTGGGAAGGCCACCAATCGGTCGTCTAGAAAATAGGAGCTTTCCCTATTAACATGATTTCGGTCTTGCTTGGATTCAATTGGAGACAGTTTTCCATCATCCAATTGGAGATAGCAAGCATGCCTGCCGAGAAGCGGAGATTCTCAGATTCTGCGTCAGGGTTGATTTTAAGCATAAACTGGGTGTCGTCGGCATAAGAGATTATCTCAAACCCAAGTGGCTCTACTACTACTTAGGTAATGGGGCCATATAAACATTAAACAGTGTTGGACTAAGGCAGGAACCCTGGGGAACACCCTTATCCAGATAAGATTTCTCTGAGCGATAGGGCCCTAACATCATCGTTTGATGTCTGGCAGACAGAAAGTTCTGCAGCCATTTTAGGGCTAGGTCTTGGATGCTGCAAGAGAGTAATCTCTCCACCAGCTTGGAGTGCGAGATGGTTTCAAAAACGGCAGAGAGATCTAGGTGGACCAGAATTACTGAACCTCCAGCGTCCATTTCTCGCCTCAGTGAGTCAGTCACTGCCAGGATTGCAGTTTCGGTGCTAAAACCTGGACGAAACCCTGATTGTGATGGGTCCAGGAGGTTGTTGGACTCAAGGTAGAAGCTTAGCTGCCTATTTATGGCCGTTTCCAATTGTTTACCCAACAAGGGTAACAAAGATATGGGCCGATAGTTACTAAGTACCTGGGGGTCTGCAGTTGGTTTCTGTCTATAGGCGTCAGAACCAGGATGACCATTGGCCATTCTGTGAGGCAAATACATCAACTACTTGCTACAGAGATGTGTTTTGTGGAGTCAGAGACTACTAGGCAGTGAGAGTGCAACATATTTTGTAAACACTATTTGTGTGTTGACTGGCAAGTGCTTACTCAAGGTTGCAGCATGACATTCTACTGATGTAAGGCAGTCATTGTTAATGGTGAATTAAGTCATGCTACACGTCCAGGCCCGACCATGGTAATTAGTAAACATACAATATTGGGCTGACAAGTAAGCCGTGCAAATGTAAATGGGACAGCAATCAGTGTGTGAGTCCAAATACCTACTAATTGGCCAAATGCTTTTTACCACAACATACCTCAAGGCATGTTGCATGACATAGCCACACAGAGATATTGTATGTGAACACATGATTTGCACTCTCTCCAATTTCCTTCATGATAGCCACATCCACTGCTCAACAATGTCTGATAGTTAGATGAGGTAAAGTCATGGCCAACCTAACAGTTCCCTGTCCATAGGTAAGACACCTCCTTACACATGTTTCCAAACACTGCTAGCAAAGACATATGCATGTGCATAACCTTACCTGAGCACACATGCTAACTCCCTCACGGTGAATCATGACATAGTCCTGTATGTAGCAAACATGACATTTATTGTCAATTGAAACAAAAAAACAATTTATAAAACTACCTACCCTATACTAACTAACTTTTCTGGCCTAACCTACACTATTGTATCCTACCTACTATCTAAAACTACCTTAACTTAACCTACCTTAATCTGCTTAGTTAGCAAAACATGATAAACATCGGCCCCCGCACCCCTCTTAAGATCCGTCTTCACACGAGAACAACAGAAACTACACCCAAACATCCACTACCTACAAATAGAATACTAAACAATCATATACTGTTTGATATATATTTTTAATTATATTAATTTTTATCAATTAAAACACATAACCCCCCCCAATAAGCACAAAAACCACCCATAATCACTCAAAATCTAACCCACCCATTAAAAAAAACCTAATAGCACTACCCCTACACTATCACTATGACTGCTCTAAACTAAACTAAGCTATAAAAACATAATTTACAAATTAATACAATAGAAACAAGGGGAAGGGCAGAAAGGGTCCCTGTGGCTATGGTCTCTTGGGTCTTGCCACTGCCTGTTCAATCTCTTGGAAAAAAGAAAACAGGGGAAGCCCTAATCACCCCACTTCTCAAGGGCTAATCAAATCCTATAAAACGAGATTGAGAAGGAGGAAAAATTACAATCAATACTATATTGCATTGTATTATATTGTATTGTAATTGCATTTATATAGCGCTTACTATCCCTGACAAGGGTCAAAGCGCTTTTGCGGCGAGAAGCACATTACTCCGGAACTCATAAAGGATTGGTAGTGAATTAGTATAGTGAAATATGAAAGTAGTTTGAGTGGTGGATAGGTGAGTCAGTTATTTGGATTCAGAAGGATAGCAGAGGGATAAAGGTTTGCATTTATATTGAGCTTGTTACCCCTGATGGGGTGTTAAAGCTCTTTTTTCTGCGAGTAGCACGCTAATCCGGAACTCATAATGGATTAGTGGTGAATTAGTATAGTGAAATATGAAAGTAGTTTGAGTGTTGGATGTTAGTCAGTTATTTGGATTGAGAAGGATAACGGAGGGATAGAAAAGGGAAAAAAACGTTAGCATTTATATTGCCCTTGTTACCCCTAATGGGGAATTAAAGCACTTTCTTGGCGAGTAGCACGCTACTCCGGAACCCATAAGGTTTAGTGGTGAATTAGTATAGTGAAATATGAAAGTAATTAGAGTGGTGGATGTTAGACTTGGGGGTCTCTAGTTGGCACAGGTATGCACTTGTGACAAATAGGGACCCTCGCCTCTAGTCAGGGTAAGGGGGTACACTCCTAAAATAACCCCTGAGAACCCCCTTGGTAGCTTGGCAGACAGGCTTATCTCAGAGGCAGTGTGTAAAGCATTTGTGAACACATACAGTAATCAAGTGACAACACTACAGATGGACACAACACAGGTTTTATATAAAAAATAAGTATTCTTTATATAGATTTACCACAAGACCATTAAACGACAGCAATACACAATACTGTTACTTTAGATGGTAGAATTTTGCTTAGTTCTCTTCTTAAATGTGACACTTTAAGTCAATGTACCTTTTAGATGCGACAAGCAGGGCAACAAAAGTGTTGCAACGATGTTGATTCGTTGAAGATTTTGGTGCAAAGAAATAAAGACCTGAAGACCTTCAAGATGCGGCACGCTTCTCCGATGTTGCGAGAAGACTCGACTCGATGCGTTGACTACAGCGGCGACATCCCTTTAAGCGATGCGATGCCATCAGCCTTGGCAGCGACACTCTTCTCCGACATTGCGAGACGCTTCCGCTCGATGCGATGCTGCAGCGGCGACACCCCTTTACGCGATGAGACGACAACAGCTCCGACTGCGGCACGCTTCTCCGTGGATGCGAGACTCTTCTCTTGATGCGGTGCAATGCGTCAGCTACGATGGCTGCGATGGCGACATGCTTCTTCAGCGTTGGTAGACACTTCCTGGATGATGTGAGATGCTTCCGCTCGATGCGACAGCTGCAGCGGCGACACACTTTACGTGATGCAACGACAACAGCTCCGACGGCGGCACGCGTCTTCTTCTTGAGTCGCGCTTCCAGCTCCTTGCAACACGCAATCCCTCAGAAGGCTCAATAACAGCAGCAGGCACTTCCAAAGAACTCTAGGGAGCTTGGGTTGAAGTCTGTTGTCCCTGAGACTTCAGTAGGAGGCAAGCTCTTTTCCAAGCCCTTGGAGATCCTTCACAAGTTGAGCAAACGTACACACAACGTTTCTTTCTCCTCTCTTTGGCAGTAGGCAACCCCTGCAGGCCAATCCCCCAGTTTCAGGGATAGTCTCTCCTCAGTTTCTTCTTGGTTCCTCCCCTCAGCAGAGTTTCTTCTTGTTTCCCAAAGTGATCTAAATTCTTGAGATCAGGGTCCCAATAATTATACCCCAAAATCCTTTGTCCTCTGAGGGCAGAGGGGCCTTTGCCTTGTTCAAGCCGGTTCTGGTCAGTCCTGGAGCACTTTGTTTTTCCTGACTCCTTCTTTCCTTTCAGAGTGCAGGGCAGAGACAGCAGACGCACCACAGGAGGTGGAGCCAGCATTGTGGAGGGAAGGCACAGCCCTATTCAGGTCCCAGGTGCAACTCCTCCCACCCATCTAGATGCAGATCTCTCTATTCACCTCTGGGACACCTCACCCTGTCTCCTGGAATTCCCCAGCCCTGTCACTCAAACTCCAGACAAGGAATACACAGCCTAGCAGAGGCAGGTTTGAATGGTTAGACAAGAAAATGCCTACTTTCTCAAAGTGGCATTTTTAAACACAGAATGTTAAAACCAACTTCACTAAAAGATGTATTTTATCATTCTGAGTTCAGGCATACTAATTTCGAATTTCTACCATGGTCCCTGAGTCAGTTAGGATTATAAAATGTAATAACCAAACTGCCCATCCTGGCCTATGGAGAACAGGTAGCCTTGCAATAGTGAAAAACGAAAATGGCTGTAATTCACTATTAGAACATGCCACACACACCAGGGCATGTCCTACCTTTTACTTACAATGCACCCTGCCCTTGGGCCTACCATAGGGGTGTCTGATATGAAGAAAAGGGAAGGTTTAGGGACTGGCAAGTGGGTGCACTTGCCTAGTCAGCATGACAGTACCAGACTGCACGCAGGCTCTACAATGGCAGCAGCATTTGGATTTACAAGCCTTGGGCACTCCTGGTGCACTGTACTAGGGTCTGACAAGTAAACCAAACCAACCAATTATGGAATCACAAATTCATACATTAATTTACAATGGGGAAGCATATGAACTTTAGCACTGATCAGCAGTGATAAAGTGCCCAGAGTCATAAAACAGCCAACAACAGGTCAGAAAAAATATAGGAGGAAGGCAAAACGTTCAGGGATGAACCTGCAAAAAGGGCCAAGTCCAACAGTGGATATTAGTTGGTTATTTGGATTGAGAAGGATAGCGGAGATATAGAAGAGGGAAAAAAGGTTTGCATTTATGTAGCACTTGTTACCCCTAATAGGGTGTTGAAGCACTTTCTTGGTGAGTAGCACACTACTCCAGAACCCGTAAGGATTAGTGGTGAATTAGTATAGTGAAATATTAAAGTAATTTGAGTGCTGGATATTAATCAGTTATTTGTATTGAGAAGGATAGTGTAGGGATAGAAGAGGGGACGTTTTGTGTTTATGTAGTGATTATTACCCCCGATGGGGTGTTGAAGTGTTTTTTTTCCTCTTTTTGTTTTTGGGCGAGTAGTACGGTACTCAGGAACCCATTAAAGGATCAGTGTTGAATTAGTATAGTGAGATATTAAAGTAATTTGAAAATGGTGGATGTTAGTCAGTTATTTGGATTGAGAAGGGTAGCAGAGAGATAGAAGAGGGACAAAGATTTGCATATATATATGTATATATATATATAATGTATCAAATTCCTGTCGTGCCTGGGATCCCCCAAGGAAACAGGTATGGACCACAGCGTGTTCTTCATAGTTTTCAAGGTGCAGTTTATTGCATTTAAATTATCAGCATCTTTGGCATTTCAGCATTACGCGTTTCGACAGTGAAACACTGTCTTGATCACATGACATGCATAGGGCCAATCTGCATTAAATACTGGTGAAAAACAGTGAAAAAAGACTAATTTTGCTATTGGTCTTGATTACTAAGGTAGAAACAATATTATTTCATCATATTATTAATAACACAAATGTTAACCTTCGTATTATACAATGTGCAAATTCGCAATTTACAATAAATAAATAAATAAAGGTGTAAACGAGATAAAGTGCAAGTGCAAAAAATCATACTAAAAATCACCAGTTATTTAAAGCAGCATAACTGTTTAAATATTATACATTTAAAATGTGTTTTATTCAATTTTTGAGAAGCCTGTACTGTATTGAGATCTTATCTTGTTATTTTTCTCTTGATTACCAAATGCAGTGTTGTTTTATTATATTTTAAAACTAAATCCCCTGTGGGATTATTGCATATTGTCAATTCCTTAAATCTAGCCCTGATTAATAGCAAGTGCTAATATATCACAGGTATATTCGGGAAAATTCACCGAGTTTAAGGATCAATCTGATATATATATATATAGTGCTTGTTACCCCTAATGGGGTGCTGAAATGCTTTTTCGGCGAGTGGCACGCTACTCCGGAACCTTCTGTTATTTTGATTGAAAAGGACAGTGGAGGGATAGAAGAGTGAAGGCTTTAGACTTCTTTTTTTTTTGGGAGGTCATAGCAGTAGTGGGAGGGTTGGGATGAGGAAAAAAGGATGTGAAGGGGAAGAGTCAGAGAGAAGAGTTTAGAAAGGCTTGTTTTGGGGGATCAGTATAGTAAAAGATGTCAGGTGGTGCAAGGAGGTATAGATTTGGGGAGGGTCTAGAAAGCGCTATTTTGTAGATCATAGTAGTGGTATGGGGTTTGGGATGAATGAGAGAGTGGAGGTAGTGGATATATTGATCGAGGTATAGGGTGAGAAATAGGCTAGTGCATTGGAAAGAGTAGTAGAAAGAGGTTTGTGATGAGTCAGAGAGTTGAGGTAGACGATATATTGAGAGAGGGATAGGGTGAAAATAGGGTAGTACAGTGTATATGCAGAATTAGAAGAAAGTAATACATACATAGATCCATAAGTAAATGGAAAGTTTATAGATGCATACAGGAAGTAAGTATATGTAGATTAAAGATATTGATAGAGGTATAGGGTGAGAAATAGAGTAGTGCATATAATAATTATTTTTTGGGTTTTTGTGTGGAAAAGAGTAATAAATATATAGATCCAAGTACATGGAAGGTATATAGATGCATAAAGTAAGTAAGTATAAGTAGATTAAAGATGCATTCAATAAACTCTGGTTTTAAAGTTTACTCAAAAATGTAATTATTTATTTTTATTTTTTATATTTTTTTAACATAATTATCTTACATCTTAATAGAAAGGAATACACACTTATAGGTACATATCTATAGTACAAATAAATGCTTACATACAGAGGGATATGCTGTATAGTTCTGTTTGCATATGGTGCTTATGTGGGGAAGAGTAGAGTAGTTTTCTGAGGATAAGGTGGTTGTCGGTGGATCTTATGTTGGGGGTAAAGAGTTCTATATTTTGGCTGCTTGAACAGAGAAGGATGTGCCACTCATGTTTTTTTTCTTGTATCTTGGGATTGTGAGGCGAGGTGCCACTCTAGAGCAGAGGTTCCTATGTTTTATGTGTTTGGTGATTTTATTCCTGATGAAGAGCAGTCCCATTCCATGTATGGCTTTGTGGGTGATACAAAGCAGCTTGAACGTGGATCTTCTGGCAACCGGTAACCAATGCAGGGCTTTCAAGGCAGGGGAGATGTGGTCTTGCGGTTCGATATGCAAGAGTAGTCTGGCAGCCAAGTTCTGAATCAGTTGTAGTCTTTTCATTGTAGTTAAAGGTGATCTGTGGTAGGAGATATTGGCATCATCGAGTTTGGACAGAACAAGGGAGATGGTAGCTTGCACTGTGTGTGGGAATCCAAACTGGGGGAAGATTTGTTGCAGAGTTTTTATAGTAACAACGCTTACTCTTGCTACAAATCCAATTGGCCGCACTCTGCTCGTCTACCAGCAAGTTGCCCCAAGGAACTATGGTCCATGTAGTGGCGACGGCGAGTACACCTGTGCCACAGTGTTAGAAAAAAGTAAGTGTCGCATTAGCCGTCCCTGGACACGTGTTTCGAGGTAGTTGCCTCTCGTCAGCAGGGAGTAGGTGAGTGTAAGGGGGTGCCGCGTAGACTGCCAAAAACGTATTAACAGGTGACGTACCACTCATGGCGCGCAGGTGCTGGTCCAAGGCCCGTCGGCCCAATGGCTCAAGGGAGCCTTAAATACAACAAATCCAATTGGCCGCACTCTGCTCGTCTACCAGCAAGTTGCCCCAAGGAACTATGGTCCATGTAGTGGCGACGGCGAGTACGCCTGTGCCACAGTGTTAGAAAAAAGTAAGTGTCGCATTAGCCATCCCTGGACACGTGTTTCGAGGTAGTTGCCTCTCGTCAGCAGGGAGTAGGTGAGTGTAAGGGGGTGCCGCGTAGACTGCCAAAAACGTATTAACAGGTGACGTACCACTCATGGCGCGCAGGTGCTGGTCCAAGGCCCGTCGGCCCAATGGCTCAAGGGAGCCTTAAATACAACAAATCCAATTGGCCGCACTCTGCTCGTCTACCAGCAAGTTGCCCCAAGGAACTATGGTCCATGTAGTGGCGACGGCGAGTACGCCTGTGCCACAGTGTTAGAAAAAAGTAAGTGTCGCATTAGCCATCCCTGGACACGTGTTTCGAGGTAGTTGCCTCTCGTCAGCAGGGAGTAGGTGAGTGTAAGGGGGTGCCGCGTAGACTGCCAAAAACGTATTAACAGGTGACGTACCACTCATGGCGCGCAGGTGCTGGTCCAAGGCCCGTCGGCCCAATGGCTCAAGGGAGCCTTAAATACAACAAATCCAATTGGCCGCACTCTGCTCGTCTACCAGCAAGTTGCCCCAAGGAACTATGGTCCATGTAGTGGCGACGGCGAGTACGCCTGTGCCACAGTGTTAGAAAAAAGTAAGTGTCGCATTAGCTTACTCTTGCTAGTTTGTCCACTTGGGCATTCATCGATGGCTTGGAGTCCATGGTCATTCCGAGGTTTCTTACTTCTATCCTATGATTACATAAATGAATCATTGATCAAACTTGAAAATTCAGAGGTTCTTCTTTTATTGAGTACATCCAGCTATATTCAAATTGTTTCCAGATTGTAAGCGTCCTACTGTATGGTGTAGTGCATCAAACATTCAAATCCTCCTATATACAATGACAATACAAAACAGTACAAAACATTACAAAGAGTGTCATACAAAAATAAATCTGCAGTTACATAATTCAAATACTATATTCAGCAAGGTATTGCCATACCCAGGTACTCTTAAATGCTGACACTAGAAAATGATTATGCTACGTACATCTCACTTCATGCGTACTTGTTCCCTAAGTTGGGTGAGATCTGTACCTGCCCCTGTGCTGCTGAGTGCATTATATTGTTCACATATATTCCATGCATCCTTAAGTTTAAAAATGCATAATTAAACAATAACACGTATGGTATTGGTTGAGATGTGTCTCATTCAAGCTAGCATACATTTGGATACAGTACCATGTGAGTGGGCTCCCCTCTGATATACATTGGGCCTCTCATACTAGAGGCCTGTACTGTGTGAGTCTCATATGTGAGAGCAGCTCCAGTGGCTTTGTCATCAAAAACACCTCCATCAGGCCATGCAAATGCTGCATTAGGGATTTGCTAAGCATTTAGAGTTATGTAGCCAGTCAAGCCAGTGCAAAGCACAGCGTAGCCTAATGTACGTTAAGGAACCATACCTTTTACATAAGAAATGCTGTTCAAGACTAGTGTTATGTGTATTGCCACATTCAGAGGTTAGCTAAGCAGTGTAAGCCATGGCAGGCCTCATTAATGCTTCACAGCTCAGGGGAGGTATGCCAAGGAGGATCATTGGCACATCACTATGGACCTTATTTACAAGGCCCTTGTCCGGCCGGTGCATGACTTTTGACAATGTAAGAAGTGGCATGCCAGCAGTGCAAGGTGCTTGTAAATAAGCCCATTCATGTGCAACATATGCTCTGTAATAGCCCATCACAACTGTACTTGAGAAAAGCTTGTTGTGAAAAAAGCAGCTCTGGAGCAGATCTGCACTACCTGGTCTGTCATCATAATGTGCTATGGGCACGTATATCAGCTCAATACTTCCCTGGGATTCATTTGTATCACCTACAGAGACACAATGCTATAGCACTGATGTGCAGATCGTGCCAGCCCTGCAGTCACGGCATTAGCAGTTTTTGCATGGGGGCATGACAAAATATACCCAAAAGTCATGTGAGCCAAACTTAATGTTACCATAAATCATCAATGGGTACATTAGTAACATAGGATAGCACACTTAATGTTATCACAAATCATCAATGGGTGCATTAGTAACATAGGATAGCAAACTAATCATGAGCAGTTACCAGTTGCTCCACCAACTTCTATGTCAACATAATCAATGAGTCTGGCTCCCTGCCACCCATATCGGCCCAGCGATGTTTAAGCTGGCTGTTGTCGCAGTTCACTCAGTACATCCTCTGCATCTGTTGGTGTGTGGACTCCCACCATTGTTTTCTGACCTTCATGGTGTAGCCCTGTATTTTCACGTCCCCCACTGGCTAGCATGGCAGACAGGTGATGTGTCACCAGTCACAGGAATCTCCCAAACTCATGTTCATTCATGGGGTGACAACGACCCTTCTTCAGCATGAGCCCACCCAAAATAATTACACCCAAACACAACAAACCTCCCCAAAAAACCTACTACTCCTATTACAAATATACCTAAAAAGACATACAACTTACAGCACACAGAACAGTACACAACAATAAACAACTACTGGGCATAAAAACGACTTGAGGGACATGATATGTCAGCAGACACGATGAACCAGCTCCAACAACACCAAAACCACTCTCCATGACAAGCAAAACACCACCATTCCCAAGCTCAGACAGAAAATCTGTGACTTTAAGTGAAAAGGAAAGTAACTTCACAGTTTCTGGTTTTCAGCATGCAGGATCCATTACATCACTTCCTTTTATCCATTACTTCACTTCCTGGGAAGATGCGTCCTGTTTTCAGCTACCAGGCCTGACTCACCGAAGGCCTGACAAAGAACAATGCGTTTTTTAGCACGCATTGACTGGGAAGCGTAATTTTTGGCTCACATGGTGGCTGAAAAATATCAAGCGTATTGGTGTTGCATTATTTTTATTTGAGGTAATAGGTCAAAAGTGCTTTTTTGTGTATTGGGATGTGCCATGCATGTAATAATGTGCAGGTATTGCAGTCTTGGGTGTGAATAGTGGAGTTGACCTGTGTACAGTCTTTGCATTTGTTTAATATGTGTGTTTTATAGTGAGCATATGTGTAGGTTCATCCTGTTCAGGGAACATACTTTGCATGGTGCCCAAACACTGTGGTAGCACTAGAGGCACCCCTTACCAGATGGGCCCTTTGTGCTTAATTATTCTTAGCACCCATTGACATTGTATTAGCTTCCCCCAGGGATGCAAGAGACTACCACTGCCATGGGGTCAGTGTACCCACATCTACGACTGCTCAGCCTACTGCCTGACAGCGCCATGTCCCACAGTGGAGGCATCAGGATGTGGAGAAATGTGGGAGTGTGCAGAGATTGGCTACACCCAACTGGAAGGGGATGTACGGATGGCACCATTTGATGGATTGCGTATTTGGCATTCATATCCAAAGGTCATACACCACAGGAAAGTGACAGTGTTATCATTTGTGGCCAACATGATCCTCAATCATGGTGATTGTGCTATGGTAGATCACCATGCATGCCTTGGTGTGACATCCTGCATATTGCTGATAGTAAGGCTACGTAAATCACACCATGACTACACTCTGCATCAAGGCGGTGTAGCTTGTGCATAGGAGTGGGTGTTCACATGCAACACTGTTGCACTGCCAAAGTATTGTATGTAGCGTTTGTATGTGTGATATGAGATCACCTAATGGATTTGACATGTGGATACAGTTGTTGATGTAACATATGTAGACTGTAGTTTTGGGACTGTGTTCCCATCACATACTATGTGCAACATTTCAAAGTCATCATACTATGAGTGGCTTTTACTATTGTTCACAAGTCTGAGGCTGTGCACATGGCTAGCAGCAGGAGAGACACACACACAGTCATTGCACACTATCTATGTTACCAAATCATGTTAATTGTGGCTAGCAATGGAGGACTATCTTCTACAGGTAGATGGCATGCACAATTTTGAGCGGGTGCTCGTTAGAGCCTGATTGTAGCTCAGCTGGGCTTCCGTTGTGTATTTTTTTTAGAGGAGTCATGACCCACAGCATCAGAACGTATCCATGGTCCGCTGCAAAGACAGGTGGTGTACAATTAGTTTAGGGTCATAACAAGGGATGGCCCTACATTCATGTCCATTCCATTATATGTTATGATTGACTGATACACCTTGCTTACTACAAGAGACGTGCTATGACATTGTATGGCATACATGCATGTATGGTTTGGAAATGACTGACACTATGGTAAACATACAGTTGTAGTGTCCTCTGTATTCCACTTGCTACTTATCATACCGGTGAGTGCCAATGTCATACAGGTGATGATTATTCACCAGAAATGAGAATCAATTTCCAAGTGAGCAGACACATGTCTCACATTCATCAATTGTGTCTAATTTTGGCTACTATAGCCATACCAGAACTGATACCTGTCTCATTCGACAACATGTAACTTGAGCAGGTATTTGAGTCACATATATTTGACACTGAGAGTTGGAGTCAATGTTGTTCAATGTGTGCTGCCATGGGAAGGATAGTGAGTTGATATCAATGTGGGAGATGATAGTGTACACATGGCAGTGCACAGTGTTCACTACGGTGACAGTATACAAGGGGTTTGAGATATGTGTTAATAGTGCGCTGTACAGTGCGAATGGTAGACTAACTACACTACAGTGCCATACTGATTATGGACAGTGTAGGACATATTTTCCACATGATTCAATATCCAAGGTTCTGTGGATGTACTGGCAGAACCAGTGCAGCATTGTTCCAAGAAGGCAGATAATTCCCAAGATGACTGTGCTGTTGGATGTGATGAGAGATGTGCTTTGTGTATGAGGCTGCACCTTGTTGCATAGTCTGGGGCCTTGGAGGAGTGATAGAGTGGATTTTGCACTACAAAATGGTGTGCACATAGGATGTGATGTGTGTTTATGATGAGTTGTGTTATGTAGCATGGTAGACTTGATCTTGTGAGGTTCCTATATGACAATATTTCTCAGTCACACAGGTCTGGGATACATCTCATGCCTCATGACCATGAGATTTACATGTGAACACACAGACTTGCGACAGGTCATTTCCTTGCTTCAACAAGGTGTTTGGATGCAGCATTTTACATGATGTTGCTTAGTGAGGCTATTTGACACTATTGAATGCACACACAGGGTCTCATGTTGCAGTTGTTGCCACTGGGCAGCAATGGATGTTATTTGGCTGCACTGAGCTGCTTCCAAAGTGAAGGGGTGGAATGTGCGATATTCCAAACATACAGCACTTCCACAGTTTGTCGGTGTACGCACCATCACATGGTAGTTGCTAGTGACTTTACTCCACCCCCTGCACCATGATGTACGTGTCAGCTTAGTGTTCTCACATGAAGTCATGCATTTAGTGACACATTCCAGCACCAAAAAGCCACAATCTATGCAATTCCCTCCTTCTATGTTTCCTGTGACATGCAGGACACATAGTAATTTAGCAAGCAAAAGAGACATGTAATCATGTATCCTCATTTAAGGTAGGGTGGATGAATGCTACACTTTGCTGTGGCTTTCCTTACTGCATACCTATGAGTCCATGCAATGTCATGTAGTCTGAATTTGCATTATGACATTGATATGATTTGGGGAGCTGCTTCACCAGATCATCATCAAATGTGATACTCCATCAGTACAGTTCACTCTTAAATGTGGCCCACAATGGCGTAGGTGGCATCGACATGGGTGACCTGTATGACTGTGTTGCACCTATACCTTGTAATATGGCTCAAGTATGTAGGACCACACCAACTACACATGTACTACTATATTCCCACATAATTGACTGTCATGCAGTTTAAAATATGCTTGAGAAGTACTTACCAACAAGTATGCCACTCCCATAGATCCCTTTCTGGAAGCGCTCATTGATGGTGGAATGCCAGAAAATGAAGGTTTCATGGGCACTTTATAAACAAATGGAATCCACCCATATAAGATAGGCGAAAAATTAGGAACACAAGGACTCGAGTATGATGTGTTTCCTACAGTGGTGGGAAGCACATAGTGTTCTTTAAATACCCCTCACACACCAAAAGGGTCCTTGGTGTCATGCTTCATCATAGGGGTCTTCGCGTCCCTCTACGGAACGCGGCGTGCTGCTAACCAACGAATACGCGGGAGCACTTATGTAATCACTATGTGTGGTGTGCGAGGGTAGTGAGTGGTAGGGTCAGGAGTGAATGGATAAGTGAATATTAAAAAATACCTGGCATGTGAGGGCTTAGAAGAATTTTAATATACCTCCGTGCTGGTATTGTTAAAATAGTGTGGTAGAGGTTTTGTGTGTTTAATGTACACAACCTCTTGTGTGCGTCGACATGTTTCAAAGCATAAAGCTTCTTCTTCAGGACGGGTGCACAGATCCCTACCCTACTTACATGTGACAGTTAAATGCTGTCGCTACATAAATGATATTATGTGTAGAACATAGCCAAATATGCCTATTATTGTAATTGTTCTTGAACAAGATAATGTCTTCAATGTCAGTTTGCTATAGTGAAGCCTGTGGCATCATGAGCCTGGGAAAAATGGAGGGGACCCAGAGCCTAATAGCACTATGTGTACTGGTACTACCTGCTACAAACGTCCCCTTCCGCGGCTCCGAGGTGGGCACTGCCAGGGCACGTCGCAGGGACATTTATGAATAGGCCCAGATGGTCTACAACTGCCTGCATGTTCATGGAATAGGTGTGCTTCCTGTTGCAGTATATGTGTGATGTTGCAGCTGGAGGCACAAGCTGCACCTGGGTGAAGTCAATTGCCTCCAACACATGTGGAATTCCTCCAATAGTATAAAAGCCCTGCATGTTCTCCTGTTGTTGCTGCGCTGTCTTAGGGATGTAGAGGTACTGTGGTGTGAGGCTTATGATGGCATCCCAGACAGAGGGGAGGAACCTTGAGAAGGATGCCTGGGATACTCCTGCCACTCTGGTGGGCTGGAAAATTCCAGATGCCAGCATATGGATTAAAGCCAGTAGCTTGGCCTGCGAAGATATGTTGGTGCAACGCTGAGATGTTGGCTGCAGCCTTGGTGCATTCTGGTGCAGAAGGGGAAGAATGGCCCAGAGCTTGTAATTGACAACAACCTCCTCCTCCCTGAGGTCAATGAGGGTCATCAACTGTTGGTATGTCCACTCCCTTCTCCTGTGCTTCCTCTGTGGTGGTGGTAGTGGTGGTAGTGGCGGACGTGCTCAGAGCTGTAATAAAAGTAGATCCATGGCGTAGCTGAGTCTGCCAACATTTTTTGGTTATGTTCTGCTTGTCCACCAGTGTGTTTGCCTCATTTTCAGATCTGCATTTCCTTAGCTGTAAAAAACTGCAGCTAATGGGGCTCTGTGCCTGTTCCTCAAAAGTAGCACCATTTCCAAAAATCCTTGTCTATCTTGTTTATCATTAATGAATACTGCCGCTAGCAGATCTGGTATTATAAACAATAGGCGCTAACAGTGGAAAGAGACTCTAAAGGGCTTTATCGTCACTTTGTAAATCTGGTTCTAAAAAAAATAACACAGCAGATTAAAAAATGTGACAATACAGCGGTGTTAGCTCCTAATAAGTATGCCCCCATCTTTGATACAGTCATGCAAAGGACTTTTAAGAGGAGTAGAGCAAGAGGATCCTCCATTAGTAGAAGCGGATTTGCTCAACCTACTAGTATAAAGGTATCAGGAATTGCGGAAGATTCTCAGTCCCTTTGGGAACAGCTGCAGAACTGCTAGATTAATCTTGAGCTCCATGTACATGAAAGAAA